>NC_065880.2:87113729-87713729 GCF_932274485.2 Patella vulgata | reverse complement strand
ATATAGGTTTATCTCCAAAAGACCTCAGTTGCTTTCGATATTGGCATGTATCGGATCGAAACTTCATGGATTATGGCCCCTGTTTGTACGAAAAATCATGTTTTTAGCTTGTAGACCCTAACAATACAGGTCACAATTTTAATCCTATTTTGATGAAACTTGAAAAGTAAGTTTATAACCCAAAGATCTCGGTTCCTTTCGATGTTTGTGCATATTGGGCGGTAATTTTCTGAATTATGACCCCTGATTGTAATAAAAATCACGTTTTTAGTTTGTGACCCTATAGAGGTCACAATTTTAATCCTATTTTGATGAAACTTGAAATATAAGTTTATAACCCACAGATCTCGGTTCCTTTCGATATTCGCGCATATCGGACTGTAATTCCTAAATTATGGCTCCTGATTGTACGAAAAATCGCGTTTTTAGCTTGTCGATCCTATAGAGGTCATAATTTTTATCCGATTTAAAAAAATGTTCGAATATATCACCATTAAACCCTAAGGAAGGTTGAGTTCGAAGTTTGTATATATCGGACCAAAACTGACAGACAAAATGGCCGCCCCTCGTACTCAAATAGTGTAAAAATATTGTATATCAAGGTTGTGGACGCTCTAGAGGTCATTTGATTTTGATGAAACTTGAAATGTAAGTTAATAACCCAAAGATCTTTGTATGAAAAATCGCATTTTTAGCTTGTGGTTTTGTAGAGGTCACAATTTTTATCTGATTTTAAACAAATGTGTGAATATATCACCATTACAGACTAAGATCATGGATCCTTTTGATAATCGCGGATACCGGAACTTAACTTCCTGGATTATGGCCCCTGATTGTTCGAAAAATGGCATTTTTAGCTTGCGGATTCTCTATATTTTAAATATTTCACCATTCCACCATAATGAAGGTTGAATTCGAATTTCGGGAAAATCAAAATGAAACTGCCCAACAAAATGGCCGCTCTTTGTACGCAAATTGTGTAAAAGTATGCATTACGAAGGTTGTCGACCCTCTAGAGGTCACAATTTTTGTCCGATTCTGATGAAACTTAAATCATATCTTTATATCGCAAAGATCTCAGTCCCTTTTGATATTTGTGCATTTCAGACCATAACTTTCTGGATTATGGCCCCTGATTGTTCGAAAAATGGCATTTTTAGCTTTTTTTCTGATTTTAAAAACCGTTTAAATATTTCACCATTCCACCATAATAAAGGTCACAATTTTTATCCGATTCTGATGAAGCTTAAAACATATCTTTATATCCCAAAGATCTCAGTCCCTTTTGATATTTGTGCATTTCAGACCATAACCTTCTGGATTATTACCCCTGATTGTATAAAAAATCCAGTACAACCGGTCAGATCTTCATGTAGTATAGTCTATCGAAAGTATAAAAAAACGAATCAAAATATACATCTGTATTTTAATCAGATTGTATTGTTTGTTAATTTCCGTTATGATTTTTTTTAATTTTTATTATTTATTATTATTAGTATTACGGATAATTTTGTAATAAAGTATACTTATGTTGTTTTTATACGCCCACATTGAAATGTGGTCGTATATTGTCATCGCCCCCGTCCGTCCGTCCGTCTGTCTGTCTAGAGGCTAAAGTTAATATCCGATTGACTTTAAATTGATTTTCAGCGATTTCTGATAATTACTGCCAGAGTTATGGCCTTCATCACTTTGAAAAATCTTGTTGACGCTCTAGAGGCTAAAGTTAATATCCGATCGACTTTAAATTTATACAAAGTGTTTAAGGTCACGAGACGAAGAACCCTATTTATTTTCAGCGATTACCGATAATTACTGCCAGAGTTATGGCCCTTGATCACTTCAAAAAATCTTGTAGACGCTCTAGAGGCCAAGTTAATATCCGATTGACTTTAAATTTATACACAGTGTTAAAGGTCATGAGACGAAGAAGCCTATTGAGGTATTGCCCTTGATCAGTTTGAAAAATTACTGCCAGAGTTATGGCCCTTGATCACTTTGAAAAATCTTGTGGACGCTCTAGAGGTCAAAGATTATTAGCTGTCATGAGATTTGGGTATATATTGACCGTAAAATTTAACATTCATTACCTTCATTAGTTCTTACTGATATATATATCATAAGTTCTGTTTGAAATCTTAATATTTATTATGTGTTTGTGTGGTTTGTTCAAAGGATGTGCGTCCCCGACAAGAGGCATTGCAATGCTATGCGATGGCTGTGACTGCTGGCAACATCGTATTTGCAATAGGGTAATGAGTCGAGAGATGTATCGCCAGATCCTTCGTGGAGAGTTGGAGGGTGTGTAGTATATTGTCAAGATTGCCTGATAGAACTGCCTCCCCCTCCTTCACAAATGATCTTTGGAATGTCATGTGCAGGGGAGGGGGTCGAGGCGGGATACCCGTTTTGGGAAGTACTGCCATGTCATCTTTAATTGCCACAGAGAAACGGCTCGATTTATTGAAAGCCACCCAAACCAGCTAATGCAGGGATCGAACATGCAACCTCCAGGCTTGCGAGCCAGTGCCTTACAGTGTATTAAGTATTAATGTCTACAGTGTATTTAAATTTATGTATTAAATAAATGTATATGTAAATATTATCTATTACGAAATGTTGGTACATGTATTTATATTATGCTATATTTATATTAATAAATATCATTGGATACATAATATATCAAATGTTGTTTTTTGGTCATTTCGACCCAAATATTTTGGCCATTATGTAGTTATGAACAAAATGTTTGACTGTTATGACCAAATACTTCAGCCGTTTTGGTTAAGGGCCTTATGTCCTAATCCCTACTAAATAGACACAATATAGTCCAGTGCGAAATACAAATAACATTGCACCAATAACACTTTTGCTGTTTTATTAAGTCGGGTGAAACAAATAGCCTTATTCCAACTACTAAATGTATTAGTATCTTAGTCTAAATCCTTCTTTAAATTCTAATTTATTTATCCTGGGGGATCAAAAATATTTTTCAAATCAAAGTCACATCTGGAAAATCCTAACCTTAGACTTTTGCAATCTACTGGAGCCAGTATATATTTGTCCAGGGAGTTAATTGATCGACTACATGTATAGTACCTGTTATAATTGTTTCAAGAAATCAGAATATTTATATTACTGCAGTTTATTAATCAGAAGCAAGACTGGGCCATTGAAAGTGTGTTTGGCACTTTTATCAATGATTTCTTGTCACTATGTCATAGGTGAGCACCATATCGGAGGGGGGGGGGACTCCATCTGGTTCATTCGCAATTGTAAACAAATCCCATTTTTCTATAGAAGAATGAAATTTGACTGCTTTTAATTACAGTCAAGTGTTATTTGAATTCCTATATCTATTGTAAGCTTATATATTGTAGATGCCAAATTTTATTTCTTCCATCTCGGCTATTCCCTGACAATTCAGACAATTATTTAAGCATTTATTCGTAATATTTCTACAACTTTTTAACAGATCTTATCCTTTATTTCAAAATATGTTTTTTCATTCTTAATCTTAGCTATACACTATCCATGATCATTATTAAGACAGAAGCCAGGCATGTTTTGAGTATGTTTTAAGTAAGTCGTTATGTAAAATGAATGATTTTATTAGACTTGCACCTATAGAAACAGTGGCCTTGTTGTATTCCTTGTAATCTCCCTTGATATGAAGGCATTTTGTCGAAAAAAACCTGCCTGACTGCCACATTTTGTGTCAGTGTGATCAAAATATCTTTTGGGGCTCTCTTACACCACTTCCATACCAACTCACACCTATGCAAATATGGCTCCGCACTATAAAGAAATAAGTCATCTATTTCGAGCTTGAACTATTAAATTTACAAGTTGTATTGGAGAACTTTGTTGACATTATGATTATTGATTGTCCGATTTTATAGACGGGTTTAGCGGGAGTGAAGGTGAAGTTGCTTTGAGTTGTAAGAGGCGCCCAGGTCGACCTATTTTCAGATCACATGATTATATATTGTATCTTTAGATTATGTAAATATTTATTTAATAAAGTGATAAAAAAAAACCCAACCTCGTCTCTTTCAGGCAATTATAGATCAAAATATAATCAATATGATACTGTGTATTAGTCGCGTATATGATTTGAATTTGTGAATCAATTCAATATTTGTAAACCGCCAGTAGAAATAAATGTCTCTTAAATATACATTATGATGGCTGGAATTGACTTTGCAGGCTAATAATCATTGAGACTGTTGTCGATAATCAGAAGAAAAAAAAGTAATAAAATAGATAATCAGCGTTTGATCCGCTATTTTTGGCAAGCTAGGGTCAGAAGACACATAATCTACTCTCACATTAAATGTGATGTAAAAAAAGCTATACGTCCTCACTCTCACTTACATTAAAACTAAAGTTATCGTATCCCAAAGCATCAATCAATCAAATTGCTTATCTCTGCTTACCCTAAGTAGAAAATTCTCATCATCGAACTCCATCAAGGCTTTCACCTAATAGACAGCTACGCCCAAGTAATAAACACCTACACCAAGTTTGAATATTCTAACTCAATTAGGAGAGTTTTTATGTTCCAAATTCTCGACCAATCAAACATGGACCCCAAAAATGACAAGCTTTGGCTTTCTGATACAGGTGAATGTCTATCATGTGATTGACATCTTGCAATCCAATATGGTGAATAAAACTAATATAAACTAATATATAGAGGATATTTGTCGTTTTAGAGTGAATAACATATTTTATTTCATCGAGAAGCAAGAAAACTTATATTTTCACGAATGCGTAGCATGAGTGAAAATATAAACGTTTTCTTGCTTAGAGATGAAATAAAATATGTTATTCACGACAAAACGACAAATGTTCTATTTATTTTATGATTTTACAATCATTTTAGGTAAAAACAACTAGCCAGTGAAATAACACTTTTATTTCACTGATAAAACGCGGTATTCCACTACTGATCATAAAATAAAAACATATATTCTAAATACACTGTTAATCATGAAAGAAAAGGTGATTCTGAATCCTCATTATTCTGCACACCACCATTACTTGTCCCTGTAATTAAAATAATTTATAACAATATTTTTATCATACAGCAGCAGAGTAATTGAATAGACTAAAACATGGAGGATGGATTGTCAGCTTCACTGACCCCATCACATACTTAATCTGAAATTATTAGCAATAAATCCCTTAGAGAGAGAGAGAGAGAGTTGTCCACGTAACACATACTAGGTCATTTTGGGATATTGATGACCAATATGTTTTTTTCATCTCATGAATAAAACAGGTGTAATGTCCTATTTTTATGTACCAACTGGGATAATGAATTCCAACTGTCAAGGGTTCTTTTATGTTCATGCCAACATGTATCTTTTTCATCCCATCTGGACAACTAGACACTATTCTTAGCCTGACTCTTTGTCCTGTACCGCTGATAAAGGAAAAAGCAGGAAAATACCTAAGAACTTTCTTGGGCAACACCAAGATGGAATCCTGGAGCCAATGCCTTACTCCCTGAGTCACCGTGACTACAATACATGACCACATTTCAGTGCGAGTGTAAACAAAATGGCTGTACCATTCCAAATAATTCTAATAGCATAACTTGTAAAACTCACCTTTTTTCTTTAAGAGTACAAAACAGGCAACTGCAATCGCAATGAGAAGAACACCAACAATAGAGCCTACTATGGCTGCAGTATCTTTATTATTTGATACATTATTTACAATGGTTTTATTATCTATAAAATATAAATAAATCATTACCAGGCAATGAAAAAAACAACCTAACACTGACTCTTTGTCTTGACGTCTCGACATCAAATCATTGATATTACTGTTTGGATACTAGATAATCTAGTCTAATATACTATATTGTAAAACCCTGATATTACTGTTTGGGTACTAGGTAATCTAGTCTAATATACTATATTGTAAAACCTTGATATTACTGTTTGGGTACTAGGTAATCTAGTCTAATATACTATATTGTAAAACCTTGATATTACTGTTTGGTTACTAGGTAATCTAGTCTAATATACCATGTTGTAAAACCTTGATATTACTGTTTGGGTACTAGATAACCTAGTCTAATATACCATATTGTAAAACCCTGATATTATCGTCTACAGTGGGTGCAGAATGTTTGCAAATCATCAGATATCACATCATTGTAAATACTGAATTGAATTGAATCATTTTAGACCGATATTCATTCAATATTGTAATTTGAAAGGAATTAAGAATTCCTCATATGACAGAAATTATAAATATGACATTCTGAAATATCCCTAAAAATGTTTAGCTTGAAGAATTGATAGTCAATATTGCCATGGATGGGTTGCAGCAACCTCGGTATATAATGTCATTATTCTGGTCGTCATGAATTCAAATTGCCCTTGATGATTTCATTGGCCATGTGTGTTGATGCTATGAACCAATAAAAAAAACTTAGCATCATTGTTTACAGCTTGTGCGCTCATTTATCATAAACTTTGCAAGAAATTCAATAACTCAGAGTGTTTACTTCCATCTTTGTTGCAACAAGATTTCATTTACTTCCTTTTGTTGACTTCCTTTCTAAAATTGGAAATCTATAAGTGTCAGGTAGCCGTTCCAGAAGCTACTATTTTCGTTCTTATGTGAACTATTCAGGCTTAAGTCAGTATGTGTGTGAAGTGATATCCCAGACAGTTTGTGCGGCTGTTCCCTTTATATTGTCGTCTAGGGTCGGTGCGCAGTAGAAGTCTCCAGTGGACAGGAGCAATATTGGATAACTTGACGATAAAATTTAGTTCCGAAACATCCTCTCCCTCTTTGTTTACACTTCCTTTTTATTTATAGAGTTTTGATTTGTCAATAAAAATAGCACAATTATCAAGGGAAGATAATCTGAATTTGTGACGACCCTGTGAATGAAACCAGGGATTAGTCAAGCAGAATGGAACGATGCTACTGAGTATAATGGGAATGGGGCTACAGAAGCTGGAAATAAATTATTAAGTTTAATATTTAAAACTTACCATTGTTGGTTGCTGTAGATACATTATCAGCTGTTGTCACCGTGTTATTATAATCTGTTACCATAGTGATATTATCTTCTGAACATTGATCTGTTAAATCTGAAAATAAAGAGCTCACGTAAATATGATTATCATTTGTCAATAAAAACGATGGGAAGTCTTAAAACTAATGAGTATTGTGAGATGATAGCAGACAAAATGTCGTCAACAAGTAAACAATATGGCAGGTGATATACTTTGTTAATATTGTAATATATAGTCAAGCAGTATTAAGAAGTTTTGGGGATCACGTGGCTAAGTGGTACGACGCTGGCTCGCTAGCCTGGAGGTCGGGTGTTCGATCCCTGCATCGAGATTTTCTGGCGTGGTTCCCCCTTTTCAGTGATGCAGGATGGAGGGCCTGACAAGGACAGCTGTCTAGTCGTTCGGATGGGACGAAAAACCGAGGTCCCGTGTACACATTGGCGTGCATGTAAAAGATCCCTTGACAGTAAGAATTCGATATAAGAGTAGTGCTGCTGTTCGGGCAAATTTCCCCTCATAGCACACTGTATGGCGTATGCCCGTCTTCATTAGCCCAGTTCGGAGCAGAACAGTAGGACGTTAAACCCCATTTCATTTCATTTCATTTCATTAAGAAGTTTTATTTTAACCCCTTCAAGTGCCTGTGCCTGGAGGTTCCGTGTTCGATCCCGGTGTTGGCCTAGAAAGTTCCCCCTGGTCAGAGGTACAGGCGAGGGACTGTGGTACTGCTGTCCGAGGTACTGTGTACACATTGGTAAAAGAAGCCTTGTCAGTTGGAATTCTATATAAGAGGTGACCGTAGTGCCGCTTGTCCACGCCAAATTTCCTCCACGGCACAATGTATGCCTGTCTTTAGTAACCCAGTCAGTGCAGAACAGTTGGATGTTAACCCCCATTTCATTTCATTGTTTACCTGTGATCTGATGTGACGTAAAATAGTTACGACCAAAGTCTATCTCTAAGGTAATGAAAGGGCATCTCTGTAACTTTTCTATGGTAGAATTATTCAAGGTACAGGATAATGTTATTACTTTTGTTTTGTTGTCTTCACTAAAATGTTTTTTTATTTCACAGTCTGTATTAGATTTCATTACATTTTCCTCACTGTATGAATAAAGACCTCTTCGCTAGAAACACAAAAAGATATTGAAAATTCGACTCATGGTGACAACAGTATTATTAAAATATTTCTTGAAGGTGTCCTTAGAAATCGGCGATCATTCAAAGGGCACTACTCCTTGTCACATGAAGCTGGGACAGATCTTATAATATAAGGCAGACAAGTTAAACCATTCTACTCCCCTTGAACTCATTGGATAATGGATTAGAGACCTACCTGTACTCAGTATTTCAGGACAATAAAATGCTTTAAATTCTTTTATTTCTAAGGTCATACGTGCAATATCACGGTCCAGACATTATTGAGGTCCAGGCAATGGGTCAATTGATGTCAGTCGCAGACAAGCAACCAATGTTGGAATAGAATAACGTGGTTAGGAAATATTGCAAAGTTGTCATCCTTGTCAGGAATTCAACAGGGTTCATAGGGGTCTTTAGCAGATGGAGGAAACTGGGAGGGCCCGGAAAAAAACACTACGGTTAGCCAGACAACACTATTCCTTGTCACATGCAAGTGTGGGATCGAAATAATGCCGCTTGACTCAATGACAGACCTTAAATGATTATGAACTGCATAGCAATCATGTAAAGTTATCATGTAAATTAAGGGCAACAACTCTACAAATAATTGATGTAGGACTTGAAGATACATTATGTAAGATTTAGATAAAGATTTAGATAAAGAGCCAGCCATTCTTGCTATAAAAGTTCGAAAATATATAGATAGTGTAAAATGGTTAATTTGAAAATTTCATCCAAATTACTCTATTGTGAGCGAAGATATTAGTCTTTGAAGGTTTGACGAGACGTGTGCAATAAATTCAAAGACTGTACTAGTTGTTCGAAGGTAAGTCTCGCCATAGGCGTACGAGCTGGGGGGCTGGGGGGGCGGCCGCCCCCCCCATTTTGGGCACCAAATGCTGGGAAAATTTGGGCACACAATTGTACTTTGTAAAAGTTGTATAAAAAAAATATTGTCCAATTTAACAGCGAATTTATTATCATTATGTAACATACTAAGAACCTAAATACATTTTTTGGGCACCAACCACAACCTCCCCCAAAGTCAAAAATTTTCCCGTACGCCTATGAGTCTCGCTCCTCCATTGTTAGTTTTAGCTTAAATCAAAATATGGCTGAACTGTTCTAATCTATTTAAAGGAGCTAAATCGCTAATATTTGGGACCTAGAAATTGACCCAAATGGATCGCAACGGATATAATAATGTAATCTGATTGTATATGAACTGATTTACATTCAATAGTTTCTGTTTTGATTCTAAATTTCAAATCAGTTATGTCCAGTGAAATACAGCAAGAGTCTCAACCGAATGGAAATTTCTAGCGTCTGGTTATTCCAGTCTATTGCGCATGCTCTCCAGGTAAGTTATGGCGTCACCCTTTGACATGAGTTGTGGAATATGTCTAGCCTCGTTCTTTCTGATCACTTGTTACAAAGGATGCTGAAACGCACTATGGTACACGATTCGTGTACCAATGGTAAAATGTTTATTTTGTCTTAAAAATTTGGATATAAGAAGCCTACCTTTTCCCGGTAAGATCGCAACATCAATTTTGATTTGAATTGACAAATAATTCGTGTTTTCAACGTGTAAGACTTTGGATGATATTGAGTTTAGAGACTTAGCTACTTTAATATTGGAGAAATCTGATGCCATCGAGAGTTGATTATGGCCTGGATAAGTTAATTAATGTCTAATCAAAAATATAGATAACATTTCAGGCCTAAAGAAAGACCTGCAATAGGCAGATTTAGCTCTTGCATAATGTATGTTTAATAAAACAAATAAATAATATATTTAACCCACCTTTCCATCAGGGTATGTCAGATAAACACTTATTTCACTCAGATTAAGGGCAAGATATATTTCGAACACCCATTCTAGATATAAAGTACCATTATCAACATATAAAGTTTTGTTCGGGGCATTCAGAAAACGAATAGCTGAAACAAAGTGAGACAAACAATTAATGATCAAATAATTCTTCCAATAAAACGTCTAAATAGAACATGCAGTAGGGAATAGACATCATAAATACAGGGCAGACAATTTGTTATTATTCATAACATAAAACAGACACAAACTAATTTTAAGTCATTTCAGGACTAACATGGTTTAATTTTATTTCCATAATTCTGCATGTAGGGGTCTTTAGTAGTGGGAGGAAACCAGAGGACCCGGAGAAAACCCACGAGGTTGGACAGGCAACCCTACTCCTTGTCACGTACAACCGGTGATTCGAAACCACCCCAGTTGACTCAATGACAGACTTTATGATACAGCGCACATGTGCTAACCATTCAGCCATCCACCCCCCTCCCCCCACATAAAACAGACAATAATAGTAACATTGTACACAGCAAGGCGAATGCTTGACATCATTAGCCTGGTTGGTACGGTAACGTAAGACATTCGACCCCATTCTATTTCGCGTTGAACTACCAAGTTTCAATAATAACTTATATCATACGGAGGGTCTGGGAAGGTTGTCAATATTTGATGTAAAGTCCATTTCCCATGCGTAACCGGGAGTTTGGTTTTTAATGTGGTTGATTATCCAGTCTCTTTAGCCAAGTCAAGTAAGAGTTGCGCCCCTTCCCACAATAAATCCCATAATTCTTGCATTAATATAAACAAACATGAATCGAGACGACGAATTAGGATTAATTTTAAAAGCATAGATATGGCCCATGAAGAGAGAAATTTTACAATAAAAAATTAAGAGTGTTAGATATTGAACTCGCATGCAATCAAATGGATTTTTTGAAATGACATTCTTAAATTAATTTCATGGGCGTAAACATCTTGTTTTAAGAGGAGTTACCTCCCTTAGACATTGTTTATGATAATGTGAAAGACCGGATTATCTAGCCAATTTTTCTCAAATGTTGAAAACCTGTCCAGACTAATACTGTCTCTATCCAACTGTTTATGCCAGGCAAAATTTTTTTTATATCACTTTGATAAATGGTCTCAACAAGGTGGTTTGTCATGAAAACTTATATTTAAAACATGCGATGAACATTAGAGAGCCACAGTGACTTAGTGGGTAATGCATTGACCTGCTTAGCTGGAGATTATTATTATTACAGCATATTTATAGTGTGCCCTTTCATATAACATGTTCAGGGGCACTTCACAAAGTGACAATTTAATCATAAATAAACAACAAGATTATGGACATGTTAACGATTGTATACAGAGTCAGTTAAAAGTCAGATTAAATAAATGTGTTTTAAGTTGTTTTTTTAAAAGAATATAGAGATGTACAACATCTTAAACTAAATGGTAGATTATTCCATAAAACAGGTGCTTGATAACTAAAAGAGCGCTGACCATAAGAGACTAGTTGAACAGTTTTGGGCTTTAAAAGTAGTTTATCTGATGTGCGTAATGTTCGGCCAGGTGTATAAAGTTCTAAAAGATCGGAGAGGTAAACAGGAGCTAAATTATATGAACATTTAAAAGTAATAAAATCTTAAAATCACTCCGATATTTAACAGATAACCAGTGCAAATTATATAAAACAGGAGTTATGTGCTCACATTTCTTAGTTAAAGTAACAAGTCTAGCCGCAGTATTCTGTACTTTTTGTAATTTATCTATAAGCTTTAAAGGGTCCACAACCTTTATATATACCATATTTTTACGCTATTTGAGAACGAACGGTGTCTGTCAGTTTTGGGCCGATTTTCACGAAATTCGAACTCAATCGTCCTTAGGGTGTAACGGTGATATAATAATACGGTTTTTTAAATCGGATAAAAATTATGACCTCTATATGGTCAACAAGCTAAAAACGTGATTTTTCGTACAATCAGGGGCCATAATTCAGAAAGTTACGTTCCGATATGCGCGAATATTGAAAGGAACCGAGATCTTTGGGTTATAAGCATGCATTTCAAGTTTAAACCAAATCAGATAAAAATTGTGACCTCTACAGTGTTCACAAGCTAAAAACGTGATTTTTCGTACAATCAGGGGCCATAATCCATGAAGTTACAGTCTGATACATGCCAATTTCGACAGGAACCAAGATCTTAGGGTGATAAACCTATATTTCAAGTTTCATTGAAATCGGATAAACATTGTGACCTGTAGACTGTACACAAACAATTGTGGACAGACGGACGGACAGGGGCGACGACAATATACGTCTACATGAAAATGTGGGCGTATAAAAAATGTACATTCGCTATTATCAATTTCCATCAAGATATCATTTGAAATCTGGGGTTAAAGCTGCTTCGGTACTATGAAATTGGTTATAAGCACTTTGAAATGGTTCATACAAGCAGTTATCATGGGCCTTTATCTGAGAAGCAATACATTTCTCCAATATTCTAGGAATAAAACATAAGTTAGAAACAGGTCTCTAATTTTTAAAAAACATTAGGATCCAGTGTAGACTATTTAATTAAAGTGGTAACATAAGCTTGTTTGGAAACATTGGGAATAGTATAAAATGATATACAAGAATTAATAATATATTGGTAAAAACTGGAAAACTTCGTCTAGACTGTCCTTAAGAACAGGAGTCGGAATAGGATGTAATGAACAAGATTTAGGAGCAGACAATTTAATTAGCTTTAAAACAAAAGACTCACTAACCAAGTTAAAATCTTCTAAATAAACATAATTTTCTAACTTATTAAAATCCCTGTGCTGCGTAAGAAAGTTCATCAGGGTTTTTCGGCATGACCCGCCCCCACCGCTTGCAGGTATGGCAAAGGACAACATATAAAAATTCGGAAGGAACAGAAAAACAAAGTCCTGTGTGCACATTAGATTGCACATAAAAGTTTGAATTTGATATAGGAGTAGGTAGTAGCACTAATTTCCCTCAAAGCACAAGTAGCAGAACATTAGGCGTTAAACCCCATTTCATTTTGATAAACATTAATGAGTAAAATTCTGAAACAAAAAATTCTTGTATTAAACTTTAAAATCTTAAAGCATTAAAAACCAGCAGATGCCAGGAGATGGACAGAGAACAACCTAAAAAAATCAATTTTACGTAAAATCAGGGGCTATAATCCAGGAAGTTATGATCCACTACATGGAAGTATCATAAGGAACCCAGGTTTTTAGGATATAAGCATATATTTTAAGTTTCATTAAAATCGGATAAAAAATGTCGTCTCTACAGCACAATCTATTTGCAGCTATGTTGTCTAGCACTTTCGGTCCAATTGATATGAAATTCAAACTCAGCTGTCATTATGGTGTAACAGTGATAAATTTAAACCCTTTTTTTTTTTAAATCAAATAAAAATTGTGACCTCAAGCAAAAACACGATTTTTTATACATTCAGTAATTTATGGTCTGATATGCGCGAATATCGAAAGGAGCTGAAATCTTTTGGAAATAAACCTGGTGATATATTGAAACATTTTTAAAAATCAAACAAAGAAGATAAAAATGCGATTTTTCGTACAATCCAGAAAGTTGTGGTCTTATATGCACAAACATCGAGATCTAGGGGTTATAAACCTACATTTCAAGTTTCATCTAAATTGGATAAAAATTGTGACCTCGAGAGTGTCCTCAAGCTATAAATGTGATACATGCCAATATCAACAGAAACCAAGATCTTTTTGAGATAAACCTACATTTCAAGTGTCGTTAAAATCTGATAAGAATTGTGACCTGAGAATGTCCACAAACAAATCGGACGAACAGGGCGACGACAATATACATCCAAATAAAAAAGGTGGGCGTACAAAAATCCTCTTACTATAAATGTCAAGTTTGATATCTCTGTTTGGACAGGAGTTGACTTTATTTCCCTTTTTTATCACACACTTATATAGACCAGTATCTTCATGTTCTACCATTGAGATTACTAATTCTATTTCATTGCTGGTTTTCTTGAAATGGTATTTTGTGGTGTTCCCATCTGGATTAGCTTCATCCCAAATTATAGCCTGTAACATTTATAAATGTTGTTATTGTATTACTGAGTGGATCTATGTACCATATAACAAAATATAGTCCCACAAAGCGTAGAGTATGCCCACTACAGCAGCTTTTTTGTCTCAACTGCAGCTTATCCGAAAGCAAAACTTGGATGTTGAGAAAATTTGATTTGAAAAAATATACGTTGAAACCTTTAGCCTAAATACAAGCACAAGGTTTTTAACAACGGGGGGGTTGGGGGGGGGGGATAACTCAAGATCTGAAGGCTGCAGATTATGAATATCAATATGCTGCAAGCCAGATATGAAAAAGATCAATTACAAACTACAGGGTTTATCGCTTTCATAAGTCTTTTCATGATCCCAATGCTTCTGACCAAATTTTAACAAAAAATTATTTTTGTCTGGCACAAATGGGCCTTCTTAATCCTCTCAAGACCACAATGCTTCCTACCAAATTTGAAAGAAATCCATTACATGTAGTTGCCATTCAAGATACTTCCACATTTTGCAAGAGAAGGACAGATAACAACTCAAAACAAGTGTACATTTTGTAATAGATAGATAGAGAACAAGCTAAAGAAAAAGCGATTTTTTGTACAATAAAGGGCCATAATTCAGGAAGTTACGATCCGATATGCGTGAATATCGAAAGGAACCAAGATCTTTCGGTTACAAAACATGTACATGTATTTCAAGTATCATCGAAATCAGATGACAATTGTGACTTCTAGAGTGTCCACAAGCAAAAAACGTGATTTTTTGTCCAATCAGGGGCCATAATCCATGTCGTTATGGTCTGATATGTGCCAATATCGACAGGAACAGAGATCTTTGGGAGATAGACCTATATTTTAAGCGTCGTTAAAATCGGATAAGAACTGGGACCTGTAGAGTGTCCACAAACAAATTGTGGACGGACGGACGGATATCTGGACGGACGGACATCTGGATGGACAGACAGGGGCAACTACAATATACATGCTATATCATAACTTGTCTTTTGATTTCTTACCGTCAAAGTAGCAGTGGCAGTGGCGGGGTAGTATGTGGTGCCTTGTAGAGGTCTCTCTGGGAAAGTTTGGGCTGTGTGGATCATACTAGAGTCGATTTGTAGCATATCTAAGTCATATATATATATATATATATATATAGGCGGGGAGGGAAAATGTTTTAACCCAAACAAATTGCAAAAGAAACTAATGCAGTTGGGTTCAATCATACATATTATGTGACAACATCATACTCAAATTCAGCTTCGTCGAAATGCTGTATTTAACATAAGAAATGAAATGAAATGAAATGAAATGAAATGGGGTTTAACTTCCAACTGTTCTGCTCTGATTTCCCCTTGTCTGTGATGCAGGACAGAGGGCCTGACAAGGACAGCTGTCTAGTCATTTGGATGGGACAAAAAACTGAGGTCCTGTGTAGATTTTGGCGTGCACGTAAAAGATCCCTTGAAAGTTGGAATTCGATATAAGAGTAGGCCATGGTGCTGCTGTCTGGGCAAAATTTCCCTCAAAGCACACTGTATGGCATATGCCCATCTTCATTAGTCAACAGTAGGACGTTAAACCCCATTTCATTTCATTTCATTTCATTAGGAAGTATATTTACAACTAGGGACAGATCAATCAAGGTGTACCAAGATATACAAATGGCAGCCAATTTTTAGGTCCATATATCAAACTGAAGAATATATAGTGCGGTTTCCATTTGTCAGTGGTGTAGAACCAGAAGGCCTGGCAAAGAACAGTGTCTTTTCATTCGGATGGAACCCCATCATATACAAGAACACGATGGAAACACCACTTTCCAGGCAAAATTTCCCTCATAACACGCTGAATGTTGTATGCCCGGTCATTGTAGAAAAGTAGGATGTTGAGCCCGAATTAATTCGTTTTTATTTGACACATATAAATTATATTTACCCCATCCTTCCATATCTGTATGTGTAAGTTTTTTGTCGAAAAAAACCAGGATAGTAAAACCGTACTACCGTTTACAGACTTTGACAGATGATAATCTGTTGTGGTTTGTAGACCTACGAGGATAAAAAAAGAAAACATTGTCAGACAAAGATCGGCGGCTAAGCCCGGGGGGGGGGGGGGGGGGGGGGGGGGGGGAGGGGTGTGTCCATCAAATGGGCACAAAACCAGACCCAACTTTTCTAGAGTAAAATTTTGCGTAGAATACGATGCCGAGTGGTAATCAGTGTGCCGTTGGGGCGTTTTCGAGATATTCGGGGTCAAAGGTCAAATGAGTTCATTTGCACTGAAAGTGAATTCGCAGTCATTCTTGTATTATGAAAAGAAGCTGAAAATGATCGAAAGTAATCACTCTTTCAATAATAATGTAAAGTTGCTAAATTCACCTTTGTTCTTTGTGACCCTGGAGTTCAAGAGGTGAAATTTATCGTTTTTTCCCTAGGAAGATTTAAAGCAATAAAATGTGAATGTAAAATATAAAAACTAAAGCGAAACCTGTTCTAATTAATAATAGGAACATTTAAAATTTATCGTTAGGGGGTCTTAGCACCAAACTTTTACTTTGGAACGTCGAAAATGATCTTGCATAACAAAACCAGCACACTTTGAAACCTGTTTCAAAAATACGTAAAAACTTTCAAATCGAAATCTCTCCAATTTATGTTCACAACGATTGTTATACATAATGATACTAGTTATCTGAAAAACAATTGAATAGTTTCACTGTTGGACTCCAGCCTGCAGGCTGCGTGGATTTCCGAGAATCCCAGTCTAGGAAAACAGTTTTTACATATTTTTGAAACAGGTTCCGAAGTGTTTTGGTTCTGTTATGCAAGAACATTTTCGACGCTCCAAAGTAAAAGTTGGGTGTTAAGACCACCTAAAGATAAATTTTAAATGTTCCTATTATTAATTAGAACAGGTTTCGCGTTTGTTTTTATATTTTACGCTGACATTTATTACTTTAAATCTTCCTAGTGCTAAAACGGAAAATGTGACCTTTTGACCTCTGGGTTCACAAAGAACAAAAGTGAAATTAGCAAATTTACATTTTTATTGAAAGTGTGATTACTTTCGATCATTTTTAGCTTATTTTCATGATACAAGAATGACTGCGCATTCACTCTCAGTGCAAATGAACCTATTTGACCTTTGACCCCGAATATCTCGAAAACGCCCCAACAGCGGACTGATTACCACTCTGCATCGTATTCTACGCAAAATTTTACTCTAGAAAAGTTGGGTCTGGTTTTGTGCCCATTTGATGGACACCCCCCCGCGCTAAACCTCCAGACTAACACCCTATGTCACCAGAAAGTTTGTCTAAACACAGACATTAAAGATACATTATGTAAGATTTAGATAAAGAGCTAGCCATTCTTACTATAATAGTTCAAAAATAGATAATGCAATTTATTGAAAATTTCGTTCAAATTGCTTCATTGCAAGTGAAGATATTAGCTGTTGAAGGTTTGACAAGATGTGTGCATTAATTGCAACCACCGCACTGGTTGTTCGAAGCTTAGTCCTGCTTCACCATTTTTAGATTAAATCAAAATATGGCTGAACCCTTCTAACATTTCTGTCCTAAAGAAAGATTGCAATAGACAGATTTAGCTCTTGCATAATGTATGTTTAATAATTTGAAATTGACTTCCTTAATAATTTGACATTGACTTACATAATAATAATTTGAAATTGACTTACATAATAATAATTTGAAATTGACTTAATTGACTTACTCTCAACCATTATAAATAACATCAAAATTGTGACACAAACACTCTGAACATCTACAAATATAAAAATATATCAATAAGTGAACTGGATGACAAATTTAGTCTCTAATGTGAACACTTGATTGTTTTAAATGTGGTCACGGAGAAATTAATAAAAATAATTATCAGAAATGGGCTTATTCACTGTATAATGGAAAAGAGGGTACATCACAGAATCTGGCGGAATCAAAGTTATTTATATTTCTCATTTTCAGCAATGGTTTTCTCTATAAAACATCATAAAATTATTCTTAAAACATTGAATAATAAACTATGTTATATTTTTACCCCAATTCATTCCAGAATTTGTGACATACAGTTATAATAATAATCTTTATTCGTGTACGTATTGAAGCCTTACGGCCATAGTACAAATTTAGCATATTGAAGTGATAATTATGTACACTTTTTTCAATTTTAACCATTAAATAATACTTTATAGATTTATGCAAAACATATCGATACAATAAATAGAGTGGTGCACAAAGTAGAAAAAGAAAGAAACATACTAGTGTAGAAAATGACTAATATTTACAATGTTATAATAGTGTATAAATAACTATACCTATGAAAATGTGATTAGTACAATAAGGAATAATATCTACAATTTTGAATATGAATATAATATGTAGATAAGTTGTGAATAAGCGATAAATATTTTTCTGATATGATTTATTCCGTCACAACTAAACTACAACATTCATGCAGAGATGACCTCTGATTTTTTTCACAATTGTGTCAAAATTACTTTCAGGGTTATATCTTTATTCTTATTTTAGGAAATTAAAATAATTTCTGTATACAAAAACTACAAGGAACCATATTTAAGTGCATATTTTATCTTCAACTCTGCTGTAAATTGGGAATAGTCTTAAATAGCAAAACATGATTCATTTGAAAATATCAAAAACTTACCATTTATGAATCTTTTCATCTTTTCCATTTTCTTTACAATCAACTGTCTGCCCTATCCAAATAAAGATATTATTATTATTAATGTTAACCCAGATTACTGATAATTGATTTAAACGTTGACACTCATTGAATAAATTTATTTAATGTGTTCTTCAAAAACACGTCAAGGACATAACAATTACAACAGAACAATTAACTGTAAGTGTACTCTATTCTATCCTTCAGGTGAGTTCAGTATAATAAAATAAAGTATTCAGGTCACCACACCTGCTTAGGCGGATTGTAACATTGAGATGAGTGATATAATGATAAAGACATAATATGTAATATGTTTTTCACCATTGAAATGAATCATGATCCTATTAATTCATTATAAAAACTGATGGTGTTGGATTTCTCTCTTTAAAAAGTTCAGTGTGTATAAATACCTATACACATGGAGCCGATGATTGAATCATGCATTGTCAACTGTTAAATTTTTTACAAAAGGAACCTGGCAAACCCCCTCCTGCAAAAATTTCTGGTTCTGCCCTTGGTAGTCACACCTTTTTGTATGTAAGATATGGTTAAATTTTTCATTCAAATAATTTGACACCATGCCACTTGAATCAATAACAGACCTTATGATCTAAAGTGCACATGTTAATCAACCCCAACCCCCACAAGTGTCATATAGTAATAGTAAGTGCAGGAGGACAGCACTACACGCAAAACAAAAATCTACAAGATAAACCTGCGGACAAGACAGAAAATAGACATTTAACCAAGTGAACGGATCCGGAGGCCAGCCGTAAGCGTCCACTGCGCTGTACAGTTGTGGGCCTGTAGTGACACAGACTTCACTCAAATTTGAAAACAATCAGGAATACAAAATAGATGTAAGAAATCTTTAAGAACAGAAATCAAACAGTAAACTGAAACATAGGCCAACATGTATCAATAAGAGAGAAAGAGAAATGGGGTTTAACGTCCACTCTACACAAACTAGGTCATTTCGGGACTAACACATGGTTCAATTTTTATTTCAATAATTCGCTTGCGTGCAGGGGTCTTTAGCAGTGGGAGGAAACCGGAGGACCCGGAGAAAACCCACGAGGTTGGACAGGCAACCCTACTCCTTGTCACGTACAGCTAGGGAATAGAAACCCTGCCAGTTGACTCAATGACAAGACCTTATTATACAGTGCACATGTGCTAACCATTCGGCCATCCACCCCCAACCCCCACCACACTAAACAGTGTGTAATGTATGAGATATAACATCTAAATAATTGTACAGGTATATATACATGTAGTTGTTAATAATAAGAAGTTCAAAATTGCGATGTCTACCCTACGATTAAGTACTCACCAGCTTGCCATTGAAAGGGGTAGATATCTTAAGATACCACTCCAGGATCGTTTCTGTAAAAAATGCAATGCAGGCAAAATTGAATCTGAAAAACATTTTCTTATGGAATGCCAAAATTATGAAGATTTAAGAAAACAATATATATATCAAACCCTTGACAATACTGGTCTAACCTTTTCATTTGAAAACCTATTCGACCCACCGAGTATTATAGCCGCAAGTGTCCGCAAGTGTCGCAGCCTTTGTCTACTTCTCTTTTCTTAGGAGAGACATCTGTTAAATATGCATGATATTTTATTTTATTTTATGTGCGCTGCACGCTTTGTTTTGTATTTTGATATATTATGTACCCTGTATGTGGGTCAAATACTGTCTAGTTATGTGATTTAATACTTTGTACATTTTGTTCCATATGCAGCTTTCATACTGTTTATTTATGAGTGCTTTAAATTTATGTCCGTCCATATTTGTGTATCCGTCCATTTTTTTGCACCTGTATATTTTGTATATTGTATATGTTGTCCTCAAGGGAGGTTCCGATGCAATATTGTGTGTCTTGTGTAATAATTGTCATATCGTTATAATCTTTATGTACACGTTTATATTGTATGCTGTTCTAAATGGATGTTTCGATGCAATAAAATCTTATCTTATCTTATCTGTACAACAATATATATCACATATCTAACATACATATAGGACCCCTCAATAGCGATGGGCATATTATGCTTAATGTGGATTTAAACAGTATTTATGTAGTAGTTATTAGCACACTTTTTCCGAGGTGTATCGGTGAATATCAGGACAGTTTTGGTCGAGGGGCCCAGCCGAGGCGGCTCCCGACCAAAACTGTCCTGATATTCACCGATACACCGAGGAAAGGTGCTAATAAGTTACTTAACACATCACATTTCTATCGAGTATAGTGAAGCAAAATGTGAAAAATAGTATTTATTATCGAGTCGTTTCAACCGAAAAGTGACAAATACTTTCTGTTCTTTCATTATTTATCCCTTTCTGAGCCTCACGTTACATTTCATGGTAGAATGATTTCGCAGTGGAGAGACGACCTGAGTAGTATTCACACGTGCGTCTTGCTATGATACTCTGAGCGTAAAACAATCACGTGTTTGTTTAGACCACATCGTCAAAACAATGTCTATGGCGTAGAGAGAGAGAGAGAAATGGGGTTTAATGTCCACTCGACACAAACTAGGTCATTTCGAGACTAACATATGGTTTAATTTTATTTCAATAATTCGCTTGCGCGTAGGGGTCTTTAGCAGTGGGAGGAAACCGGAGGACCCGGAGAAAACCCACGAGGTTGGACAGATCTATGGCGTAGAGTACTGCGATATTATTAAATGTAGTGTAAAGGAAATGCGAAACGTGGGTCATTCCTGGTGAAAGTATGCATCGGCGGATGGTTCTTCCGTTGAAATTTATTTGTAATAAAGTTTATGACTTTCTAGGCTTTTTTTTATCATCCTGCTTATTTTCAATGCCTGTGAAGTGTCCAGCAAGAGAACTGCGCCTTCTATCATCACAATTAATTAAAATAATTATTCAATATTCTAATTTATATATTTTGCATATTAATATAAATCAAACCAAATTATGAAATAGATGCCAATTGGTATGTATAATAATTGATTTTTGTAATATGTTGTTATGTTAATTTAATGTCATTGTATATGTTTTTGAACTGCCATGTAGTTCCTCCCATTCTGTTTTGTTACTATGATTTTGACTAGTTGTTTCATGTTCATTGGAAACAGCGTCGTTATCAATTGCGATCTGGGTCGGACTAAACGTCCGCTACTTATTGCTTGATAGATTTCTAAAACGGTATAAAAGTATCCGTGAATCAGAAATGATCAGTACTCTTTCTGTACATTCCTGATACACGGATACTTTTAAGCATGTATTGCAATTAAACAGGACAGTTTAATCAAAGGTTGCCAGTGGCAACGAGTAGAAGTGGGATGTAAGTAACATATAATTACACACAATATACAATACGTAAAAACTTATGTATTAATCTGTCTTCAAAATAATAAAACAAAATAAAATTGCATATTTAAGTTCCATAAATCGTATAATAATTTACATTAGAATAGTGAAATAAGGATAAGTATATGGTGTCAATAGAGAGAGAGAGGGAGTTTAACCTCCACTTGACACAAACTAGGTCATTTCAGGACTAACACATGGTTCAATTTTCCTTCAATAATTCACTTGCGTGTAGGGGTCTTTAGCTGTGGGAGGAAACCAGAGGACCCAGAGAAAACCCACAAGGTTGGACAGATGACCCTACTCCTTGATATGTACAACTGGGGAATATAGTAGCTAGCAATTGTCGGGCTAACATTCTCCCAAATGACTTTAGAGTTTCCATTTAGCTAATTTTATTACATTAGATTATTATTCAAATTATTGAATGTTTATTTTAAGCTAATTTCAAACTAGTATTCAGATTATTTAAAAATCATTGTTATCTGGTAAAAATCAAAGGTTATTTTATGAAATATTTTAAATCAAATATTGATAGATAGATAGATAGATTTATTGTATCTAAACACCCCATAAGAGGCAGCATACAAATATCTACAAAACATTTTAAAAAGAAAAAAGCATGAACATCATTTATGAAAAAAGCTCATAATTAAAATTAAAAACAAAAAACAACATAGCATGCAACTGTTTACATATTATAAAGATAGGTTTCCAGGCAACGTAACATACCCCCACAGCAGCTATGTCGTCCTAGCAGTCAACAAGAGTTGTCGCATATTTCTCCTTTTGTCGGTAATGAAGCATTTACAATAAACTTAAATCTGACAAGAGCAACAACCCATCAAGGAACAAATGGAAAATCATTAGAATTTGGCTTCTATAGTTCTGCCCATACGGTAATGTTTAGCTTACAAAGCCAAAACACTCAATATCATAGATTTATCTATTCAAGTTGTCAAAAAATTGTAACTTGTTCTTCTCAAGACCTTAAAGGACAATATTGGTGCCAGTCATTATCACATATGTGATAGAACTGGTTAAACACGTTCCAAATATTATTTTATCACAGAGATAATTGCTACGATAGATGCGTAATCAATGCTTCAACAATCGGAAGTCAGTCAGTTATATAGAGGGATAACTCATGTTTTCCTTTTGTGTTCGTCACTTCCGATTGTTGAAGCATTGATTACGCAATGGTATCGTAGCAATGATCTCTGTGATAAATTAATATTTAGAACGTTTTTAACAAGTTCTTTCTACATACCATTCTGTCATCTCTGTATGAGATATTGTTTGTAACACAACCCAAAGACATTTTCTTACCTTAGTCATTGAAAATGAAATATCCACCTTCGAATATGCTTCCTCTGAATATGCTTCAATGATTGTCAGAAAGACATTCCTCTACGTGAGTAATTTCCAAGGAATAATTCATCATAGTGATCATAGTGAATGTTTCAGTAATGTAGTTGCTGTCTGGCTGTCAATATAGAGTCCACGATTTGAGGCTTGGACACTGTTTTGAAATCATTGTATGATCCCAATGGTACATGTATATAGCTCATTATATTTTCATTTCATTATATCATGTTATTCCAATATATTATTCCATGTAAAATATATTTTGTATACATGTATATTGATGTATGTGTATGTTTTGCATACTGTGCAAATAAGAAGTTGAAGTTGAAGACGAATTAAATAACTTCTAAGGCCTACCCAACGCAATAGCCACACAACTTTTGCATTTATATAACTGTAAGACATTATCGCTTGAATTATAATTAATCAGCTGGGATTTTGATCGGCCAATGGAAGTTCATAATGAATTCATTTTTAGACGCAGAGAACAGACTGGATTTATTCTGTTTTGGTCTACTCTTCTGCAAGATAATCAGAATTTTCTTTTTTCATTTGATTGACTGGTTTTCCGTAGACAATTCATCTAATATCTGAACTATATAGTCGGTCTGGAAATATGTGAACGTTGTACATTTCATGTTTTTAGTATGGTAGACTCAACGCTTGATTTTTATTAACCACTCGACCATATAAGGCATCGTTACTACAGAAGTCGTACCGGAAGTTAAAGGGTATATTTTGGCGCGAAAAATGCACGAGGTTTCATACCGTTACCTGACCAACAACAAGATCTGATTGAAGTCTGCTGTTTGTTTTGAAGAGTCAAGACTATCGATAAAAATACTTATTGGGTAAGGAATTAGACAAACGGTGGTTAGACCTGACTTATTCTAACCATGAATATAATTATTCAGGAATATTATTGATCTGAGACAATTAATAAGCAGGTGCGCAGGCACTGATCTAAGCCACCTGAGACATGTAAGCGTCCCCTAAAAATTCACAAAACAAGAAGAAAAAAAAACCAGGCAGAGTCAAAATGGTCATAAAAATAAAAGTTTAGTAAGGAAAAATATTCAATCCCACAAATATATGAATCATGAAATGCCTGAAATCCGAGACTTTTACTGAATATTGGGCCAAGCCCAGATTATAACCGCAGCGGGGCCCCGGGCCTGACTAAAATCGCGGGCCCCCTATTAACGTGACGAAATGATTATTTCGTATCCTTTTGAATGGCACACATGCGTAACACACAATTAAACGGTCTGTAATACAAAAATAATTACATAATATCTGATCACATAAAAAATCTACTCAGTTCCGAATGGCATACAATGCACGGAAATGGCATACGGCGGGGAAGCCTAGGCCGATCACCGAGTATGGTACTTCACAGAGAAGGTTGAGGGGTAGCTCGATCAGTCTCCGCCCTCGCGCCACTAGATCGATTACCGTGAAACTTTCATCTGGAATTTGAATTTTTTGTCTTTATGCCATGAACCGCTGGGCTCCCTAAACCGCGGGGCCCCTCAGGCCCATGCGTAAGCTGGGCTTTGATGTTGGGTGGCATGATGCTGATGCAATTCCAAACCAGAGTTCAGAGTTTCAAAATATCACACAATTCTGATTTTGTTTTGGTCTTAACCCAACTCAAACTGAAGTTCCAGAATTATTTGCTCCAAAATATAAATGCTGCTTGTGATTATTTTTTGAGAGTTTACTATGCGGCTAGGTTTTTTTGTGGTAAAGTTTAGGTAGTTTCATTTTTTGGGGGCTACCGGCATATTTTGGAGGCAAAAATGATACAGCCCCCACTCCCAAGAAAAATCGGCTTGTATGTCTGCACAAACTGAATACTGATGAGAAATAAATATTTCCTTGGCCGCTACTATCACTGAGATGAATGACATCAGAGCGACTTAATTAGCTCTCAATATTAACACATTTTATATGCCCACATTTTCATGTGGATGTATATTGTCGTCACCCCTGTCCGTCCATTATTTGTTTGTGGACACTCTACAGGACACAATTCTTATCAGATTTTCACGAGAGAGAGAGAGAGAAATGGGGTTTAACGTCGGCTCGACACAAACTAGGTCATTTCGGGACTAACATATGGGTTAATTTTATTTCAATAATTTGCTTGCGCATAGGGGTCTTTAGCAGTGGGAGGAAACCGGAGGACCCGGAGAAAACCCACGAGGTTGGACAGGCGACCCTACACCTTGTCACGTACAACCGGGGATTCGAAACCACGCCAGTCGACTCATTGACAGACTTTATGATACAGCGCGCGCACGCTAACAATTCAGCCATCCAACCCCCCTAGATTTTCACGAAACTTGAAATATAGGTTTATCTTCAAAAGATCTCAGTTCCTTTCCATATTGGGATATATCCGATCGAAACTTCATGAATTATAGCACCTGATTGTACGAAAAAAGACAATTTTTATCTAATTTTAATGAAACAAAGGTCTCGTTTCCTGTCCGTGTTTGCGAATTTCGGACCGCAACTTCTTGGGTTATGGCTCCTGAGGTACAAAAATTCACGGTTTTAGCTTGTGGTCGCTCTAGATGGTCACAATTTTTATCCGATTTTAAAAAAACGTTTAAATATATCACTGTTACACCATGATGATGGTTGAGTTCAAATTTTGTAAAAATCAGAACGAAACTGCACAACAAAACGGCCGCTCTTTGTACACAATTAATGTAAAATTATGTAATACCAAGGTTGTGAACCCTCTAGAGGTCACCATTTTTATCTGATTTTGATGAAACTTAAAAGATATGTTTATATCCTAAAGATCTCGGTTCCTGTAGATATTCACACATATCAGGCCATAACTTCCTGGATTATGGCCCCTGATTTAGCATGTTCTCTGTCCATCTCTTGCAAAATGTAGGTATATATTGCATGGCAACTGCTTGTTTCTTCTTTGAAGTATCCCTGGATAAAAATATTCCCTAGTTAGTGTAAAAGGTTTCATAAAATAGAACACCGAGGTGTAAAATGAGTGACAAAACACCAATTTTGTCTGGACCAGTTTGTATCACTGTGTCCAATATTAACAAAGCATGTATTATTAACGCTGCATGTTGTAAGTTACACATAGACCTATACTGTACGTGAACTTAAAGGAGCTAAATCGCTGATATTTGGGACCTAGAAATTGACCCAAATGGGATGCAACGCATATAATAATGTAATCTGATTGATTTACATTCAATTGTTTCCGTTTTGACTCTAATTTCAAATCAGTTATGTCCAGCAAAATACGGCCCGAGTCTCAACCGACTAGCAATTTCTAGCGTCTGGTTATTCCAGTCTATTGTTCAAGCTCTCCAGATAAGATATGGCGTCACCATTTGGCAAGAGTTGTTGAATATTTCTAGCCTCGTTCTTTCTGGTCACTTGTTACAAATGACGCTGAAATGCACTATGGTACACGATTCGTGTACCAATGATAAAATCTTTATTTTGTTTTAAAGTAGCTAAGTCTCTAACTCAATATCATCCAAAATCTTCAACATTGAAAGCACGATTTCAATTAAATCAACATTGATGTTGTGATCTTACCGGAAAAATATGAGCTTTTGATATCCAATATTTAAGACAAAATAAACATTTTGCCATTGGTACACGAATCGTGTACCATAATGCGTTTCAGCCCCAGTTCTAGCAAGAGACTCGAGGAACGAGGCTAGACATATTGCACCAAACCAAACGGCGTATGTAGACTGGAATAACCAGGCGCTAGAAATTTGCATTCGATTGAGACTGCTGGCTTATTTCGCCGAACATAACTGATTTGAAATTGGAGTAAAAATGGAAACCATTGAATGTAAATCAGTTTATATACATTCATATTACAGTAATATATGCGTTGCGACCCACTTTTGTCAATTTCTAGGTCCCAAATGTTAGCGATTTATCTCCTTTAAATAATGGATATCAGAAGCCTACCTTTTCTTGGTAAGAACACAACATCAATATTGATTTGAATTGACAAATTATGCGTATTTACAGCTTGTAAGACTTTGGATGATATTGAGTTAGAGATTTAGCTACTTTAAAGGTAAAGTGTATGCAGAGTTATGGCCCTAGATCACTTCAAAAAATCTTGTGAATGGTCTAGAGGCTAAAGTTAATATCCGATTGACTTTAAATTTATACACAGTGTTTAAGGTCATGAGACAAAGAATCTATACACAGTGTTTGAGGTCATGAGACGAAGAATCCTATAGATTTCCGATAATTACTGCCAAAGTTATGGCTTGTGATGCTCTAGAGGCTAAAGTTATTATCTGATTGACTTCAGATTGATACACAGAGATTAAGGTCTTGAGACGAACAAGTATACTATTCAAAAAAAGTAGGGGATATTTGATTTTGGGGGCATAATACTAAAATATGCAAATGACTACGAAAAAAGTCACTATAGAACCTAACAGAAGAAACATTTCCAGTTACATGTGACGCCCAAACGCACCAATAGCTACCGCATGGAATGCAGGTGATGCTTGGGATCATCATGGGGGTCCAACCCAAGATTTGCACGACTCTGACTTTGAATGTTACAGTCATTGTGGCATTGAATTCCAGGGTGGAAACATCAGTTTAATTGTTTTAGTGACCAGAAAACAAATTTTGATATGCGTCGGCTTACCCAAAATGAAAGGTTACGTGCCCTTGGCATGCTACAGATCGGCACAACACAGGCGGTTGTGGCGTGGACGATGAATGTTTCTCAGTCTGTCATAAGCAGGCTATGGTCCAGATACCGTGATACACAATCTGTACAGGACAGACCACGCTCAGGTCGACCAAGGGCAACAACTCAAGCCCAGGATCGATTTATCCGTACCTTGGCCTTGAGAAATCGTGTCATCACAGCAAATCAGATCAGCGCTCGTCTTCAAACAGACACTGGTGTGAGAGTGAGTGGCCAGACGATTCGGAATCGACTGCATAGGGGTCACCTTCGCGCCCGACGTCCTCGCGTGATCCCTTGTATGAGAGATCATCACATTCAGGCAAGACGTCGTTGGTGTAGGGATCGTCAACACTGGGATAATCGACGCTGGAGCAATGTGATGTTTTCAGATGAGTCAAGGTTCACTGTTGATTTTTTGGACAGACATAGGAGGGTGTGGCGTCGTCGAAACGAGCGCTTCCAAGACGTTAACTTCATCAGACATGATCGATTTGGGGGTGGTTCTGTTATGGTGTGGGGAGGCATCACTGTTGCTGGAAGAACGGCTTTACATGTTGTTGCAGGGCGTGTTACAGGCCAGTACTACCGGGACAACATCTTGGCAGTCCATGTTGTGCCGTTCGCACGACGTCATGGCCGCCGTTTCATCTTCCAGGATGACAACGCAAGATGTCACAGGGCCAGGATAGTTACAGGTTACCTCCAACAACAGAACATCACCACATTACCTTGGCCAGCACTGAGTCCCGACCTCTCCCCCATCGAGCATGTCTGGGACATGCTTGGACAGAGGTTACGTCAACGTCAACAACGTCCTGTCAATGTCCAAGAACTTGCTGCTGCGTTGCAACAGGAATGGGACAATCTGGACCAAAATGACCTTAGATGTCTCATTAGGAGTATGCCACGTCGGATCAATGCTTGTTTGGCAAACAGAGGAGGATTTACCCGTTACTGACTTGGTTGTGATGCTGTGGTAACTTTGCTGTTTGACCCCGGGTATCATTTTACTCTTATAATGGTCAGTCTGTGCCTTACTTAGTCTAACGATCATTTGGAATAAATCGATGAATGTGAACTTCATTTCATTTTGTCATTTGTTTCCTCGTCAGTTTCATTAAGTGACTTTAATAACACTTAAAAATCAAATATCCCCTACTTTTTTTGAATAGTATATTATATTAAATATTGAGTTTTTGTTGTATTTTTAGTTTAAATATTAAAAGTGAAAAATTTGCACAAAAGTCGAGATTTAACTATATATATAAATTTAAATTAAATCTAGTGTTTTTTGCTATATAAAAAGCTAAATAATTAAATTACAAACGGCGCCCATACTTGCCTAATACATCTTTAACGTATTATTTACGCATGATTGACCTTCATTCATTCAAGAAATTGTCATTATAGGTGCAGTTATTATTAGTAGGACTACAAATATTTGAGGCTGTTGCGTGGGTGGCTATGGGTTAGCTAATACATACTGTGTATCATCTTTTCACTGAACACTAAAATTATGTCTTAAAGTTAGGTATATTGCTAGATCTTATAATCATACATAAAGACCCCCAAAAAAGAAAATACCAGAATGTCGACATATGAATGAAGCATGCCAGTCAATGAAAATTGCTAACTGTAGCCTAGCCAACCCTGCTCAATTGAAATTATGTGAAATTATGCATATAACCTACTTAAGCGGTATGCGACTAGGAGTTCATCCGGTTTTTATTATCATGTTTTAATCTGAGTGTTTTGTGTAAATAGTATATATTGTAAATGAGGGGGAGAGAGAGAGAAATGGGGTTTAACATCCACTCGACACAAACTAGGTCATTTCGGGACTAACATATGGTTTACTTTTATTTTAATAATTCTTTAGCAGTGGAAGAACACACAAGGAGCTGGAGAAAACCCACGAGGTTGGACAGGCGACCCTACTCCTTGTCACGTACAACCGGGGATTCGAAACCCCGCCAGTTGACTCAATGACAGGCCTTATGATCCTGCGCGCACATGCTAACCATTCGGCCATCCAACCCCCCATATTGTAAATGGTATATATTGTAAATATAATGTATGAAATGAGCCACTGTTCCCCCAGAAATCCCCACCCCTCGGGGAAAAGAGGATCGGGGAAACTGGGATTAAATACTGGGGTACAGTGAATGAATACAAAAACAGTGAATAAATTTTACAGATAAATAATATTTGTGTATAACAGAAAATCAACAGCCTTCATTCGTTCCGATTCCAAAACTTGAAATAAGGGTCATTCCATGTCAAGTGGACCAAATTTCGTAATGTTGGGAACATGACCTCCTCCAAAAAAATTATAAAAAATATATATTATAGTACATGGACTTAAGCTAACAAATCCAAAATTATACCTCTCTAGGCCGAACATTCGCTGAGATATGGCCATTTGAAATTAGGGTACTGAAACGGGTCATAAATTCTGTAATTTTTTTCAGGTTTTCGGATGCTTTAAACTCACATTTTTAATAGGAGTTGAACTCTCAAACTTTGTAATCTAAGACAACTTTTGGACGATGTAGATTATGAATTTAGCATCACACTCATTGTCCAATGCATACTGTTCGCGCCACCAGGTGGCAAAATGTGGAACAAATGAACTATTCACTTTTATTTTCAGGATTTCCACAGCCTCTGACAAAGTTACTATTGTATACACAAACTCTAAAATCGGCATAGTTAATGTCAGTTTGTCTTTTATCAATTTACAAAAAATTCAGAGTCGATGGGATATATACTTTTCCAAATATTCAGTCTTGAAATTCAATGCACACTGAAAATGTACAAATTATACCCATTTTTACCTTCAATTTTGGCCGTGTGGGACAGAGGTTAAAATTCTGAAAAAGTTTCATAATTTAACTTCAATTACTCTACTATAACATACATTAAAATCCATCTTGTGTATTTGATGGCTTATATTTTTAATTGGCACTTGAAATCTGTGCAGTGATGAAATTTTAATGGCTATTATCAAAATTGTTGACTTTTCATGTTGATTTTAAAATTATGTCTAAATGACCTAAACCCCTAAACTCTATATAGAGTAAATTTTTGCGTAGATTACGAATGTGCAACCATTTTTTATCTATATTGTATTGTTCTAATTTTTATTTGGCCTCCCAAATCAGAAAAAAATGGTTATTCCGCTTTACAAATTGGAATATTGGGCTTTGACAGTCAGATTAAAATTACTTCTGAAAGACTTAGACCCCTCATATTTGTCTTTTTATAGCAAATTATAATGTAGAATAATAGCCCGTTCAGACGCTTATTTTTAAACCAGTTCATAATCGCTGGGGTTTTTAAGACAGCATCGTGTTGCGTTCACACGTACTATAAGCCAAACCAGTTTAACTATTCTGACCTCTTCGGTCGGAGGTTAGAGTTAACTACGCATGGGTAGCTTCATATGCTTTATTCGGTTCTCGCACGCTTTCGATAACATTGGCACTGTCTAACCCCAATATTTTCACAGGAATGTAACTAACTGCGTACTGCGCATGCTCGAAGCACGCTGGAGCTGGGTTTTTTAAGCCAACCCATTCAGACGGCTAAGATGAACCAGTTTAAAATAAAAAGACTTCTCGAAGACAGGTCGCGAGCAGGGTTTTTTAAACTGGTTTATTTGCCCCCAGGGCCGTAACTAGCCCAGAGCAACAAGGGAGGCGGGAAGTGTTCTCAGGGGTGCTGTAATATTGACGGACAATGTATATCTATTTTTTTTATGGTTGAAAATTTTTTCACAGGGGGGCGGAACTTTTTACAGGGGGGGCAAAGCCCCCCCTGCACCCCTCCTATTTACGGGCCTGTTTGCCCCACATTTGCGTTCACACGCTTAAGTTAAACTGGTTTAACGATCCTCGGGGTTTTTAAACCAGTTCAACTTAAGCGTCTGAACGGGCTAAATGAATGCAGACTCATTTTGGCTGAACAGGGAGTATCTTTTCAATTTAATTTAATAAGGGGAAAACTTATTTTGTCTGCTTAGAAAGTTGAAGTAAAGTAATGTTGTTACACTATCACTGAACACTTGAAAACTACAGGCCGCAATTCTTAACGCATGGTCTTGAAACTTTGCATACTTATTCCTTACACCCTAAGGATGTTTTCTGTTGTTTTTGATGCTTGCCCAACCTGGATCAGAGTCACAAAGTTAGTGAGTTCTACTCCTATTAAAAATGTGAGTTTAAAGCATCAGAAAACCTGAAAAAATTTACTGAATTTATGATCCGTTTCAGTACCCGGAATTCAAATGGCCATATCTCAGCGAGTTTCCAACCTAGAGAGGTAAAATTTCAGATTTCTTAGTTTAAGGCAATATACTATAACATATATCTTTTATATTTTTTTTTTTTATGGGGGGGGGGGGCATGTTTCCACCATTGGTCCAGTTGATATGGAATGACCCATAAGTGATTGCCATGCAAAATATGCCCACAATTTGCAAGAGAACAAGCTAAAACAATGATTTTTCATACTATCACAGGGGCATAATCCAGGAAGTTACATGCGTCAATATCAAAAGGAATATCTTTACGATGTAAAGGTATATTTTAAGTTTCATTTATAAAGATACATTAGTTAAACATACATTATGCAAGAGCTAAATCTGCCTACTGCAGGTCTTTCTTTAAGCCTGAAATGTTATATAAACTATTAATTAGACATTAATTAACTTATCCACACCATAATCAACTCTCGATGGCATCGGATACTCGAGATTTTAACTAGATTAAAACGGTTCGCCATTTAAAAATTTAATTTAAAAATGGGAAAGCGAGTCTAAATCCCGATTATACCAGTGCCCTGGTTACCACTGTGCACACATCTTGTCAAAACTACAAACAATGATAACTTGGCTGAGAATGAAGTAATTTGAATGAAATTTTCAATATTTTCTTTTTTTATCATCTATTTTTGAATAATAAAAGCAAGAATGACCAACTCTTTATTAAACTCTTAACTAATGTATATTTAATAGAGTAATAAAGAGTTGACCATTCTTGGTAAAGTAATTCAAAGCTAGATGATGAAAAAAAGAAAATATTGAAAATTTCAGTTAAATGACTTTATTTTGAACGGAGTTGTCACTGTTGGAAGTTTGGACTAAAAATAGACATCAACTGTCTCTGCACTGTCTCTGAGAATTGCCGATTACTTGAATGACAGACGATAACTCCACCCACATATTCTTGATTAGATACTAGTTCCTGTATTGCAGCTGTTCGTCGTTTCATTGCTCGTAGAGGCTACCCTAAAGATGTGTACTCCGACAACGGAAATGAAATGAAATGAAATGGAGTTTAACGTCCTACTGTTCTGCTCCTAACCTGGGCTAATGAAGACGGGCATACGCCATACAGTGTGCTATGAGGGAAATTTTGCCCGGACAGCGGCACTACGGCCTACTCTTATATCGAATTCCAACTGCCAAGGGATCTTTTACGTTGGAATTCGATAAAAGAGTAGGCCGTAGTGCCGCTGTCCGGGCAAAATTTCCCTCATAGCACACTGTATGGCGTATGCCCCTCTTCATTAGCCCAGGTTAGGAGCAGAACAGTAGGACGTTAAACTCCATTTCATTTCATTTCTTAAGTAAGAGTTAAATTACATACTTTAGTTAGTTAGTTAATCTTACATAAATGTGTATTGTATAATTTTGGACATTTTGTTTAAAGGTATCTCATTTGTTCATTCGATAGGGGCCGGTACATGGGCTCTAATTTCAATGTTTATTATAATATCATCACATACGGTTACAATGTATCTTTCATTATCTGCAATGAATAACATTCACCTGTATACAGGTAATTATGTATAACAAGTATGACTATGATAGGTAGCTAGGTATAATATCTATTATTAGCCTATTACAGGTTTTATCTCTATGTGTATATAGAATATATAGATGGATAGTATACAATTTTTGATATGGTAATATAGTATCATACTTAGGAGAATAAACCCCATTTCAATACTTGTTGCATCTTTTTAAGGATATCCTATGAGTAATTTTGCTGTACTGCAGTCGTATTCTAAGAGTAAATTCCTTATAGGATTAACTAAATTTCACCATTAAAATTAAACATCAAATTAGTTTAATATCAGTTTTTGGTTGATGTGGGAAATTTTTTTTTTTAGGATTTGTTTGGTTGAAAATGGTCTAGTTCATACTCTAGGATTTGATTTATTGAGGGGTGGGGGGGGGATGGACTCATCCCATGTATTGATCCTTCTTGGTTTTATTTTAGTGAAACTGGTAAAGATAGTCTACTTATTAACACACACTCCAGTGAGATTCGTTGATGGAAGGCAGAAGGAGATGGAATCTAGTTAAAATGATATACATAAATTTGTAAGTTATACTATTTTTATTTAATATTATAATCTACTCTAAACTGAGTTATTTTACTCAACTTTAAATTAGAGTTTTAGTCTTATACCATTTTAGATGGCTCAGATAAATTTTTGAGATATGCCTTAAAGCGGCGTTTAAATGATAAAACCGCCAGATACAACGGTCGTGTCCAACCGACTCATCAGACAAATGGTCGGACGGCCAGCTTGTTGTATGGATAGGACCAACTCTATTCTAATCCGATGGACTGATGCAATACCCAATTAAATTGCATCATATCTGACTTGTGAACCCTTTAGAGTCAGAATTTTTATTCGATTTAAGGATGGTTGGGTTTGGTGTTTGTGACAATCAGACCAAAACGCCTGACAATAAGGCCGCTCCTTTTACGCAAAAACATTTAAAATATAAAATATCAAGGTTGTGGAACCTCTAGCGGTCATAATATTGATGTAACTTAAAATGTATGTTTATATCCCAAACATCTTGCTTCCTGTCAATATACACACATATCGGACCGTAACTTCCTGGATTATGGCTCCTGATTGTAAGAAAAGTTGCTTTTTTTGTCCTAGCATGTTCTCTGTCCATCTCCTGCAAAATGTGGGCTTATCTTGCATGGCAACTGTTTGTTTTATAGTAATTTCAATCTAAATGACTTCAAGGGTATCGCGTTCAAAATCAGTTTTTCTTTTACAATAAATAGATTCTCTTACATAACTTGTGATATGATATGACATGTGAACATGATAGAGATTAGATTTCTTCAAGAATTCTGGATCTTTATTAAATTCGATGAATATCTTAAGTTTCCTTTTAGATAAGCTTTTGAGAGTTAAGACATAGACTCTGTGTGAGCATATTTCCATGCTTTGTGTATGGCTATTTTTAGATATATTTAATGTTATTGTGAAATGAAATGTCCTACTGTGCTAATGAAGACGAGCATACGTCATACAGTGTGCTATGAGGGAAGTTTTCCCCGGCAGAGGCACTGTGGTCTACTCTTATATCGAATTCCAACTCCCAAGTGATCTTTTACGAACATGCCAATGTACACACAGGACTTTGGTTTTTCATCCCAGTCAAACGTCTAGACAGCTGTCCTTGTCAGGCGCTCTGTCCTGCACCACTGACAAGTGGGGAACCACGTCAGAAAATCCTGATGAACTTTGTGATTGCCTTTTATAAAATGGGGGACATAAATCATAATTTGTGTTGAAATAAATGCTTTTATCACAAACATTGAAGAATCTTAACCATCAATTAATTAGTCACCTAACAGTTTCACTTTGTGCCGTGGAAATACGTTTTTAAAATTATGTGGTCCGGTTCAAATTTAACTTTAATGTGGGTTTTGAAAATTCCAATGACAACAAAAGTGGACATAACAAATATCTGTCAAGTCAAAAACATTTATAGGCATTAGATTTTAGAATAAGTCCAGGCCCTACGACAAAACATTTATAGGCATTAGGTTTAAGAATAGGTCCAAGCCTTACCACAAAAACATTTATAGGCAATAGATTTTAGAAAAGATCTAGGCCTTACCACAAAGAGAAACAGTTGTTAATTGAACACTCATTATCAAAATTGAATGGTCAATTGAATGAGCTTCTGATATCCGATATTTAAGATAAAATAATTTTTTTAACATTGGTACACGAATCGTGTACCATAATGCGCTTCAGCCCCAGTTGTATTGAGAGACTCGAGGGACGAGGCTAGACACATTGCACCAAATCAAATGGAGTTATGTAGACTAGAATAACTAGACGCTAGAAATTTGCACTCGATTGAGATTGCTGACTTATTTCGCCGAACATAACTGATTTGAAATTATTACAGTATTATATGTGTTGCGACCCACTTTTGTGAATTTCTAGGTCCCAAATGTTAGCGATTTAGCTCCTTTAAACTGGACACAAGTAAAATTAGATGATTTTTGGTGATTTTAAATGGTTTTTACGACATTTTCAATTAGATTTGATATTGAATAAATATTAAGGAAATTAATGCTAAATACACAAGATTAAATACTACCGTGGTTACAGTGTATAATATCACCAAGACAACCACTAAAGTATAATCTTCGCATATCATATCATTTTTAGATACATGATATTCAGTGATTGTCTGGTGTTTTATCAATTTGAATCAAGTTGACATGGTATAGGCCTATAGACGCAAACAACTAAAATATGTTAACTATGTAAAATATTTACATATATTATTTTAGATACCGGATATTTATTGATGGTCTTCCCATACATGTATCTTGCACAGTCGTCAATAGAATATAGATCCTAATCTATTTTGTAGTCTCTCTCCCTCCTTTCCTTTTCTTCCTCTTTTGTATAGCCATTTTTATTGTTTTATTGATCGAGAATCATAGAAGGGGGTTTGAATTGACATTTTCTACTAGGTATTAGGCGGATGTTCACAGAGTAGATCGGTTCGGTAATAACTACTGAGTACTCTTGCCGAGCTCTTCAGTTAAAACTTGTCTTCCGTAGGTACAGGTAAGTTGCTTTGTTTTTTTGTAAATTAAAGATGAATATTAAGGACTACATGTATGTTTATTTGGATTATTTGTAAATTTAAGATGAACATTAAAGCTCTAACTGGTTTCTATAAAGTGAAAAGATAAGACGTAAATAATAGGTATTAACTGACCCATCCCCACCTTGTAAATTAATATGTGTAAGAATAAATTCTTGGTCTAGGTGATCTGGAGTGAATCTGAGTGCATTTTTGTGTGAATTTCTATTCATTTTATTACATATTATAATATGTCAATTTTATATTTTGTTATGTCACGATTATAGTCTGTATTACGAGCACACAAGCCATGACAATGCTATTTTTATTCTATTTATTGTAATTGGTACATATGCCAGATCAAATTTCTTCGTGTAAAAAAGTAAAAGGATAGATTTTGTGTGATTTTATGTGAAAAGTGATTATATGGAATAACAATCTGTAGATAAAGCTAGTAGTGTAGGTATTTCAAACATCCTATGACCGTATATGGTCATTAGGTCAAACATCCTATGATCATATATGGTCATTAGGTCTAACATCCTATGACCATATATGGTCATTAGGTCACCTCAACTTGTTTTTCTGTTCTTCTGGATCACCTGTGAATACTTGGCTTCTTATTTCTTCAGGAAAATCGTTAATTTAAAAAAAAGAATTACTATGCTGCTTTCATGTGATTCAGGTTGCTATTTATTTGTCAGAACTCCGAAAAACTGAACATTCAGTTGTGACCTTAATTTACTTTACGGTGACATGATGACAGAAAATTATGTTTTGTCACCATGGGCGTCACACATGGGGGTGTCCGACCCCCCCAATTGTTTTTCTAGGGGGGTCTGAATATACTTGGACCCCCCAAAAAAATTTACATAGTAGGCCCAAACTCCTATTTATTTACAACAATTATTAGGATTAGTTAAGATTCTATTTGTATAAAACCTGTACATATAATAATATGGTTTACATTGCTAAAATAAAACACAGAGAGAATCATCCTGGAAACATGTGTGAAGTGAAAAGTACCTGTGTTCCATAAAATTGTGTCTAGTTAGCCTGTCAGTAATGTTTTGTTAATTTTTTTCTGCCACTTATCAGAGTGAATCGCATGTAGGTACCCAAAAACATAACTGCCTAAACCAAATATTTATCGCCCGCTCAGCCAGCAACGTAACCATAATGCTTTTGCACGCGGTGTCTTGGTAGACAGCATGGCCACATGATGTTTGTTTATATTTTTAGGGGTTTTAAAAAATGGGTTAGGGTTAGGGTTGCGGACCCTCCCCCCCCCCCCAATATATATTTTAATAACTCACAGGAAATTATAATATAATGTAATAATGATAATGCAATAGAAATAGACCAGAACACAAAAATACGACATTGGGAACGACTATTATGAATATAAAGGAGCTAAATCGCTAATATTTGGGACCTAGAAATTGACATGAGTGGATCGCAATGCATATAATAATGTAATATGAATGTATATAAACTGATTTAAATTCAATCGTTTCTGTTTTTACTGTAACATCTAGTCAGTTATGTATATGTGCTGCAAAATAGTGTCTGGTTATTCCAGTCTACATTGATAGTATTTATTGTGCATGCTCTCCAGATAAGAATGGTGTTACCGTTTGACATGACTTGTGGAATACGTCTACCCTTGTTCTTTGAGTCCCTTGTTACAAATGGCGCTGAAACACATTATGGTACACAATTCTTGGTGCTGAAATGCATTATAGTATTTATTGTGCATGCTCTCCAGATAAGAATGGCGTCACTGTTTGACATGACTTGTGAAATATGTCTAGCCTTGTTCTTCGAGTCCCTTGTTGCAAATGGTGCTGAAACGCATGGTAAAATGTTTATTTTGTCTTAAATATTGGATATGAGAAGCCCATCTTTTCCCGGTAAGGTCACTGTTGACTTAAATTGACAAATAATTTGTGTTTTCAATGTCGAAGACTTTGGATGATATTGAGTTAGAGACGTAGCTACTTTAAATACTGAATACATATTTTTCTGATAAAGATGGGGTACAGTAGGCCCTATAAACTGATTGTGAACGCCACGGGAGGAGAGACTGACTAGACCTCACGAGATGGAAACAATCAAGCTGATGACATGACCATGAGGTAGTACCTGTGGTTGAGGAAGGCACCAGACAACGGCACTTAGCAGAGCCAATGAAATGAAATTATATCGAATTCCAACTGTCAAGGGATCTTTTACGTGCACGCCAATGTGTACACAGGACCTCGGTTTTTTGTCCCATCCAAACTACTAGACAGCTGTCCTTGTCAGGCCCTCCGTCCTGCAGTGGGAACCATGCCGGAAAATCTGGATGACCTTTCTCAGCCAATGCAGGGATCGAACTCCCGACCTCCAGGCTAGCGAGCCAGCATCTCACCCACTTAGCCACCGTGACCCTCAGATTTCTCAACAATACCAACGTGTGACTGAGAATGGTCTAATATGTGTGCTTTAGATCATAAGATCTGTCATTGGGTCAAGTGGCGTGGTTTCGATTCCCCGGATGTACGTGACAAGGAGTAGGGTCACCTGTCCAATCACATAGGTTTTCTCCTGATCCTCAGGTTTCATTCCACAGTTAAGACCCCTACGTACAATTCATCTTTCAGGTAAACAATTTCTACCTGAGTCATGGCACTGGATGAAATATCCGACTCAGAATTAGATTTAGGGAGTATGATCAATTTTGAACAAACGATTACATCAGCTAAAAAATCTGTTCACTTATCGCCCTTGATCACATGTAAAGCTCTTATGTTGATGAGGATTGTATATTCTTACCTTTGCGTGGATATTTTTCTAGGTAAACCAGCACAGGATGACAAAGGTTGTACACAAACAAGAATTAAAATCAGCCATGTCCAAAAAAAGTGAGAATAAAACCAAAAAAGCAATTCCAGCCAAGAAACTAAAAATGAGTAAGTTTGAATATTGTGGTAATTTTCACAGATTCCCCCTCTCTCCCTTCTACTTATTTTCTTTCTACCTACGCCCATTTTCCAAAATGCACAATAAAATGTAAATTTACCAACTTGAAAGTGAGCTTAAGAAGAAAATATAACTTACTCTGCTTGATTCTCAATATGGTATTCAAAAAGGACATACATTTAGGATGAATCCTATTGATTTTGGTGTGAAGCATTGGGGTCATAAGAGGATGAATCCTAATGATATACAGCATTCTGCAACTTTCCGTTCTGGAATTGTCCCCCCTTTGCCAAAAACCTTGTGGACATAATAGAGGCTGTAGTTTTGAACTGCCTTTACGGCTGGTGGGCATATTGTATTTATTGAAAGTCATATATAATATCATTTATTATTAACTTTTACAGGTTTTTTTACAAAGTTTCTGGTACTGATTTTTGGGATGATAATCTTCAGCAAATTGATATCTCCTGTCCGGGCCTCAGATAGGCCTCCTGTCCGTGCTGCAGATAGGCCTCCTGTCCGTGCCTCAGATAGGCCTCCTCTCCTTGGTTCAGATACATGTGGTAAGTTAATTTGATTATGTGACGAGAAGTATATCTTGAAACATGAGACACGCCACAGAACAGAACAATGTAGGCACTAAATGAACAATCATAACCGTACCATATTTTTTCAATAAATTGATTAACCAAAAGTTTACTTTACCAAGGGGGAAATAAACGTATAACTTTTGATTAGATATTTTGTGACATTGTCCCTGTCAATTCCACTGTCAGTCCGTAAGCTGTTTTGAGTAATGCATATATTATATATATATAAATTTATCGAATATTTTTTGAATGTCTGGTAAAAAGTTTATTGGCATGGGAAGTGATTTCAATGACAGATTAGCTAGGTCTCTTGAGAAACTGGTCATAAGTGCATCATCGTAGGTCTAGTTATTATTGTGATTCTTACAGAAATCACAGGTATAGTTATTGTCCCCCGCCTTTTGAAGAAAGCAGAGGACTATTAAAATGGGTTCATCTGTCTGTCTGTTCGTCCGTCTGTCTGCCCGTCACACTTTATGGGACACAATAACTCTCTTTCTAATTGAGCTAGAATGTTCAAACTTGGTGTAGGTGTTTATTAGGCCAATGCCTTGATGGGGGTCGAAGTTGAGCATTTTCGGCTTGGGTAAGCAGAGATAAGCAATTTGATAACTTTAGTTCTAATTAAGTGAAAGTGAGGGCACTTGGTGTATAGCTTTATTATATCAATGCCTTGACTAAGTTTGATAATGAACATTTTTTGCTGAGGGTAATCAGAGTGATAAGCAATTTGATTGGTTGAGACTTTGGAACACAATAACTCTCCTTCTAATTGAGGTAGAATGTTCAAACTTGGCGTAGGTGTCTATTAGGTGAATGTTTAAACTTGATGTAGATGTTCATTAGGTGAATGTCTTGACTGAGTTCAATGATTAACATTTTAAGCTGAAGCTACGCAGAGCTAATTGATTTCATTTGTCAATGGTTTAGGACAAGATAATCTTGATTCTATTTGATAGAGAGTGATGAAACTTAGTGAAAAAATTAAATGTGCTATTAATTAATATGTTTCATCTATTTATTTTGCAATTTCGGCGGGGGACATCAGCCTCACTGTTGGCTTGTTGTTATTATAAAAGAAATAAATTATGATTTTTACAGATTATGATTGGTCAAACAATCCAAAAAACAATAAGGTGACACCAGGTGATAACCAGACGTTTAGGATTTCGTTCAAATGCCAGTCAAGTGTGATAAATATACAGGTTGTGTTTTATACGGACAGGAGCTCAACTGTAAGTATCCTAGATCAAAAAATATATTCTGTTTCCGTTAACCGGACCCACCCATCAAAAAAACCTGCCAACTATTAAATTTTTATACGTTTATTGTTATTTTCACTGTTCGTTTAACGTGATTCATGGGGTGCCCAGATAATTAACTGTTAAATCACAGGATTAGTGGAGGTGTCACAAAGGGATGGTATCAACAATGACTGTTGAATGGGTGATGTTTTGTTAAATTATAACTAAAACAGTGACTAAAGAGATGAAACCAAAGAATTTCTACGGGATGGGGTATTGTGAGTGACTGCTTGTACAAATACTACTGTACGTATTATGCTTTCTGTGAACCTATCTAATTACAGTCCACTATTAGAGGTCCAGCAGGTAATTTTATTCATCACACCTGCACAGTTTACCTGTTGTAATGGGCATTTATTTGTTTTTTTGTTGTGGTTACAGTTTTCAAATTCTTCTCTCCTGCCTTTTAGAGAAAACTGAGTAAAGATGCATTATGTAACAGCTAAATCTGCCTATTGCAGGTCTTTCTTTGCGCCTCAAATGTTATATAAATCATTAAACATACATTATGCAAGAGCTAAATCTTGCTATTGCAAGTCTTTTTTTTTTGGCCTCAAATGCTATATAAATTATTAATTAGTATTTGATAACATGACAAGACCATGACCAACTTTCTAGATGGATTGAAACAAGATTGTCATTTAATAATTGAATTAAACGATGGATAGTCGAGACTATGTTTACTATTTTAACAAAGGTAGCAATGACAATCAAGACTCCACTATTCTCCAAACAGCTTTAAGTGATTTGACTGAAAATTTCAATATAATCATTTTTATACCCCACATTTTCATGTGGACGTATATTGTCGTCGCCCCTGTCTATTTGTGGACTATCTACAGGTCACAATTCTTATCTGATTTTGACGAAACTTAAGATATAGGTTTATCTCCAAAAGATCTCGGCTGCTTTCGAAACTTCATGAATTATGGCCCCTGATTGTACGAAAAATCACGTTTTTAGCTTGTGGACCGTATAGAGGTCACAATTTTAATTCTATTTTGATGAAACTTGAAATGTAAGTTTATAACCCAAAGATCTCGGTTCCTTTCGGTATTTGCACATATCAGACTGTAACTTCCTGAATTATGGCCCCTGATTGTACGAAAAATTGCGTTTTTAGCTTGTGGATGCTATAGAGGTCATAATTTTTATCCGATTTAAAAAAATGTTTAAGTATATCACCGTTACACCCTAAGTATGGCTGAGTTCGAATTTCAGGAAAATCGGCCCAAAACTGACAGACAAAATGTCCACCCTTTTTTCTCAAAAAGCGTAAAAATATTGTATATCAAGGTTGTGGACCCTATAGAGGTCACAATTTTTCTCCCATTTTGTTGAAACTTGAAATGTAAGATTATAACCCAAAAATCTTGGTTTCTTTCGATATTTGCGCATATTGGACTGTAACTACCTTAATTATTGCGCCTGATTGTACGAAAAATTGCGTTTTTAGCTTGTGGACCCTATAGAGGTCATAATTTAAAAAAAGATGGCTGAGTTCGTATTTCGTGAAAATCAGCCCAACACTGACAGACAAATTGGCGGTCCTTCGTTCTCAAATAGCGTAAAAAATATGGTATATCAAGGTTGTGGACCCTATAGAGGTCACAATTTTTATCTGATTTTCCGATTTTGTTGAAACTCGAAATGTAAGTTTATAACCCAAAGATCTCGGTTCCTTTCGATATTCGCGCATATTGAACCTTAACTTCCTGAATTATGGCCCCTGATTGTACGAAAAATCATGTTTTTAGCTTGTGGACCCTATAGGATTATACTTTTTATCCGATTTAAAAAAAGGTTTGAGTATATCACCGTTACACCCTAAGGATGGTTGAGTTCGAATTTCGTGAAAATCGGCCTAAAGCTGACAGACAAAATGGCCGTCCCTCGTTCTCAAATAGTGTAAAAATATGGTATATCAAGGTTGTGGACCCTCTAAAGGTCACAATTTTCTTCTGATGAAACTTGAAATGTAAGTTTATAACCCAAAGATCCTGGTTCCTTTCGATATTCGCGCATATCGGATAGTAACTTCCTGAATTATGGCCCCTGATTGTACGAAAAATCATGTTTTTAGCTTGTGGACCCTATAGAGGTCATACTTTTTATCCGATTTAAAAAAAGGTTTGAGTATATCACCGTTACACCCTAAGGATGGTTGAGTTCGAATTTCGTGAAAATCGGCCTAAAGCTGACAGACAAAATGGCCGTCCCTCGTTCTCAAATAGTGTAAAAATATGGTATATCAAGGTTGTGGACCCTCTAAAGGTCACAATTTTCTTCTGATGAAACTTGAAATGTAAGTTTATAACCCAAAGATCTTGGTTCCTTTCGATATTCGCGCATATCGGATAGTAAGTTTCTGAATTATGGCCCCTGATTGTACGAAAAATGGCGTTCTTAGCTTGAGGTCCCTCTACATTTTTGTAGATGTCACAATTATTATTCGATTTAAAAAAACGTTCAAATATATCACTGTTACACCGTAATTTTGGTTGAGTTCAAATATCGTGAAAATAGGACCAAAACTGCCAAACAAAATGGCTGCCCCCCGTACACAATTAGCGTAAAAATATGGTATATCAATGTTGTGGAGCCTCTAGAGGTCACAATTTTCTTCTGATTTTGATGAAACTTGAAATGTAAGTTTATAACACAAAGATCTTGGTTCCTTTCGATATCCGCGCATATCAGATCGTCACTTCCTGAATTATGACCCTTGATTGAACAAAAAATCACGTTTTTAGCTTGTGGTCCTTGTAGAGGTAACAATTTTTATCTAATTTAAAAAAAATATATATCACCATTACACACTAAGATCTTGGATCCTTTTGATAATCGCAGATACCTGATTGTTTGAAAAGTCGCATTTTTAGCTTGCGAATTCTCTAGAGGTCACATTTTTTTTTTTCCAATTTTAAAAACCGTTTAAATATTTCACCATTCCACCATAATGAAGGTTGAATTTGAATTTCGGGAAAATCGAAATGAAACTGCCCAACAAAATGGCTGCTCTTTGTACGCAAATTGTGTAAAAGTATGCACTACGAAGGTTGTGGACCCTCTAGAGGTCACAATTTTTATCTGATTCTGATGAAACTTAAAAAACATATCTTTATATTCCAAAGATCTCAGTCCCTTTTGATATTTGCGCATTTCATACTATAACTTTCTGGATTATTGCCCCTGATTGTACAAAAAATTTCTTTTTTAGCAGGATATGTGGGCGTATCCTGCCTGGCAGCTGCTGGTTAAACCATTATACTGAGAATTGTCCACTCTTACAAAATGCATCTTTAAAATAGGTTTTAATTGAGGTAGAATAATGGAACCTTGATGTAGGTATCGGGTATTATTATTTGTATTTCGTTTTCCAGAAAATTTCTTTATTTAGACTATGGCTGTACGTTTTTGGTACCTACCACTGTTTTCTCGACAGTCATTGCCTTTGAAATATTTTTTATTGGAAGTTTTATTTTGCTGGTAAATAAATTATCTAGCTATCTGTACTTATCCTTAGCTTTTTAGGACCTACTCTTGTGTCAAAAGTTGTACATATATTTTTGATAGTACCTGTGTATGGATTTTAGATTCCATTCCAGCTTGTCCAGGGGAGATAAAATTAGTTTTGAATTTTTTAATTAATAAGATAAGATTTTATTGTATCTAAACACCCCATTAGAGTAGGCATGGCATGGTGAATTTAAGACTTACTTTATGATTATTTTTTATACGCCCACATTGAAATGTGGTTGTATATTGTCGTCGCCCCCGTCCGTCCGTCCGTCCGGTGTTCACAATTGCTTGTGGACGCTCTAGAGGCTAAAGTTAATATCCGATTGACGTTAAAGTTATGGCCCTTGATCACTTCAAAAAATCTTGTGGATGCTCTAGAGGCCAAAGTTTATATCCGATTAACGTTAAATTTATACACAGTGTTTAAGGTCATGAGACAAAAAGGCCTATTGATTTTCAAAATATCTTGTGGGTGCTCTAGAGGCTAAAGTTAATATCCGATTGACTTTAAATTTATAAACAGTGTTTAAGGTCATGAGATGCAGAAGCCTGTGTATTTTCAGCAATTTTTGATAATTAATGCCAGAGTTATGGCCCTTGATCACTTCAAAATATCTTGTGGATGCTCTAGAAGCTAAAGTTATCATCTGATTGACTTCAGATTGATACACAGAGTTTAAGGTCTTGAGACGAACAAGTATTTAAGTATATTGATTTTCAATGAATTTTGATAACTTGAACAGCTAAATCCATGATATTAAATGTTTCGTATACTAAACGTTAGCATGGGGCAGAACTTTATAAAAACCAAACAAATTCTAATGATTTTCTGATAATTACTTAATGAGTTGTTACTCTTAATCAGATTTTAATGTATTATAAATGTTTCATTACTGAAAAAAGTAAAAATATGCGACAACTCTTGTTGACTGCCCAGACAATTTAGCTGTTGTGGGCGTATGTTTCGTTGCCTGGCATCCTATCTTTATGCATGTTGTACGTTGGTTTAGTTGAGGCATAGGTTCTTTTATTTATTGTGTGGCTTTTGTGAATTGAACACCATAGCACCCATGCATAAGTGCATTTGCCTTTACGTCTAGTAGACTGTATATTTTTATCCTGGCTTATAGAAGGTGGTTATATGTTATACAAGAAAGTGTTTGTTATAATTACATAGTAAGAGACGACCACAAATCATCCAGAAACAATATAATTCCTGATACCCCAACCCATCCTCGGTCTCCCCAGTGGTCTCATTCCGTTCTACTCCACTGATACCTGGGTTCATCCATGGGGGAGACAAGTATTCAAATTATCTGCCCTTGATGATTGTGCTATTTTTATCAACCAATCAAAAAATTAGTTCAATACATAAGAACTGACTTAAAAACATCTTACCCATCGAAAAAAATGTTTTAGGACATCTTTTTGTGTGCAGGTCACTTCTCTTATATTAAATTTCTTGCAAACGTTCTCATAATCGAACCAACAAGCCACCATATTGTTGTGAAGGTAAAAAAATTAGGCTAAGACTCAATCTGATTAAAACACAGATCCTATTTTGTTTCGTTTTTATAGTTCAAAATTTCGATTTTACTTGTCTTTACTACGCTTGGATCTTGAAGCGTTGTTATTTAACTCGTGTTCTGCTTGAAATGAGGGGTCAGCCAATCAAATGGTCTGTCAAATCGAGCGTTTGACCTTTTTTGCGCGGAACTGTGGGTAGACTTTAGCGGCGATAGAAATCAAAACAAAGCAAAAGTAGATAAAAAATACATTGCGGTCACTAATTGGTTAATCGAATGACTGACGTATTCGGGTCCAATGCCGTTTGTTTGGTACCTGATGTCAAAGAACGTGAACTCCCACTATAACTTGTTAGATCTACATGTAGTGTAGGCCATCGAAAGTATAAAAAACGAAACGAAATATAGATCTATATTTTAATTAGATTGGCTAAGACTGGTTTGTAAACTGTTTTGTGATTTGTTCTTAAAATCAATCTTCAATCAAGGGAAGTTTGTACTGTTTTGTCGGCTTGCAGACGACTCTTTAACTCTGACAGTACCGTTGAGGCCTTACCCGCAGCAAAGTCGAAGATGTCAACAAACCGGACGCGTCAGATCAGCTTAACGCACTCCCACAAATAAATCATTGATCGACGATGTCCTGGAACGATGTTAATTTAATGGGCAAAGTGGTAAAAACACTGTGAAGTTTCACATACAAAATTATGACGAACAAAACAAATATCAACCCATGTTGGAAACAATGGCGGGTTCTAACCAGTTCATAGATCTCATTGTCCAGTCTCTCAGATATAAGACAGCACCGACACTCGCTGTGACGCTCAAACCAAATGCAAATGCGAAATAAGTGTCAGTAAATTATATGGAATGAAATGATAAACTTAATAAATGTCCATTACCGAAGTACACAAAATAATGGTAGGTTTAAGATAAAGAAAACACAAGCGTAGCGTCAGCTTGGTTACCGTAAGGTGCCTTAGTTCTAGTAACAAGTGTCTTATTTGACGACTACAAGTTATAATCTATGGCAAGACGGTAGGGTCACGAAAACGTAAAAACAGCACACTCCTCACCTTAAAGGCGTACGTCTTTAATAATTAGTTCTTATCAACAAATCACTGGTCTATACAGAAATACAAGTTGAGACACAGGTCGCGTAAATGTCTTCAGTTTTCCACTAAGCTTGCTCGAACCTGGTTGATCGTCCTCAAAGACTACAACGTCAGCTGTCCGGACAATTCCATCTTGACTAAGTTCCACATTCACTATGAGTCCTTTAAGCCATGATCCACGAACGGCGTCCTTTTCCATAACTAACACTAAGTCACCAACATCTAAGTTTGGAAAAGATTTAGTCCATTTACGTCTTTGTTGTTGGTTTTGGAGGTACTCCTTCCTCCATCGAATCCAGAATTGATCAGCCAGATACTGCACTCTGCGCCAACGACTGCGGCAATACAAATCCGGTTCCGTGAAGTTTCCAGGAGGAGGTAAATACGGTCTAGTTTTCATGGTAAGGATACTAGCTGGTGACAGAGGCTGAGGATCCTCTGCATCTGAAGGTATAGCTGTTATAGGTCTGGAATTGACAATGGCTGTAGCTTCCGCCATGAGAGTAACAAGAAGATCGTGGGTGATTTGAAACTTCCCAAGTCCCAAAAGCATACCATCCAAAACACGACGTAGGGTTCCAATCTGACGTTCCCATACGCCACCAAAGTGAGATGCGTGTGGCGGATTCCATTTCCAGTCACAGTCGTGGTCCAACAAGAATTTCTTCACTTTATCATTATCGACATCCCTCAAAGCATCATGGAGTTCATTATGTGCTCCTATGAAGTTAGTTCCACGATCAGATCGAAGTAAAGCAACAGGACCTCTTATAGCGATAAAGCGTCGTAATGCGTTGATCAAGGCCGAAGTGTCCATCGCGTCAACAACTTCTATATGAATTGCTCGACTGGCTAGACATGTGAAGATGATGCCCCATCGTTTACTATTGATAGATCCACCTCGAGTTTTCTTCGTCGTTATGTCCCAAGGACCGAAGGCGTCCATTCCCACGTTGGTAAAGGGTGCTGTTTGCCCTACACGATCTTCTGGGAGATCGGCCATCTTAGGTGTTTCAGAAGGCCGACGTAGAAGATTGCATCCAACACATTTTCTAATCAAAGAGTTTACCAAACTGGAACCTCCTATGACCCAAAATCCGGCTTGTCTGATGGCTCCATGGGTTATAGATCTACCTTGGTGATGCACTGTTTCATGGTAATGTCGCACGACAAGCAGTGTAACATGGTTCTTCTTTGGTAATACAGTCGGATGCTTCTCCAGAAAGGGGGATCACGGTGGCTAAGTGGGTAAGGCGCTGGCTCGCTAGCCTGGAGCTCGGGTGTTCGATCCCTGCATTGGCCGAGAAAGTTCATCCCGATTTTCCGTCGTGGTTCTCCCTTGTCAGTGATGCAGGACGGAGGGGCTGACAAGGACAGCTGTCTAGTCGTTCGGATGGGACGAAAAACCGAGGTCCCGTGTACTCATTGGTGTGCACGTAAAAGATCCCTTGACAGTTGGAATTCGATATAAGAGTAGGCCGTAGTGCCGCTGTCCGGGCAAAATTTCCCTCATAGCACACTGTATGGCGTATGCCCGTCTTCATTAGCCCAGTTCGGAGCAAAACAGTAGGACGTTAAACCCCATTTCATTTCATTTCATTTCTTCTCCGGAAAGGACAAACTGGAACGACGGAGTCGACCACCAACCCGGATAAGTCCATCTTGATGAAAGAAAGGGTCAAGCTGATGAAGATGTTGTCCAAGAGACCGTTTTATACGTTTACTTTCGTTCTGATGTTTTTTGAGATTTGCAACCACTTCAGGGAAGGCTTCATGTTGAACATGTTTTAGGATTACAAGTTCTGCTTCATGTAGGATTTCAGGATTAAGATCCATGCTTTGGTCTTCTGATGAGCCACGTTTCCTATGACGAAGCAGAGTCTTCAAATAGGCAATCGATTTACAAAGTTTGCGCCAATTACTAAAGTAAGCGAAGTATCTACAAAGTAGACAGATGTTGTCTGTAACAGTAGAGGTTGCACACGACTGGACGAATCTCTTGGTCACCATCATTCAAGGTGTATGCGCCAAATGGAATGTCGCTGCAGTTCCACAGAAAATCTGGACCAACGAACCACTTTTCTTGCATGAGTTTTGATGCTGAACAACCACGGGTTCCTAAGTCGGCAGGGTTGTCTTCCGATCTCACATATCGCCATGATTCTGGTGATGTAAGGCTTCGAATAAGTTCAACACGGTTGGCTACGTAGACATAAAATCGTCGTGATTCATTCATTATATAGCCTAGAACAATTTTGGAGTCGGTGTAGTGGTAGACATTGTTAATGTTGTACTCTAACTCTCTCTGGGTTTGCTTTACAGTAGTTGCTAACAAAACTGCTGCGCAAAGTTCCAATCTGGGTATTGAGAGGTGTTTCTGTGGTTTAACTTTAGATGCACCCCTCACAAAGGCAATGTGGGTATCTCCTTTATCGTTGAAGAGACGCAAATAAATAACAATACTGATAGCATCTTGACTAGCATCAGAGAAGGCGTGGATTTCAATATTAGTGACTACGCCGAAGTCTTCAGGTTTAAAACAACGTTTTACCTCAACCTTGCAAATAGACTTGAGGTTAGTATGCCATGTATGCCATTCAGACCATAAATTGGGCGGTAAAGGGTCATCCCAATCGAGGTGTTGTCCTTCAGTAGTACTAAGATGAATCAAATTTTGAAGGATCTTCTTCCCAACTATGATGAATGGCGCGGCGAAACCTAAAGGGTCGTACAGGGAATGGATTATGGACAGAACTCCACGTCTTGTATAAGGTTTATCCTTATCTGTAACTTGGAAGGTGAAAACATCCTTTTCCAAATCCCAATGTACTCCTAGAGTGCGTTGACTCGGTAGCTTATCGTGTTCAAGATCGAGATCTGTCAACCCTTTAGCTAGATCTTGATTCGGAAAGGCTTTCATAACGTCTGGTTTATTAGAAACAACTTTATGCAGGCGTAAGTTCGAATCTGATAGCATGGACTGAGCTGACTTGAGTAGATCAATAGCTTCCCCAGAACTTGAACAAGAATACACGCCATCATCAACATAGAAGTCTTCGTGGACAAATTTATGTGCGGCATTTCCATACTTGTGACAAGCGTCATCAGCCGATTTCCGAAGTCCAAATGTAGCTACTGCAGGGCTAGGTCCGTTTCCAAAAAGATGTACATTCATCTGGTAGTCAACAACAGGAGCATTTGGATTGTTATCCTCAAACCAAAGGAAGCGTAAGAAACTTCGATGTTCAGGATTGACGTAAAGGCTATGAAACATTTGCTCAATGTCACACATTATCGCAACTTCATCTTGACGAAAACGAAGCAGTCTTCCGAGAAGTCCATTCATCAGGTCGGGACCTTGAAGTAATTCTTTGTTTAGGGATGTTCCTTGGTATTCTGCTGACGAATCAAAAACAACTCTAACTTGTGTAGGTTTCTTAGGATGATACACTGCAAAGTGGGGAAGGTACCATTTCTGTCCTTCCTTGGTATCACCTTGAGTCGGATCAACTTGTGAAGCGTGGCCTCTTTGGAGAATCTTTGACATAAATTCAAGATAGTCAGTTTTAAGTTGACTATTTCTTGTGAAGTTTCGTAGAAGACTTTCGAACCGCTTCTCTGCTTGAGCTCGGTTATTTGGCAAGTTTGTTTTAGTCTCACGAAATGGAAGGGGTGCTTCCCAATTTCCTAAACAGTTCTTGTGGAATCCTTCCTCCATAATTTTCAAAAAGTGACGATCATCTGGAGATGTTCCATGGTCCGAATCATGTTCTGAAGTAAAGAATTCATCTTTAGCAATACTGTTCAGTAAACCTTTCTGATCAACTGATGTCTTCTCACAAATAACAGATGTGTACAGCTCCTCCCCAGTCTTGGTTTCAAGTGCTTTTGCTATCTGTTCTTTACAATGAATTTCATATTTACAATCCTCTAGAGTATATTCTGTTCCAACTAAGGTTCGGTGACATGAGAGGTGCACGCTACCTCCAAGACGATTCAAACAAATATCTCCAGACACAGTCCAGCCTAGGTCCAGACGTTGAGCCCATGGTGCTCCTACGGGGCCGTTGATGGATTCGCGAACTTTAAGAAGCTCTGGAGCGTGTCTTCCAATTATCAAATTTATTCCTGTGGCTTCTTCGTAGGGTGGAAGAAATTTAGCTATATGCTGAAGATGTGGGATTTGCTGTATAGCTTCCTTTGTAGGAATTTCAGATTTGTCTTCCGGTATATTATCGGATTCGATGATTGTCGGGAGCTTGAATGTTTTGCCATCCAAAGTACGGGCATATAAGTTCGTGCCTCGTCGTCCCAGACAAGTTTCTTTGCCATGACAGGTCTCAAGTGTGTACTGGTGCCTATCTCCTGTGATGCCAAGGTCATCGAAAAGAGATCCACTACCCAAACTATGACTAGATTGGTCGTCGAGAGTGGCATACGTTCGGAATACTACGCTAAAGTCGTCTCCACGGAGAATGTCAATGAGTGAGAACTTTCCACAGGTTCTCCCTTTGATGCCTGGTGATCCACATATCTTCATGCAAGCTGTTCCAACGTTCTCTCCAGTTGACCGAGAAGGGTTATGTGACGAGTTAGATGCGCTGTAATGCAAAAGTGTTGGATGTCTACGTCGGCAGCTATCGCATTTGACATCTGATTTGCATCTTGTAGAGTAACGTTTTTTGGTGAGGCATCGAAAACAAATGCTAGCATTTCTGACAATCAGTTCCCGCTCTCTGGGTTCCTTATCTGCAAATACACGACAAGTAAGCAAAGTGTGACGATCTTTACTTTCAGGATGAATAGGGCATAACACGTCTTCTTCCGGATTAATGTCTTCAGAAGTTTTGATATCCGTTTTCAATGACTTGGTATGTCCTGCTTTGTTCGAATAGAAGTTCAAATTACGAGGGTTTGGAGATTGTGTAGTTTCGAAGTAGATTCGTAGTCAACTCCAGGCATTTTGATGATAGCTGGATGGTTTTGTTTCAAAGCAATGTTATGCATGAGTTCAACAAAGGAAGAAAATGGAGGATAATCATCAGATTGTCTTGACATCATGTGTTTGGTAACTTTGTTTTCCCATTTGTCACGTACCATTTTAGGGATTTTCTCAATCAATGACTTCATGTAGTATGATGAATGGACAGACCGTTCAAAAACGGAATTTGTGAACCAACGTCTTCACAAACATCATAAAAGTTCTGATACCCTTGTCGGTCGTCGCTTCGGAAATTGGCAGCTTTCTGCAAGTTGTTCAGGAGGGCGTTTGTAATTTCTGCACTATGACCGAAACGTTCTTCCATAGCTTTCCAAAGGTTGGTGACTTTCACATGAGCGTCGGGATGTACACGTCTACGAAAGGTGTTGACAAGATCCTTTGGTTTTCCAGATGTGTAGCGAAGAAGGTATGTCATTTCCTGGTCTGGTGAAGCATCGACATCAGCAATCATTGATTTAAAAGCCACTTTCCAAGGCAAAAATATAGGAGGGTCTCCAGCGAAAACATCCGGTTCGCACTTAGGTAGTGACTGTTTTGCCAACGAAGACATAAGCTTAGCACTTGTTTCATTTTGCATATCAAGATGTCGAAACAGGGTTTCATTGAGTGCGAAAGTTGCATTATGTTGATGTGATGTTGCTTGATCAAATGGTCGAAACAGTGGGTCGTTACCAGCAAATCATTCTGTTAGGTTGAGTATCAAAAACTGGTTTCACGTCGTTTATCCAGTCCTGGGTTGCTTTAGAGCGATCAAGCTGTGATGCCAAATCATCAACAGAGCCAATGTCTGATCCCCCACTGTAGGCCTTTACTGCTGCTTCAGCCATTGCGAGGTCTCGTTTACTTTTAAGTTCATCTAATTTGGAAGCATCTAGTAGTTTCTGGCGTTCGAGGTCAGCTTCTCTCAACTTTTGGGTTAACTGAAACTGTCGAATCTGTTGATCAAATTCAAATTTTGTTTTCTGCTCAGCAGCTCGTACCTTAGCTTCCAGTCGCCTGGCACAACTTGATGTAGTAGAAGCTTTTGACAAATGAGCAGATTTTTTATCGTCACAGGGGTGCTCTTGGGTGCCTTCCTTACAAGGGATAGGTGGTGGAATGCTATTAGCCAGTGCACTATCTGATATCTTTAACCATTCCACTGTTCTAGACGAAATTTCAAGAGCTTCAGCTTGTCCAGATTCCGATTTATCACGGGTGAATAACTCTTGAATCTCTGTGGCTTCGTGGTGTTTAAGTTCTTTATGAGACTTCCAAAACTTCTTAGTTTTCTCCATTATAGCGTTTTCAAGGAATTTCACAGATGGCGTTCGGTTTCTGGATGAATTTTGCGCAATTGGAGTTTCATTGTCGCCTTGATGGGCTTCCATACTTTTAAAACTTCGTCTTGAAACATTTTGAAGAAACTAATAATTTTACCACAAATAAAGATCAACAACTAATTCGCGTGTTGCGAAGTGTTCATAACAATTACTATGAATAACTTTAGTGTTTTTTACTGTACTGTTTTGTCGGCTTGCAGACGACTCTTTAACTCTGACAGTACCGTTGAGGCCTTACCCGCAGCAAAGTCGAAGATGTCAACAAACCGGACGCGTCAGATCAGCTTAACGCACTCCCACAAATAAATCATAGAACGACGATGTCCTGGAACGATGTTAATTTAATGGGCAAAGTGGTAAAAACACTGTGAAGTTTCACATACAAAATTATGACGAACAAAACAAATATCAACCCATGTTGGAAACAATGGCGGGTTCTAACCAGTTCATAGATCTCATTGTCCAGTCTCTCAGATATAAGACAGCACCGACACTCGCTGTGACGCTCAAACCAAATGCAAATGCGAAATAAGTGTCAGTAAATTATATGGAATGAAATGATAAACTTAATAAATGTCCATTACCGAAGTACACAAAATAGTGGTAGGTTTAAGATAAAGAAAACACAAGCGTAGCGTCAGCTTGGTTACCGTAAGGTGCCTTAGTTCTAGTAACAAGTGTCTTATTTGACGACTACAAGTTATAATCTATGGCAAGACGGTAGGGTCACGAAAACGTAAAAACAGCACAAAGTTAATTTGATAACGTGAATACCCCATGGATGAACCCAGGGTATACTGGAGTAGAACGGAATGAGATTAGAATCTTTAGATTTTTTCTACCAGTTCTCAAAAAGAATCACCAGTACCCTCAAAACAGTATCAGCAGAATAATCTCACTTTCATATTTTTATTGCAAATTGCGATTTTGGCGACCGACAGCAAGGATCGTCTGCAGATCAGACAGAAACTGTCTTGAATGAGCCCATAGAATCCATTTTGAATTCTTGTGTATTGCCCATGAATGTTTAAATGGAACAGTCGGAAAATATTTTGCTATCTGAATATATCCCCAAATGCACCTTCTAATAGTACTAATTTATAAACTTAAATCCTTTTGGTTTCAAGGTTTTTCCCACATTGTGCCAAACGTATGCATCTCAAAATTTCACAATGGTTGAAAACTTCAAATCCAAACTAAAATCTCATGTGTTTGAATCCTATTATAAAGAGAAATGAAATGAAATGAAATGAAATGGAGTTTAACATCCTACTGTTCTGCTCCTAACCTGGGCTAATGAAGACGGGCATACGCCATACAGTGTGCTATGAGGGAAATTTTGCCCGGACAGCGGCACTACGGCCTACTCTTATATCTAATTCCAACTGCCAAGGGATCTTTTACGTGCATTCCAATGTATACACGGGACCTCGGTTTTTCGTCTCATCCGAAGGACTAGACAGCTATCCTTGTCAGGCCCTCCGTCCTGCATCACTGACAAGGGGGAACCACGCCGGAAAATCTGGATGAACTTTCTCGGCCAATGCAGGGATCGAACACCCGACCTCCAGGCTAGCAAGCTAGCGTCTTACCCACTTAGCCACGTGATAAAGAGTGATACAAACCTGTATCATGAGTATCCTGTTTAGATGGAATGCGTATAATACAAATATTCATTTTACTATTAATTATTATTATTATTATTTAAAGTAGCTAAGTCTCGAACACAATATCATCGAAAGTCTTCGACATTGAAAACACGAATTATTTGATAATTTAAATCAACATTGATGTTGTGATCTTACAGGGAAAAGATGGGCTTCTCATATCCAATATTTAAGACAAAATAAACATTTTACCATTGGTAAAAGAATTGTGTACCATGATGCGTTTTAGCGCCATTTGTAACAAGATACTCGAAGAATGAGGCTGTACATATTCTACAAGTCATGTCAAACAGTGATGCCATTTTCTTATCTGAAGACATGCACAATAAATACTATTGATGTAGACTGGAATAACCAGACGTTAGAGATTGCCATTCGATTGAGACTTCTGGCATATTTCGTCGAATATAACCGATTAGAAGTTACAGTAAAATCAGAAACGATTGAATGTAAATCAGTTTATATACATTCATATTACATTATTATATGCATTGAAACCCATTTGTGTCAATTTGTAGGTCCCAAATATTAGCGATTTAGCTCCCTTAAACTGTATTTATGGTGTTATTTTGTAAAATTCTTTAAAATTTTGGTTTTATGACACGTAAAAAGACTAACAAGTAGCTTCTACAGCTGGTATCATTGAGAGAGAGAGAGAGAGAGAGAGAGAGAGAGAGAGGGGTTAACCACTGGGCACAAACTAGGTCATTTCGAGAATAACATATGGTTCAATTTTATTTATTTCACTTATTCACTTACGGGTAGGGGTCTTTTAGCAGTGGAAGGAAACCGGGAGACACCCGGAGAAAACCCACGTGGTTGGATGGGCGACGTCCTACTCCTTGTCACGTACAATCGGGGAATCGAAACCACACCACTTGACTCAATGACAGATCTTATGATGCAACCATTCGTCCGGTTTCCTCCCACTGCTAAAGACCCCTACGTGCAAATGAATTATTGAAATAAAATTGAACCATATGTTAGTCCTGAAATGACCTAGTATGTGTCGAGTTAGTCTCGAAATGACATGGTTTGTGTCAAGTGGATGTTAAACCCCATGTCTCTCTGCAACCATTCAGCCATCCAACCCCCCCAGCTGGTATCCGTTTGTCAGGACGTCTGTATATGAGCCTGCGATTGGTGATGTGCACTGATCATCTAAATATATTTAATTGTTTTAATTAAAGCCAATAAATGTGTGGAAGTTGTATGATGAAAGAGGAAATCAGGCCTATAATCCACAATTTAAAGAAGGAATACAGATTGAAGTTGATCTTAAGAATGGTAAAATGAATATGACTGTGAACAACATAACACTTCAAGGTAGAATTGTAGTTAGGATTGATGTTCCTAATGTTCCTAATGGTCGTATATATATTCCACCACAACAAGGTAAGCTTATCATCTTTGTATTTATAGAGAAGGGAGGGGGTGGATGGAGGGGGCTATTGGTGCTTTGGATTAGTTTTGACTGTGCAATATATTTGAGTATGTTAACGTGACCATGTTTATGATTTTATCTACATACTCTTTTGACTGTGCAACACGTTCAAGGATGTTAATGTGACTGTATTTGATATTTTAAGCTCTTGTGCTTATATCGAATTCCAACCACCAAAGGATCTCTTACATACACGCCAATGTGTACACAGAACCTCAGGGTTTTTCTTCCCACCCGATAGACTATACGTTTTTTCTTGCCAGGCCCTTTGTCCTGTACCACTGACAAGGAGGAACCATGCTGGAAAGCAGGGGTCGAACAATAAGACTGTGTGCAAAATATTTTAATATTTTAATTAAATCATCACAGATGATGCTTTGGTTTTCATTAATTAAGTGAAATTATTCAAAATTATTTACGTTTATATTCTTGATAAGAGAGATAATGCCTTGTTAGCATTGTAGGATAGAGCCAAGGCAAGGAAAAGTGTAAAGCCCTTTGGATGGGATGAACAAATTTGATGTCCCATGAGCAGACTGATATATACACTGTAATGCATGTAAAAGATCCCATGGTGCCCGAAAAGTAGGACCTCAAAACTAGGTCATTTTTTAGTTAAAATATTCTATGTCTATATTGAGCTGTGGCAAGTTGGAACAAATTTATGATACACAGACAAAATGTAGGCTAGATTGGATAAAGGATGTAGCACTGTAGAAATCTTCCAAGGTTCAGATTTAAAACTGTAGAAATCCCCCAGACAATCCTTATCAAATATCTTATGCAGGAGGGAGGTTTTTAGTTTTTATTGCTATCAAGGCCATGGCCTATCGTAAACGACAATGCCAGTCTCATTATGTTTGTGTGATGGCATCCAAACCTCAAGAGAATTACACAAACGTCCAAACATCATTCTCATGTGCTATCATCATTATCTGATGTTAAATTCAGAAATACAAACTTTATCTCTCAGATGAGATCATCCATTTATACAGCTTCCTACTCACCTCAGTGACAGACTACCCCCCCGGGAGCCCCTATCCCCATGTCCCCAAAACAGACATTATGACATTCCCCTGCCCCAAATGACAATATAATTTATAACAAAAATAAAAATAGTTGGAGTGCCCAAGTTTAGATTTGTTGTTGATTCCATAAAGTAGTTAGGTTTTTAAACTGTGTAATTCAACATGGCACCCAAGGGGTTTAATATCTATTGGTACAAATTAGTACCAAATAGTTTATTGATATGAGAATCAAGGTTTGGACTGTGCCCTGTTAGCCCCATTTTATTTTTTGTCTTTCTAGTACCAGAAACTTCAACTGATAATTCTGTGATACCATCGGTGGAAGGCAGTACCGTGGTTATTTGGTTTTTATTTGATGTTAATAATGTAACATCTTTTAATATAAAGTTTTTGAAAAAGGTAAAAGTAATAATTATTTTTTTTTAAAGATGCAAGAATTTGATAAAGAGGTGGGCGTTCTTGTTCTAATAGTTTAAAAATAGCCAATGAATGTATGATAAAATTCGCGTAGTCTGATTAAAACACAGATCCTATTTCGTTTCATTTTTTATATTTTTATAGTTCAAAATTTCATTTTACTTGTCTTTACTACACTAGGATCTGGAAGAGTTGTTATCATTGATGTCTTCTGAATAGTGTGAGGTATTAGCCAATGAAACGGTCTATTACGGTGAGCTTTAGGCGTGTTTTGAACAGAACTGTGGGTAATCCACTAGTAACATCAATGCTGATTGGTTAATCGAATGTCTGACGTCATAGGGTCAAAAGCCGCTTGTATGACCTCTGACGCAACCTATCACATCAACCGGTCAGATTTTCATGTAGTGTAGGTCATCGAAAGTATAAAAAAGTTAAACAAAATATATAGAGAGAGAGAGAAATGGGGTTTAACGTCCACTCGACACAAACTAGGTCATTTCGGGACTAACATATGGTTTAATTTTATTTACATAATTCGCTTGCGCGTAGGGGTCTTTAGCAGTGGGAGGAAACCGGAGGACCCGGAGAAAACCCACGAGGTTGGTAAACAAAATATAGATCTGTATTATAATCAGATTGTTACTAGCATTGTAAAGATAATAAACAAAAGTCTTGATCATCCATTTTTATATGGGTGGCTAGGTGGGTAAGACGCTGGCTCGCTAGCCTGGAGGTTGGGTGTTCGATCCGTGCATTGGCCGAGAAAGTTCATCCAGATTTTCCGACGTGGTTTCCCCTTGTCAGTGGTGCATAACGGAGGGCCTGACAAGGACAGCTGTTTAGTCCTTCGGATGAGACGAAAAACCGAGGTCCCATGTATACACTGGAATGCACGTAAAAGATCCCTTGGCAGTTGGAATTTGATATAAGAGTAGGCGATAGTGCCGCTGCCCAGGCAAAATTTCCCTCATAGCACACTGTATGGCGTATGCCCGTCTTCATTAGCCCAGTATAGGAGCAGAACAGTAGGACGTTAAACCCCATTTCATTTCATTTCATTTCATTTCCATTTTTATACGCCCACATTGAAATATGGTTGAAATATGGACGCTCTAGAGGCTAAAGTCAATATCAGACTTTAAATTTATACACAGTGTTTTAGTTTCTCCAGATGAAGAATCCTATTTATTTTCAACAATTTTCAAAAATTACTGCCAGAGTTATGGCCCTTGATCACTTTGAAAAATCTTGTGGATGCTCTAGAGGATAAATTTAACACCAGATTGACCTTAAATTTATAAACAGTGTTTAAGTTCATGAAACGAAGAAGCCTATTTATTTTCAACGATTTTCAATAATTACTGCCAGTGTTATGGCCCTTGATCATTTTTAAAAACCTTGTGGATGCTCTTGAGGATAAAGTTAACATCCGATTGACTTTAGATTTATACATAGTGTTTGAGTTCATGAAAAGAAGAAGCCTATATATTTTCAACGATTTTCAATAATTACTGCCAGTGTTATGGCCCTTGATCACTTTGAAAAATCTTATGGATGCTCTCGAGGATAAAGTGAACACTCTGATTGACTTTAAATTTATACACAATATCTAAGGTCATGAGATGAAGAAGCCTCTTTATTTTCAACAATTTCCAATAATTACTGCCTGAGTTATGACCCTTTGTGTTGCCCCCGTCCGGCTGTCCGGCGCACCCAATTGCTTATGGACTCTGTATAGGCTAAAGTTAATATCCAATTGACTTTAAATTTATACACAGTGTTTAAGGTCTTGAGACGAACAAGTAGGCCTATATTGATTTTCAATGAAAATGTTTACACCGCAGATAAAGGTTTCCACTGCGGAGAAAAGCTTTCCACTGTGGAGAAAAGCTTTCCACTGTGGAGAAAATATTTACACCGCGGAGAAAATATTTACACCACGGTGTAAACCTTTTCTACGCGGTGGAAAGGTTTTGAATGTTTTTTTTATTTATGACACTTTTCACTGCGATTGCTCATATTAGGTAAATTTCAAGGCCACCGTAGAATTTACTTAGGCTTGAATATTTATGATAAATGTACAGTGATTAAAGACAACATCATTTTATATCCAATGAATTCTCCTCCGCCTTCGCCCCCTTTGCTAGTTTGAATACATTTTTTATAGCTTGGAGTATTTACTCCCGAGTACAATGTTTTGAGATGGATTTGGTGTACCCAACCTATTGGGTTTTCTCCCACAACTAAGGACCCCTACACACAAGCAAAATATTGAAATAAAATTGTACCATGTGAAAGTGCCAATCTGACCTAATTTCTTTTAGGTGGATGTCAAACCCCATTTCTCTATCTATTTTCTATTCATGCCATCTACAGTCTGATTGCTAAATGTGGATATATTTACCTACCGACATTTACTCGGGGTCTTTGCAACATTACAAATAGAATTATTCACTTGACTATATGTAAACATCGTTGGCGTATCTTTCTCTCTTTCTTGGTTGGTGTATGTTTCGTTCTCTTAACTCAGGCATGGTTGGTGTATGTTTCGTTCTCTCTTAACTAAATAATGGTATTGTATTTTTTTCAGATAATTGATCCCTCCACCAAACATCGCATAACTAATGAAACTGCTGGATCGCACACGAAAATATCTTTAGTTATCAACCAGGTATCGTTAGAAGATGCAGGAATCTACAAATGTTATGTAAATAATTTCCAACAATCTATTGACAGAAAACTGTCAGTTTCGGGTAAGATTTATATATTTATTTATGAACTTTAACATTTTGGGTTCAAGATTGAAATGGTATCATAAACTTAGCATTGTGGTCAGGTATGACTGCCCTACTGTCTCCTCTCACTGTTTGATCTGCTAAATTCATCTCGTTTTCTAATCGTTATCAATACATTACATTCTTCCATCTTGTTAATTTTTTGTAATTGTTATCAATATATTACTTCTTACATGTTGTTAATCCTTTGTAATATTTATCCAAATTATTACTTCTCTCATCTTGTTAATTCTTAATTAATGATTAATCTGTTATATGGTTTCCAATTGTTATCTATATATTGCACCACATTTTTTAAAATATCATTGTCTGCGATATCACCTTGGTGGAAGCGGATGTTAAATAAAGCTTTTTCACACAGATGTTAAATATCATTTTTTGCTTGATAACGATATCTGTAACGAAACATAGCATGTTAATAAATTCAGAAGTAGTATATCCATATAAGTGTTTTTAATTTTTGAAATCTACTTCTATATGTCTGTTAAAGATTATATAACAATATTATTTTAAATTTTATAATTTATGAAGCACATTGAAAATGTGGCATGCTTTTTACTTTGTAAATTCTAAAAACTGAGCCACTGCTGCTCCATGTCTGATTTATAAAGTAGATGACTGAGACAGGTCAAGTATATGTATTTGTATTGTTTCAATTAAGAATTCAGTTGGATCATTGAGAAGAAAGATGTTCCGGGTTGTGTTGGTGAAGATTTAAATTTGGAATGGAAATTCAAGACACCTCAGGTTCCAGATGAAGTTCTGGCATTTAAAGACAAGGTTTGTTTTATTTTTATAGACTGACAATAAAGGAGAACTCTGGTCATTACAGATTCTTTATATTTTATTCTATCATAAGGTCACCCCCTACTGATTCATTCTGAGAGAGAGAGAGAGAGAGAGAGAGCGAGAGAGAGAGAGAGAGAGAGAAATGGGGTTTAACGTCCACTCACACAAACTAGGTCATTTCGGGACTAACACATGGTTTAATTTTATTTCAATAATTCGCTTGCGTGTAGGGGTCTTTAGCAGTGGGAGGAAACCGGAGGACCCGGAGAAAACCCATGAGGTTGGACAGGCAACCTACTCCTTGTCACGTACAACCGGGGATTCGAAACCACACCAGTTGACTCAATGACAGACTTTATGATACAGCGTGCACATGCTAACCATTCGGCCATCAAACCCCCCGATTCATTCTGCACACAGAGATTCCATCTACTTCATATTTCGAGACTAGATCTCTGCCCTAAATGGCAGCCATATCCAACAATTTGTACGCTGTTTTGTAATGCGGTCCTACGCCGGTTCATATCTGTTATACAAAAAGACTAATTAAACCTTCACTAAACGAGTTCAAATGTCGGTGAACCAGCTTATTAGTGTCTGTTCTCAAGCGGAGCTAATTATAGACAGACAGCACAAGTTTAGTATGCTATTGAATTTGGAGCATGCCCGACTCGCAGGGGCGTTTGCCACACCCACATTTGGGATAAATGTTTGATGTAAGAGGTTGCAGTTCCTCAGATTTTTATTGAAACTTGCCATGGTAAATAACTGTACACTAAGGATGGCACCGATTTATTTTCATGTATGCCGACTGCCACCACAGTAGACAATATGTCAATTTGAGTTAAATAGAAATTAAAAAAGCTGTCATTTGGAATAATGCTGGAATGTGGAGTGTTTACAGCATGTAATGTCTGTGTAATTTGTCTTGTCCATGGGTTTGTCTTGTCCACGGGTTTGTCTTGTTCCCCTGCACTTACTCTTGTTTTTAAAACTTGTCAGGATAGTTCAGCTAGTCTTACAATATATAGAATTCGTAGATGGCCATCCATCAAGTTATTATCCCTGACCCTGAAAACTTGAAAATCATCAATCAGAATTGTACTTGTGGGCATATATTTGTTGCCGGGCAATGTTAAGTTTTTATTTTGGCCTGGGATGATTCAGAATACAAAATAAAGTTCTAGGTAGATGACAAAACCAATGCAATAAAAATGTCATGCTTTCAGACAAGGGGATTGGTTAAATGGAGCAATGGAAGGATTGAACATGCCGGTTGGCCTAGATTTGATTTCAACTTGACAAGTAATGGTACAATATGGAGGATATTACTAACCATTAGAAACCTAACCAGTGAGGATCTCACTGATTATATGACAACATTGGATTTTGGTAGGGACGCGTATATTCTTAGTCCAGGTTTACACGTTACAGGAAAGACATCTTGTTCAGGTAGTATATCAAAATGTAATGATTTCTTGGATGACTGACCGAAACATGAAATATAGGAATACTACTTCGTATATCTGCTTGTAAAATAACATAACATGTGTCATTATAATCTTTATAGAAGAAGCCTATTGAATTTAATTAGTTTTCATTAATAACATCTAGACTTATGGCTCTTGTTTCACTTTATTGAAACTTGTGAACACTTTATCGACAAACGTTATCATCCACTTTACATTCATGTTATATACATTATATAAATTATTAAAACTATGGAATTTCAGCAATTTCCGTTGATAACTTCTTGAGTTATGGCCCTTGTTTCACTTTGTAGAAACTTGTGAACCTGTTAGCCTGGTCGGTGCAGAAAAGTAGGAACTTCAAACCCATTTCATTTCATTTACCTCAAAATTATAATTTCTGCAGTAACACACTACTATATAATTCCATCACTTTTATATTCACAAATCTTTATCTGGATCACACACAAATTTAATCAGGGACACGCTTATATTCTTTAGTAATTCTGGAACATTTAATGTTGACTGGATCAAGGATAATGATACTATTGTAAGGTCCACCACGTTCATCTTATTGATCTAGCACATTTTTTTTTTCTGGATACCTTGAAGTCTTATCTGGTGATGAATCATGCATGTGCTGCTACTTCTTATTGACAATGGAGAAATCGCACTTGGTTTGACAAAGTCAACCTTGTTCAACTTCGGTGATAGGGGCATTTATCACTGAAATGATAAAATACATAATATTTTTCTTAACTCTATATTCACATATACAGACAATATGGCTGACATTAAGATTATCAGACTGTCTGTCATTGATTTAAATTTTAATATTTTGATTTAAAGTGATTGCCTTAAGCAAGAATGGTCTTGACAGTACTGTTATAATCTTTGGGTGTCTATAGGCTTATTAAAAGACACCTCGAGCAAAGGTTATAGAATTAACAATACAGACAGATCAGTGCCAATCAAGTGTTAACGCTTTTACTTTATTTATGGCTTAAAGCTTATTAACTGATTCTATTAATTATATTTTATTATGAAACTTTAACCAATGAAATTTATATATAAATTTAACTTCTTTCATTGGATTCGTTACAAAATATTTTTATCCATAATTTTATCTTTAATCTAATTTGTTGAAATGATTGTCCTTTTGTTTGTGTGCAAATTAGTTTCTTTAAAAGACCCCTACACAGACAAGTGGGACACAGGACATGAGATGAGATTTATTAGCTCTTGATATGATCTTGTATATAATGTATATTTAACTGTATAAAGGAATATTGAAATGGATGTCGATTGGGACTTTTAATGCACAGTCACCACCTTCACCAGAATACTACCCATGAGTAATGAGCTACACCCACCCCTGCCCAAACTCATAGCTCGTCCACAAGTATCACCTGGGAGCGTATTCAAACAAAGAATAGTCCCGAGCATGTTGGTGATTGTTTTATGCTAAACCCTATTCATGGATTATGGCCCCTGATTGTACGAAAAATCACGTTTTTAGCTCGTGGACACTCCAGAAGTCACAATTTAGATGAAACTTAAAATGTATGTTTATATATCCCAAAAATCTTGGTTCCTTTCTATATTCGCGCACATTGGGCCGTAGCTTCCTGGATTATGGCCCCTATTTTTTAGTTTGTCCATCTGTTGCAAAATTTTGGATAATCAGTGTAGATTTAATATAGTTGATGCCATGTAGCACTGTAAAAATCTCCGATATTCAGATTTAAAACTGTAGAAATCTCCCCAGATTCAGATTTAAAACTATAGTAAACTTTGTAAATTTTTATTTTGATGGGCAGATGAAAGTATAGTTGATTCAACAACCAGGCCAACCACGAACAACGAAATCAAGACAACGACAATGGGTAAGATCTAAATTACTATAATAAATTGTTTTATGATAAACCCTATTAATTGTTTTATGGTAAACCTGATTCTTCGTTTTACAGAAGGGGATCACGTGGCTAAGTGGGTAAGACGCTAGCTCGCTAGCCTGGAGGTTGGGTGTTCGATCCCTGCATTGACCGAGAAAGTTCATCCAGATTTTCCGGCGTTGTTCTCCCTTGTCAGTGATGCAGGACGGAGAGGCTGACAAGGAAAGCTGTCTAGTCTTTCGGATGGGACGAAAAACTGAGGTCACGTGTACACATTGGCGTGCACGTAAAAGATCCCTTGGTAGTTGGAATTCGATATAAGAGTAGGCCGTAGTGCCGCTGTCCGGGCAAAATTTCCCTCATAGCACACTGTATGGCGTATGCCCGTCTTCATTAGCCCAGGTTAGGAGCAGAACAGTAGGACGTTAAACTCCATTTCATTTCATTTCGTTTTACAGAAAACAGAGAAGTACAGCATAAAAGTACATCAACATGGATCATAGTAACGGTACCTGTGTTATTATTATTAATAATAATAATAATAATAATAATAAGAAAAAGAATTTTAGCATTTGTCTCCAGAAGGAAAATTAGTAAGTAGAATTTAATTGCAAAGTCTACTGAATGTGTAATTCTTTCAGTGGCCTCACAACCGTTAACAATTAGATCAACATATATAATAGTAAGTGCAGAGGGGCTGCACCCATAGGCGTACGAGTTGGGGGGGGGGGGCAGCTGCCCCCCCATTTTGGGCACCAAATGCTGGGAAAATTTGGGCACACAATTGTACTTTGTAAAAGTTGTATAAAAAAATATTTGTCTTCTTGAATGTGTCCAATTTAACAGCGAATTTATTATTATTATGTAACATACTAAGAACCTAACTACATTTTTTGGGCACCAACCACCACCGCCCCCCCAGTTCTCCAAAAAAATCTGATGCAAGGGACTAAATTATCCAGCATCATTTATCACCACTGTACATCTCCGGTATCATATTTCTGTATTTAATGGTTAGTTTCAAGTCATTGTTGGAAAACTGATCAAATCTGTTGAGAATCATAGAAAACCATTGGGTTTCTACTGTGGCTTAGTTTAAAGGGTCTGTCTAGATTAGATAATGAGTGTTGGGTTTATAACTATTTAGTTTCTAGAGCAGTGTTAATTAATTAACTAGTCTGTTAATTACTCGACACCTCCTCAGTGTAAAAAAAAGTATGTAATGAGCTCACAATTTTAATCCAATTTTGATGAAACTTGACAATGCATGTTTATGACCAAAAGATCTCAGTTCCTTTGGTTATTGGGCTGTAACATCCTGGATTATAGCCCCTGATTGTAGGGGAAATGACATTTTTAGCTTGTGGAGCCTCTAGAGGTCACAATTTTTATCTGATTTTGATAAAACTTAAAAGATATGTTTCCCAAAGATCTTGGTTCCTTTTGATATTGTTGCATGTCGGACGGTAACATCCTATATCATGGCTCCTGATTGGACGAAAGAATGCTTATTTAGCTTCTTCTCTGTTCATCTGTAGCAAAATTTGGGCTTATCTTGCATGGCAACTGCTGTTTTTTATTACAGGATACAAGAGGAAGAATAATAGTGATGATGTGAACAGTAAGATGTTAACTTGCAGAAGTGGCTAATATTAATAAAAAAAAAATATATATAAAAGCCATAAAAAAATATGTTAAGCCTAATATAAAAAAAATATATATTAGGCCTAATATAAAAAATATATATATTAGGCCTAATATGAAAAAATATATATATTAGGCCTAAAATAAAAAAAAATACATATAAGGCCTAATATAAAAAAAATATATATTAGGCCTTATATAAAAAAGGCCATATAAAGTATATATATATATTAGGCCATAAAAAAAATATATTATGCCATAAAAATAATTTACATTAGGCCGTCTAAAAAAGGCCATATAAAAATATATATATATATTAGGCCATATAAAAAAAGAAATTACATGTATATTAGGCCATATAAAAAAAGAAATTATATTAGGCCGTAACAAAAAAAGAATTTACATGTATATTAGGCCATATAAAATTATATTAGGTCATAACAAAAAAAAGGCCATATAAAATTATATATATCTTAGGCCATAAAAAAAATATATTAGACCAAACAAAAAAAAATATATTAGCCCGAATAAATAAAAATACATTAGGCCGTCTAAAAAAAGGCTATATAAAAATATATATATATGTATAAAAAAAGAAATTACATGTATATTAGGCCATATAAAAAAAGAAATAACATGTATATTAGGCCATATAAAAAAGGCCATATAATTATATATATATATATATATTAGGCCATAAAAAAATATATTAGGCCATATAAAAAATATATATATTAGTCCATATTAAAATATAACTTTATACATTTTTTCATATGTCCTAATATAAAACAAATGTATATATTAGGCCATATAAAACAAATATATATACTAGGCCAAATAAACAAAAAATATATTAGGCCATATAAAAAAATTATATATATATTCATGTCAAATTTATGTTTTGCTATTCATTAATGATTGGTTAGCCATTAGAGACAATCTGGTTAAAACTCAGATCCTATTTCGTTTCGTTTTTATAGTTCAAAATTTCGTTTTACTTGTCTTTACTACACTAGGATCTGGAAGAGTTGTTATTTAACTCATGTTCTGAATGGTGTCAGGGATAAGCCAATGAAACGGTCTGTTACGGCGAGCTTTAGGCATCTTTTTCATGGAACTGTGTGTAATCCACTAGTAACATCAATGCTGATTTGTTAATCAAATGTCTGACGTCAAAAGGGTCATAAGTCGGTCTTTTGGCCCCTGACGTGACCTATCGCTATAACTTGTCAGATCTTCATGTAGTGTAGGTGATCGAAACAAAAAAAAAACGAAACGTAATATAGATCTTTTAATCAGATTGCCATTAGAGACAGACAGCCATTTATGTCAGTCAATTAAGTGATAGTTCTGTGTTTCTTTCTTATTTTAAATGTCTTAATTCTTCAATAATTATATGTTTATGTCAACACATCCATAGTAACTAATTCAGATAAAAAGACAAATTTATGTTGTATAAATCATAAGAGATCAGCTTGGAGAACCTATACAGTAGCGGATTATCAGTGAGGCTGATGAGGCTGCAGCCTCAGGCCCAAAGATTTTGTAAAAAAAATTGTTTTAGACTTGTCTGATACGATTAAAAACGCATAGACAATGAATGTTAGGGGGGTGGGGTTTAGGCCCAACGGGAATCAACATAGGCCCTCACCCGAAATTAATTAGGCCCACGCCATTTTAAATAGGCCCTGATCTTATTTTTTAAACGTAGGCCTACAATGTACGTTAAATCCTTGTAAGTTTTCGGTTATGTCTTGCTTAATATATTGTATCCACGTGACGTCATTTATGGGCATATAAAGTTACATTACCAATATCAAACGACTTTGGCTTAAGAAAAAATATCTAGCAAAAGATCTTACGCTAGTTTCGATGTAAACACCCCATCATGAGGAAATATTAACCTTGAAAATAGGTGTATGTACAGTTGGTTTCCGGTGACGTTTCTGCTGTCAAAGCATTTTGTACGACAAATTTCAAAAGTTATAACTAATATTTTAATAATATTATAACCTCAGTAACGAATCTCATTTTTAATGTTAGCAACTACCTTGGCTCAAACTTTAAAAACTGCCGCCTCAGGCCTTGGTGGAGCTTAATCTGCCACTGAACCTATATATATACATATACTAGTTGGACATCCTATTTATAGGAAATTATAAGTTGTTTGTTTCTTTTATTTGCTCTTAAAATAAAGTGTTGAAGATCCATTCCAAGAATCTGTATTCATTTCTAAGAGAAGTTGAATGGTGTTAATGTCATCTGTCATACATGTTAAATATAAAGTTCTAGTAAATAAAATACTGAAAAATGATTCTGGGCCCCCGAGTTCACAAAGCATTATCAGGCTTAAGTTAAGAATTTACTTGAAATTGTTTGCCTTATTTTAACTAAAATATAGGCCTTTATAAAACTTTTGTTGTTTCAAGGTATCACATATATCAATGAGAAACTAAGTGTAAAGTTTTGATTTTCTAGATGAAATATATTTCTCACAAACTGTGATTGAAAGTTGAGTAAATTCTTAACTTAAGTCTGAGAATGCTTTGTTAACTCAGGGCCAGACTTACTATTGAAGAACTCAATGCTTATAAGGACATAAATGTATCGATACAATGACATACATGTATCGATATATAAACCTTTTTTATACGCCCACATTTTCATGTGGACGTATTATGCCGTCGCCCCTGTCCGTCCGGACGTCCGGCCACAATTTGTTTGTGGACACTCTACAGGTCACAATTCTTATCCGATTTTGACGAAACTTGAAATATAGGTTTATCTCCAAAAGATCTCGGCTGCTTTCGATATTGGCATGTATCGGATCGAAACTTCATGGATTATGGCCCCTGTTTGTACGAAAAATCACGTTTTTAGCTTGTGGACCCTATAGAGGTCACAATTTTTATCCGATTTTGTTGAAACTTGAAATGTAAGTTTATAACCCAAAGATCTCGGTTCCTTTCGATATTCGCGCATATCGGACCGTAACTTCCTGAATAATGGCCCCTGATTGTACGAAATATCACGTTTTTAGCTTGTGGACCCTATAGAGGTCATAATTTTTATCCGATTTAAAAAAATGTATTATTATATCACCGTTACACCCTAAGGACAACTGAGTTCATATTTCGTGAAAATCGGCCCAAAACTGACAGACAAAATGGCCACCGTTCGTTCTGAAATAGCGTAAAAATATGGTATATCAAGGTTGTGGACCCTATAGAGGTCACAATTTTTATCCGATTTTGTTGAAACTTAAAATGTAAGTTTATAACCCAAAGATCTCGGATCCTTTCGATATTCACGCATATCGGACCGTAACTTCCTGAATTATGGTCCCTGATTGTACGAAAAATCGAGTTTTTAGCTTGTGGACCCTATAGAGGTCATAATTTTTATCCGATTTAAAAAAACGTATTATTATATCACCATTACACCCTAAGGACGACTGAGTTCGAATTTCGTGAAAATCGGACCAAAACTGACAGACAAAATGGCTGCCGTTCGTTCTCAAATAGCGAAAAAATATGGTATATCAAGGTTGTGGACCCTATAGAGGTCACAATTTTAATCCGATTTTGTTGAAACTTGAAATGTAAGTTTATAACACAAAGATCTCAGTTCCTTTCGATATTTGCGCATATCGAATTGTAATTTCCTGAATTATGGCCCTTGATTGTAGGAAAAATCACTTTCTTGTTAGCTTGTTCTCTATCCATCTCTCGAAAATGTGGGCGTATCCTGCCTGGCAGCCGCTGGTATTTTTGTATGTTTATTCTATCTATGTATACTATGACCTATACAATGTATGTGTCTTTTACAAACAATATTTTCTAAACACATTCCATCAACTAGTTTGTCAAGGTATTAATCAACTTTCAAAACTGAACATGAGGCTATAAAGGAACAGGATTATTAAATTAAACTGTTGAGTAAAAAATTATTATAGAATTTGTCAAGAGTGTGAGACCATATCCATTGTATAATTATATGTACCTAGCTTTACTTTATAAACTGAGTTTAGATTAATTTGTCAAGAGTGTGAGACCATACTAATCCTTTGTATAATTATATGTACCTAGCTTTACTTTATAAACTGAGTTTAGATTAATTTGTCAAGAGTGTGAGACCATACTAATCCTTTGTATAATTAATTATATGTACCTAGCTTTACTTTATAAACTGAGTTTAGATTAATTTGTCAAGAGTGTGAGACCATACTAATCCTTTGTATAAGTATATGTACCTAGCTTTACTTTATAAACTGAGTTTAGATTAATTTGTCAAGAGTGTGAGACCATACTAATCCTTTGTATAATTAATTATATGTACCTTGCTTTACTTTATAAACTGAGTTTAGATTAATTTGTCAAGAGTGTGAGACCATACTAATCCTTTGTATAATTAATTATATGTACCTAGCTTTACTTTATAAACTGAGTTTAGATTAATTTGTCAAGAGTGTGAGACCATACTAATCCTTTGTATAATTAATTATATGTACCTAGCTTTACTTTATAAACTGAGTTTAGATTAATTTGTCAAGAGTGTGAGACCATACTAATCCTTTGTATAATTAATTATATGTACCTAGCTTTACTTTATAAACTGAGTTTAGATTAATTTGTCAAGAGTGTGAGACCATACTAATCCTTTGTATAATTAATTATATGTACCTTGCTTTACTTTATAAACTGAGTTTAGATTAATTTGTCAAGAGTGTGAGACCATACTAATCCTTTGTATAATTAATTATATGTACCTTGCTTTACTTTATAAACTGATTTTAAATCAATTTGGACTTGGTGTGATTTACCCCATGGAACTGGAAAACAAATCAAACAAGCCAACAGTGAGGCTGATGTCCTCCACCCAAATACCAAAATAAATAGATGACACATATTAATTAATAGCACATTTTTTTTTCAAAAGTATTGAGCAATCAAACTGATTATCAACTATACACTAAGCTTCATCACTCTCTATCAGATAAAATTCAAGTTACCTTGTCTCAAAGCATCGACCAATGAAATTGCTTAGCTCTGCGTAGCTTTAGCTCGAAATGTTAATCATTGAACTTGCAGTCAAGACATTCACCTAATGAACATCTACATCAAGTTTAAATATTCTACTACAATTAAAATCAAAGTTGTTATGTCTTGACCAATCAATTAAATTGCTTATCGCTCCTTAGCCTAACAGAAAATTCTCACCATCAAACTTGGTGAAGATTATGATATAATGAATCTATATTCAGAGTTTCATCGCTCTCACTTAAGGTTGCAACGATATCAAATTATTTTATCACGATTAATCACGATAACAGCTTTTCGAATTATCGCGGTAAATAGTAGTATTGCGATTATGTATTTTATCATGATAGTTCTCTTTTATCGCGATAAAAATGATCCATGATGGCATGATGAGAAAGAAAATTGAAACATCAAGGGTGTTGAGCATTGACCAGATTCTAATATGTCGGCGTATTGGGCAGTGTGATTGTCCGTGTTTCCAATAATCTTAATTGTCTAAATACGAAAATATCAGCTTATATATACTTTTGATACCATCGATGAATGTTGTTTATTTAAAATAACTTCTATTCTTTCGATAATCAGTGATCTGGCGATTATTAGATTTATCGCGATAACTGAATAAATTTCCCGATATACCGGGGATGGCGATTATCTATTTTGGGCCGATACGATATCATAATTAAAAAAATAATCGTGATTAATCGGCATCCCCGGGTTATCGCTGCAACCTTACTCTCACTTCATTATAACTAAAGTAATCGTGTCCCAAAGCATCAACCAATCAGATTGCTTATCTCTGCTTACCCTAAGCAGACAATGTTCATCATCGAACGCCATCAAGGCATTTATACATTCTACTTCAATTAGAAGGAGAGTTATTGTGTCCCAAACGTGCGACGGACAGACAGACAGACAGACAAACCCATTTTAATAGTCCCCTGCTTTCTTTGAAAGGCAGGGGACAAAAAGAAGAATAGTCCTAACCACTAAACGGCCAATTTTGTCTTTCTGACCAGTCTTCAAATTCCTACTGCCATGGGATCTTTTATGTGCACTACCATTTGGTACACAGAACCTGTTTCGCGTCCCGTCCAATAGACTAGAAGTGTTGTTTTTTTTTTTTCAGGCATCCAGGTGTCACAATTGACAAGTGAGAGCTAGTGTTAAAAAAAACTTGACAGTTCTATTCAATGCCGGTATTATTGTCCGTGTCTTAAACACACAACACCTTGGACTCAATTACCAAACCATGCAGGGGCGTTAGGTGGCTGAATGGGTTAAGGTGTGGGCTTTAGATCATAAGGTCTGTCACTGAGTAAAATGGCGGGGTTTCGAATCCTCGCTTCTACGTTGCAAAGAGTAAGGTCCCCCGTCCAACCTTGTGGGTTTTCTCAAGGTTCTTTGGTTTCCTCCCACTGCTCCATTGCTAACAAACCCTAAGTACAAGAGAATTATTTCAAGAAATAAAATTGAACCATATGTTAGTCCCGATGTAATCTAGTTTGTGTCGAGTGGACATTAAAAGTACCCCATTTCTCTCCCTTTCCTTGTCAGACGTGCTAGAAAGTGAGAGCTGTGCTGAAGTTCTTCAGGCCAACACCTGGAATCAAGTCCATTTTGGTGCCAGTCATTATCACAATCACATATTGTGATAGAACTAATATAATTAAACACGTGCCAAATATAATTTTAAGACAGAGATCATTGCTACGATAGCTGAGTAATACAGGTTTCCTGAATTGGAAGAGACGAACGCCAAAGGAAAACCGAGTCATCCCTCTATATAACTGACTGAAGTGACGAGTGATAACAGATACATGGGCGAATTTCTGCTCACTAATTCCTTCCAAGACTAAAAGTTGTTATTATAATATACTATTCAAAAAAAGTAGGGGATATTTGATTTTGGGGGCATAATACTAAAATATGCAAATGACTACGAAAAAAGTCACTATAGAACCTAACAGAAGAAACATTTCCAGTTACATGTGACGCCCAAACGCACCAATAGCTACCGCATGGAATGCAGGTGATGCTTGGGATCATCATGGGGGTCCAACCCAAGATTTGCACGACTCTGACTTTGAATGTTACAGTCATTGTGGCATTGAATTCCAGGGTGGAAACATCAGTTTAATTGTTTTAGTGACCAGAAAACAAATTTTGATATGCGTCGGCTTACCCAAAATGAAAGGTTACGTGCCCTTGGCATGCTACAGATCGGCACAACACAGGCGGTTGTGGCGCGGACGATGAATGTTTCTCAGTCTGTCATAAGCACGCTATGGTCCAGATACCGTGATACACAATCTGTACAGGACAGACCACGCTCAGGTCGACCAAGGGCGACAACTCAAGCCCAGGATCGATTTATCCATACCTTGGCCATGAGAAATCGTGTCATCACAGCAAATCAGATCAGCGCTCGTCTTCAAACAGACACTGGTGTGAGAGTGAGTGGCCAGACGATTCCGAATCAACTGCATAGGGGTCACCTTCGCGCCCGACGTCCTCGCGTGATCCCTTGTTTCAGAGATCATCACATTCAGGCAAGACGTCGTTGGTGTAGGGATCGTCAACACTGGGATAATCGACGCTGGAGCAATGTGATGTTTTCAGATGAGTCAAGGTTCACTGTTGATTTTTTGGACATACGTAGGAGGGTGTGGCGTCGTCGAAACGAGCGCTTCCAAGACGTTAACGTCATCAGACATGATCGATTTGGGGGTGGTTCTGTTATGGTGTGGGGAAGCATCACTGTTGCTGGAAGAACGGCTTTACATGTTGTTGCAGGGCGTGTTACAGGCCAGTACTACCGGGACAACATCTTGGCAGTCCATGTTGTGCTGTCCGCACGACGTCATGGCCGCCGTTTCATCTTCCAGGATGACAACGCAAGATGTCACAGGGCCAGGATCGTCACAGGTTACCTCCAACAACAGAACATCACCACCTTGGCCAGCACTGAGTCCCGACCTCTCCCCCATCGAGCATGTCTGGGACATGCTTGGACAGAGGTTACGTCAACGTCAACAACGTCCTGCCAATGTCCAAGAACTTGCTGTTGCATTGCAATAGGAATGGGACAATCTGGACCAAAATGACCTTAGACGTCTCATTAGGATTATGCCACGTCGGATCAATGCTTGTTTGGCAAACAGAGGAGGATTTACCTGTTACTGACTTGGTTGTGATGCTGTGGTAACTTTGCTGTTTGACCCCGGGTATCATTTTACCCTTATAATGGTCAGTCTGTGCCTTACTTAGTCTAACGATCATTTGGAATAAATCGATGAATGTGAACTTCATTTCATTTTGTCATTTGTTTCTTCGTCAGTTTCATTAGGTGACTTTAATAACACTTAAAAATCAAATATCCCCTACTTTTTTTGAATAGTATATTATGGGACTGTAAGAGGATACCTGACAATTCAATACTCAAATGGGGTAAGCTATCGCGAGACTAGGTTCGCGCATACATAGAAATCTTCCACGTGAGCAATTGCGGAATATTTTGGCTGGTTTTCGGGAAGCGGGACTGTCCCGAAAAATGCTGGACCGGTGGTCACCCTATGCTCGACTACGTCGGCGTAATGTTCCTTTAAAGTCAGATTAATGAATGGTTTAAGGGAGGCGACTCCAACTAAAAGAAATCTCTGAAAATCGAAAGGATGAATTTATGTGAATAATCGTTCTAAAATCAGAACTACAATTAAAAACCTCTAATTTAAAATATGGGATACGCTTTAATTCAAAGGTGAAAATAATAAAATTTCAATAATTTTGGATATAGAATTTTTTAAAAGAGTGTTTTTAATAGACTGATTCCAAATGATCCTTTCGAATTTCTCGTTTGGAAGCCCACCGCTAAGCCTACATCCGGTATAACACGTAAATTTAGCAAAATGGCTGGCATGCAGTTTGAGTACGATGAAGAAGGGGGAACTTTTTATTATTTTCTCCTGTCCTTCTGGGCTTTGGTTCTTTTTCCGGCGACATATTATCTCTGGCCACGGTCCAAAAAAGAAGGTATATTATTTTGTTACTGAACCAAGTTGTCACATTTAAACCACTAGTTTAGTCTCGCCGTATGGCGAATGTTTTTATTTTTATTCTTCTTGTTCGTAATGTAGCCTACGTCGTAGTAGCCTACTAGTAGTCGTTGTAGGATCGTCTGTTCAGACCACGAAATTTTAGATGCTGGTGATTAACCAGGAAGCAGAATACAGGTTTAAACCCTGCGACCCTGGGTAAAATTTTTCTCAGGTTAACCGAAATTTCCAACCAGGGCCAGGGAAGTGATCGAGGTAGCCTAGTCTATACTATGACCATGTAGATGATGAAATCCACTCAACAACTCGTCTTGGATGGAAATATCCGGAATGATCTTCCAAGATTCCTAGCCAGGTTCAGGAGAATGGAACATTCACTTGTTTTAATACAACACTGAAAACAAGACGCTGTTGCTCTTTCACACAACTACCAGTTCCCGGGGTCTCAGAAACTTGATTAGATTGCATTTTCATTGAGTGAAAACTGAAAGTTCTATTCATATTGTAGTGTCGAGTGGTTATTTATATATATATAATTATAATATACAGTACCAAGTCCCACTTGGCGTTCTAAGTCTAAGGCGTGTCCGCGTACTAACAAGTTACCTATTTGAAGTCTAAACACAATCTGAGACGCTGCTACGGCAAAACAGCAATATATAGGTTAAATCCCGCTGGTAGCACGGGACTCCGTGGATAGGTGGAAGTAGTCCCGGTTATCCTGACGGACACCTGTATTATACAGGGCAAAATCACAACAATATCAACCGGTCATACCGAGTCTTTCTTTTTTGGTTGGTTTTGAAAATTCACATAGTTCACCACTAAACCAGTAACCACAGTAGCTTAGTGAATGAAACACTGGTCCACTGATCAAGATGATCCAGGTTCGTTTCCGGTGTTGATTGAGAAAGACAGTGACTGTTCATCATGGTACTCATTTGTCTCAGGACCTTGCATCAAGTCGTTCGCCGGGGATGATGGGGAATGCTCACTAGTCCGCGTGTTCATTAGTCCACCGGTATCTGTTATTAGGGTTAGGGTTAGCATTCATTAGTCCATCGATATCTATTGTTGGGGTTGGGTTAGTGTTAGGTTTATTGATACCCATATTTATAGTATTTCTTATACTATTTATAGCGGCAGACTAGTGCACCCAGGGACTAGTGAACCCCTTTTTGGATGGTTAAACTATTTTATTTTCTAATTTTCGGTGTTTTATATCTGTGTAGAATTTATCTGTAAACAGTGTAATCATATTTCTCATTTTTTTTGTGTAGACGATGAGGAGAAAAAGAAAAGAGCCTGCATGTGTCTGCCATGTCTCGTTAAACAAAAAAGATTAAAAGAAACTGAACCATGGGTCAAAGCCAAGCAAAAGATACTGTAAGTTTCCTTCACGATTAATTCTCTTATCTTATTGTTTATGGTTTGTTTGTGACTGGTAGCCACGGTGGCTCAATGAGTAAGACATTGGCTTGCTAACTTTGAAGTCCCGTGTTTTATCCCTGCATTGGCCAAGAAAGTTCATCGGGAATTTCCGGCATGGTTCCTCCTTGTCAGTGGTGCAGGACAGAGAGCATGGCAAGGGACAATGTTTAGTCGTTCAGATGGGATGAAAAACACATTGGCGTGCACGTAAAAGGTTTCTTAAACTTAGCAGTTGGAATTGGATACAAGAGTAGGCGGTAGCACTGCTGTCAGGGCAAAATTTCTTTCATAGCCCAGTCAGAGCAGAGCAGTAGGACGTTAAACCCCATTTCATTTGTTTGTGACTGGAATTAGCCGTTTATGACCACAACTTGACAAAACCACACAGTTGTTTGAAAGTAATGGCAGCTTGCATTCTCTTCTGCTCTCCTGATCGTGGACAGGTCATTGTTACCAGAATCAGCTGTTCATTACCGCACTCATATCAGGTGTAATCACCACTTGTGGACAGCTCATTTGTGATCGGAATCGGCTGTTCATGTCTGTAACTTGATCATGCACACTGGAAACCTCAGGGTTGATCTAGACAAGAGTCAAACTTGTTCTTTATTCCCTGGGAGTTTGATAAAAGGTTTGTCTTCCATCAGGGTTTTATAAGAGCAAACTAATAACTACTGCTTGTTAGGTTGCCCAGGTGACGTCGCCCAACTGCCCAGATGACAGAACTAGTATACAGGCCTTAATTCACAGCAATTCACTCAACTCAGATGGTAGTAATGTAGACTCTAGATGAAGCAGTAGGTTTGGGTGGTCCAGATAGTAAAGAGTTACCAAGACATTGGGGAATGAGTGACTTTGTTAATTCGGGAAAATGAAATTATCAGTTAAATAATAATGTAAGATTCTGTTCTTAGGATCCACTAGGTTTTAAAGAAAAAGCCTGTAAAAAGTTATATTTCTAAAGCTGATGTTGTTTTAATTTGTCTATTCCAGAAAAATTATATTATTACTGGGCTGGGTGGTATTTGCCCTATTAGCCTATAAAGTGTCGAAAGTGCAGCTTGATTATGTTGAATACGATCCATTTAAAGAATTGGAACTTGATAGAGTGAGTATTGGAAATTAATTAGCATTCGTAATAATCTGCAGACAACATAAACAAGCCAGTTTCATCTATAAGTGTTGAGTAAAAACTTTTGATGGGTATCTTTTTGAAGCGGGGTTGAGTGGCTAAATGGTTAACGTGTGCGCGTTGAATCATAAGGTCTGACATTGAGTCAAGTGGCGTGGATTTGATTCCCCGATTGTACGTGACAAGGAGTAGGGTTGTCTGTCCAACTATGTGGGCTTTCTCCAGGTTCCCTCCTATTGCTAAAGAACCCTACGCGCAAGCAGATTACTGAATAAATTTAAACTATATGTTTGTCCTGAAATGACCTATTTTGTGTGGAGTGGACATTAAACCCCATTTCTCTCTCTCTCTCATCATTTTGATCGGATTGAATCCAAGCCCAGAAATTACTTATTATTGATATTTCCTTTTCTTGATTAGATGTTTTAACATGAGTTATAATCAATTTGATTCTTGAGTACATATTAGTGTGGAGTAAGCTGTTAAAAACTAAATATTGTTTGGAATATGAAAATGACAATCAATGGCTTTAAGCTTTGTTGCAATAGTTAAAGAGATAAGAATGAAGACCTGGTCACCCCGGGTGTCAGTGACCAGTTTCGTTTGTATTGAACTCTTCAATAGTATTAATTTCTATTTTAGATGGTCTGATATATGTATTATTTCAAATGGTGTGATATATTTATTATTTCAGATGGTCGGATATATTTATTATTTTAGATGGTCTGATATTTCATTAAATTAGATGGTCTGATATTTGTATTTTAGATGGTCTGATATTTGTATTATTTTAGATTGTCTGATATATTTATTATTTTAGATGATCTAAAATTTCATTATTTTAGATGATCTATGGTCTGAAATTTCATTATTTTAGATGGTCTGAAATTTCATTATTTTAGATGGTCTGAAATTTCATTATTTTAGGCCACTACGACAGCTGAAATTAAATATGTATGTTTTATTTTAGGCTGCTACGACAGCTGAAATTAAACGTGCATACAGAAAACTGAGTTTGATTTACCATCCCGATAAAGAAAAGACTGGTGATCCTAAGAAATTTATGAGAATAGCCAAAGCTTATGCTGCGTAAGTGGACTAGTCTTAGTAACATGTATCAATAGTGTGGGAGCCACTGTGGCTGAGTGGGTAACACGCTGACTCGCTAGTCAATCCCTGGCCGAGAAAGTTCATCAGGGTTTTCCGACGTGGTTTCCCTGTGTCAGTGGTGCAGGATAGAGGGCCTGACAAGGACAGCTGTCTACCTTTTCGGAAAGGATGAAAAACCGAGGTCCAATGTATACATTGACATGCACGTAAAAGATCCCTTGGCAGTTGGAATTCGATATTGGAGTAGGCCATGGGGCTGCTGCCCAGGCAAAATTTCCCTCATAACCCAGTATAGGAGCAGAACTTAGTATTAATTGCTTTCACATTGATTCAATATCAAAACTTTGTAAATTCATAAACTTCATTTACAGTTACCAAAAATCATCTAATTTGTACTTGTGTCCAGTTTAAAGCTGACTGATTAATTTTGATAATGAGTGTCCAATTTACAAGCATTTAATTTCCTGACAACTGTTGTTCCCATGTTTTCATTGATTATCGTTTATAGACGTTGAGATATGGGTATTGAAATGATGCAGTGAAGTTACTTTGAAATAAGTTGAAGTAGAAGCCCTGGTTTCATCGTCTTCAATAGAAGGCTTGATCTCGCTTTAACTACGTACATCTTATCAAGGCCTTCATGTAAGACCCTGCATATTGCGGCACTACCTGTGATAATTGAGTTGCAAAGTTCAAGGTTCATTCAGTATCAAGGTTCCCGTGGAGGTCACGATGTCACAACCTCTGATTGGACTCTACTGCTCGTGTGTCTGTAGATCACATAGATTTAAGTTCGGGAATTGTGAAGTAAAACTCGCAGTCGTTGCTTCAGGAACATGTGGTTTCACAAGTTTTCATATAATGTTGCTGGTAACATGTTATTATATGTAAATAAAACTATATTTTGATAGATTGACTGATGAAGAATCCAGAAATAATTGGAAGGAATTTGGAAATCCTGATGGACCAGGAGGTAGATATACTCTTCTGTTATACTCTTCTGTTATACTCTTCAGCATTATGTATTTTCAATTTGGGGAGTGGGCGAAGGTATGAAGACCTCGCTACCAAATTAATGTAGTTTTAATATCCTTACAAAGTGGGGTTTTACATCCTATTTTTATGCACCAACTGGGCGGGGGGGGTTAGCACGTGCCGAATGGTAAGCACGTGCGTGCGCTGTATCATACGGCCTGTCATTGAGTCAACTGGCGTGGTTTCGAATCCCCGGTTATACGTGACAAGTAAGGCTGGGAATCGATATGAAATTTCAATATCGATTATCGGCAAGAATTTGTCAGCGATTATCGATAATAATCGATTATCTTTTTTCCGGAAAAATCCGAACTTTACCGACCTGTTATTTGTGTTGATCGAGTTACAGTAGTGTTATTATCCTAGTCTAATACTGTGCCGATGTACGTAAAAAAAATCAATTAATGTAAAATAATTAGTTGCTAAATGTAGGACTATCTTGAGTATTATTCTAAGTTCTGTTCTTGATTCATTTGAACCTTTTTTTATCTCCGATAAATACAAAGACAATACATGGTTTCTCTTTGCAAGTGACTGGCGATCACACAGTGTTACTACTAATAGAATAAAATAAAATAGAAGGCTTTCAAAGTAGAATTTTTATGATTGGTTAATTTAGATGAAAACCAAAGTAGAATTCTTCCACGAAATTACGAGAGATATAGATATTTGCCCTGGAAGTCAAAAATGTGTTTTGTATGGGCTGTATCTGACATGATTTAGTAATAAAAACGGAGTTGATGATTAATAATACAATTAGTTTTATCGTGAAAGCAGACGATTTCTCTACAAACCAACCAAGAACAAAGAAGGGAGATAATTCTAATTTTACTATATATCACGTGCGATTGTCATTGTTCACAAAGTGCGTGACCTATTTTAGTTTTAACTAGTAATAACAACAAAAACAACGAAAATATTAAAATAATGTATTTAATCTTAAAGTTTAGTTTTTTTACAATAATATATATTTAAAATGTGCCAGTTTGTAAGCAGAGGGGGGAAATAGTTGTGTTGACGTGTATTCATTCATTCGTCTGCTAATGCCAGACTACAGCAAGTTCAGTCATGTGAAAGTGACCGTAACTTGCCGTCAGAAGGTAAATATACCGATAATCGATATTTGAATTTCAATATCGATTATCGTATCTCTAAATAACTTCTACCGATTATCGATTATATCGTTATTTTTGCACAGCCTTAGTGACAAGGAGTATGGTCGCCTGTCCAATCTCGTGGGTTTTCTCCGGGTCCTCCGGTTTCCTCCCACTGCTAAAGACCCCTACGTGCAAGCGAATTATGTAAATAAAATTAAACCATATGTTAGTCCCGAAATGACCTAGTTTGTGTCGAGTGGACATTAAACCCCATTTCTCTCTCTTTTTATGCACCAACTGGACTAATGAGCATACGTCATGCAATGTGTTATGAGTGAAATGGTTGTCCTAACGGCAGAAACGTCAAACTTCATATCATTTCACTTGATCTTCAATTCTCTATGTTTTATGTGATTTGTGTTTTAGTAACCAGATTTGGAATAGCTTTACCTAAATGGATCGTAGAACGAGAAAATTCTTTATGGGTAAGTGTTCTGATCATTTCAATTTTTTCCAGTCAAGGAGAGGTGGATGGCCGAATGCATTTTTAATCATAAGGTCTGTCAAGTTGCATGGTTTTGATCTGAAGCTTGTACATGACAATAACCAAGTAGGACGTTAAACTGTGTTTTTTTTTCAGTAACCTCCACTTTCCTCCGTCTGGGGGGTTGGATGGCTGAATGGTTAGTATGTACATGTTGTATCATAAAGTCTGTTATTGAGTCAACTGGCATGGTTTCGATTCCCCGGTTGTACATGACAAAGAGTAGGATTGCCTGTCCAACCTTGTGGGTTTTCTCCGGGTCCTAATTTCCTCCCACTGCTAAAGACCCCTATATGCAAGCAAATTATTGAAATAAAATTAAACCATATGTTAGTCCCGAAATGACCTAGTTTGTGGAAGGTGGACGTTAAAACCCCATTTCTCTCTCTGTCTCTTTTCCTCCCTCTGTTACAACATATACACAGCTGCAAATTATTGAAATCATATTGTACCATATGTTAGTCTTGAAATGACCTAATTTGTGTCATGGGGACGTTTAACTCTCGCTCCATGTTTACCATTGGTAGCACTATAAAATGTAAATAAGAGTAGACCACAGTGCTCTTGTCGTTGGGCAAACATAATTGACTTAAAAGGGAACAACATGGTATGCGTACCCATCTGTATTATCCTGATTTGTGCAAAAAAGTTAGGAATGGTTAATTTCATGCTTTGTATTTATGTATTGATATATTTTCTATGACAGGTTCTTGGTGTATATGGTTTAGTTTTTATGATAATTCTACCAGTAGTTGTCGTAAGTATTCAATCTATTTACTTTCAGTTTATTTCTAATCCTTGGCACAGGTTCAAATCCTTGACACAGGCCAAGTGGCGCTTGATGGTCTGACAAAAGATCCTTGGCAGTTGAAATTTAAAGAAGAACATCCGGAGAAGGTGCTGACCAGGCAAAATGATACCCCTAGAAATTAAATTTGCTATACATTAGTCTGAAAGTAATTATAGTATTACGTTGATTAGCTTTTAAAAACCCTGTTCCATTCACAGTTAATAAATCATTCATTTTTTTATCACTTAAAAATGTTACTACCTTTTAGCAAATTTTGCCTAAATAATTTATATCAGAGCCCAGTTTCTATTGTAGGGTATATATGATTTTGTAGGGTATATAATATTGTAGGGTATATATGATATATTGTAGGGTATATGATATAATATTGTAGGGTATATGATATGATATTGTAGGGTATATGATATGATATTGTAGAGTATATGATATATTGTAGGGTATATGATATTGTAGGGTATATGATATTGTAGGGTATATATGATGTTGTAGGGTATATTATATGATATTGTAGTGTATATGTTATGATATTGTTAATTGTAGGGTATATGGTGGTATAGATCTATAAAATATAGTGGAGATCAGGTTTTACTCGATACATCACGTCTATACTGGTATTTTATTAATAAAACACCCAATATGATACTCAGGCGTAAGTATTATCATATATACCATATATTATTGGGGGGTTGGATGGCCGATTGGTTAGCACGCGTGCGCTGTATCATACGGTCTGTCATTGAGTCAACTGGTTTCGATTCCCTGGTTGTACATGACAAGTAGAAGTGTCGCCTGTCCAACCTTGTGGGTTTTCTCCGGGTCTTCCGGTTTCCTCCCACTGCTAAAGACACCTACGCGCAAGCGAATTACTGAAATAAAATTGAACCATGTGTTAGTCCCGAAATGACCTAGTTTGTGTCGAGTGGACGTTAAACCTCATTTCTCTCTCCTCTCTCTCCCTCTCTCTCTCTCTCTCTCTTTCTCTCCATATATTATTAATAATAAACAATAGCAGGGGTTGGCCAACTAGAAAATGAAATGAAATGGGGTTTAACGTCCTACTGTTTTGCTCCAAACTGGGCTAATGAATACAGTGTGCTATGAGGGAAATTTTGCCCGGGCAGCGGCATTACGGCCTACTCTTATATCGAATTCCAACTGTCAAGGGATCTTTTACGTGCACACCAATGTGTACACTGGACATCCATTTTTCGTATCATCCAAATGACTAGACAGCTGCTCTTGCCAGGCCCTCCATCCTGCATCACTTACAAGGGGAAACCACGCTGGAAAATCTGGATGAACTTTCTCAGCCAATGCAGGGATTGAACACCCGACCTCCAGGCTAGTGAGCCGGTGTCTTACCCACTTAGTCACCGTGGCCAACTAGAGATTCAACTTTCACAATATTGTAACGGGATTCCTGGGGGTTGGGTGGCCTGAATGGTCTGTCATTGAATCAAGTGGCATGGTTTCGAATCCCCGCTCGTACCTGACAAGGAGTAGAGTCGCCTATCCAACCTCCTGGGTTTTCTCCCACTGCTATGGACCCTATGCACTAACAAATTATTGAAATAAAATTGAACCATGTGTTAGACCTGAAATGACCTAGTTTGTGTTGAGTAGATGTTAAAGCCCCACTTCTCCCCTCTCTCTCTCTCTCTCTCTCTCTCTCTCTCTCTCTGTGCAAGGGATTCCTTACAAGAGATGTTAAAGTTAGAAAGAGATTTGGCAATACCTTAAATGACATTTAGAGTCTTTACCAAGAAAAGTTATCTTTTAAGTGTTTGTGAGCCCTGGTTGCTTTAAGCAAATTGACATACAGGTAAAACAACCTACATGTCAGACAAGAAATGTTATTTTTTGCAGGTGCTGTGATGATTTTAGCGGCATCCTTTGAGTTTGATAAATTTCACAATAGTGAGGTTGTAGAGAGGCCGAGTGATAACGAACAGATACCAGCAGTAAGTTATATTTATTTTCTTGTTTAAATATTCATGAGTTCGGATTCAGTCAATATTCTACTGTAGAATTCAATCCCCTAGAGTTTTTTTTTGAGTAAACAATATTATATTTTAAATGGATGAAAAAGAATCAGTGAACAGTGATATAGGATCAGTTCCCTAGAGTTTTTTTGAGTAAACAAAATTATATTTCAGTAGGATGAAAAAGGATCAGGGAATAGTTATAGCCTATATCACCCCTCTCCTTCCCAAGAATGTCCCTCAAACCATCAAACCAACCAGACAGTTCAGCATTTCTGAATCCTATTTGCCATTCGACATGATTGTGCCGTTCACAAAACATTCTTAGACTTAAGTTAAGAATTTACTAAAAATTGTTCACCTTATTTTACCTAATGTATAGCCCTTTATAAAACTTTTGTTGTTTTAATGTATCAAATACATCAATAAGAAACTATAATATGTGAAAAGTTTTGTGTTTCTAGATCCAAGATATTTCTCATAAACAGTGATTGAAAGATGAGTAAATTAGGGCTTAGCCAATGAAACTGTCTGTTGCGGCGAGTTCTGGGCGTGAGGTGCACGGAACAGTGGGTATTCCACTAAAACATGAACGTTGATTTGTTAATCAAATATCTGACGTCATAGGGTCAAAAGTAGCTTGTATGATCCTTGATGCGACCTCCCTCCACAACAGATCTTCGTGTAGTGGAGGCCATTGAAAGTATAAAAAAACAAAACGAAATATTGATCTGGATTTTACTAACAGGACCTGAGTTTCCAACATATAGAATTATTTTTGGTTTTGGCCAAAATAAAAGAAGTCTAATCATTTTACGTTGTTAAATATTTTATAAACATTTTTTAAAAACTTAAATATTTCAGTTGATGAAAATGTTACCTCACATGCAGGAGAAGAATAAAGAAAGACCACTGTGTTATCCTTACAGTGTCAAGGCCAGAGCTCTGTTAATGGCTCAGTTTCAGAGAATAGATTTACCCCCAAATGATCAAGATATAGGTATGTTTCTATGTATTTATATGTATGTATTATTCAAGATGAAATTTTTAAGTAGACCTTGCTTGTCTTAGGGGTGTGGTCAAATGGTTTAACACATGCTTGTTACATCATTGGGTCTCAATTAGTCAAATGGTGTGTGTTTCTTTTTTCCAAAAGGAGTAAGGTTACCTGGCCAACCCTGTAGGGTTTTCATTCGGATCTTCTGGTTTCCCTGTCGTGGCTAAAGACCCCTATCCACTAGCGAATTATTGAAATGAAATTGAGCCATATATTAGACCCAAAATGAGACCTAGTAGACAATAAAACCCATTTCTCTCTCTCTTTAGTCCTGAAATGACCTAGTTTGTGTTGAGTGGCCATTAAACCCCCAATTTTATTTCTCTCTCTTGGCTTATGTCTTACCCACTGAGCCACCAGAGCTTCCTTTTTTTGAAGAAAATTTTTTAATTTATGAATAATATTTTAATGCTTTCTTTCAGATTGTCTCACTTGGCTTATGTCTTACTCACTGAGCCACCGTGACTTCCTTTTTTTGAAGAAAAAATGTAATTTATGTTTCAGATCGTCAGTATATATTGAAGAAATGTCCGTATCTGATCAATGAAATGATTAATATTTGTGCTAATCAAGTTTCCATGGCAATGGCAGGCAGAAGTAAGTTATATCTGTTAAAAGGAACAGAAGTTTGGTACTTATTATTATTCAGTTAGCATAGGCCAAGATTTTCAAGAAAAACCTTAAAGATAAATTCTGTAATAATTCATTTATAGATAATGCAAAGTGAATATATTGAAAATTTCATTCAAATTGTTTCATTTTCTGAGCCAAGTTATCAATGTTTGTAGTTTTGACAAGATATGTGCATTGATTGTGTATTATCGTAACCAAGGCACTGGTATATTCAAGGCTTAGCCTCGCTTTCCCATTTTAAAATCTATTCATTAAATGGCCGAATCTAGTTAAAATCTTGAGTATCAGATGGCATCAAGAGTTGAATATGGTCTTGTCATATTTATAAAAGTCTAATTAATAGTTTATAGACCCTTTCATAACTAAAGAAAAACCTGCAATAGGCAGATTTAGCTCTTGCATAACGTATGTTTAAGAGACAAAATAAAACAAAATTTTGTCCTACTTCTCTGATCTCACTTTTCCAAGGAAGATAGAAGAACCTTGAGACTTTAGATATTAAACATACATTATATGTAAGAGCTAAATCTGTCTATTACAGATCTTTTTTCTGGGTTCAAATGTTAAATGAATTATTATTTGAACATTTATTCACATCTCAAGCTATTAATCAACTCTCTAGATCATTAGATGACTTAGATATGGAATAGATTGAACTGGTGCAGCAGCCCCCCCCCCACTCCCCCTCCCACTTTCATCATATTCAGTTAAATAATTACATTGTTTAATTTATTTTAAAAGTTCATAAAGCTCCCCGATTGGATACGATTGAAAATATAATGAAGCTGAGTCAGATGACGATACAAGCTGTAGAAGAAAAATCTAGTCCATTCTTACAATTACCTCATATGACCAATGATATGTTACGACAACTTAGTCGAGGCAAGGTAGGTATCGTTAGAAATATTATTATATACTATGGGGGTTGGGTGACAGAATGGTTGGCTCATAAGGTCTGTTGGATGGACATTAGGCCCTCTCTCTCTCTCTCTCTCTCTCTCCCTCTCTCTCTGTCCAACCTGGTTGGTTTTCTACAGATCCCCCCCACTTTTAAAGACCACCCCACGCACGTGATTCATCAGAATATAATTGTGCATACAATACGTTAGACCCAAAATGAACTGGTTTATGTCAAATGGACATTAACCTCTCTCTCTCCCTCTCACATACTCTCTTTATCTCTCTCTGTTAGATATCCTCCTGTTCAACCAAGTGAGTTTTCTATAGGACCTCACATTTCCTCCCATAGCGAAAGACCACTATGCACATATGTACCATATTGTTTCGTCCCACTGCCGATCAAGACCCCTATGTGGTCAACTGATGTACCCACAAAAAAAAATATATCATTTACCAGTTTTCTGGGTTCTTTAGAGAAATGTTAATGAGCATGTTTATGTAGAAACCTGTCACATGTTGAAAGGATGTAGCTATGTTAATGAATATATAGTTGTGTTAATGAGTATGTAGCTGTGCTAATGAGTATAATTATATTATATAGAAACCTGTGAGATGTTTGAAGGATGTAGCTATGTTAAAGGAAGAAGACAGACGACCATTATTCCGTAGTCTTGGTGATGATGAGTATTTAGATATTATCAGTGTAATAGCCAAGATGCCTGACGTAGAAATGACGATAAATACTGAAGGTAGGAAGACATGTTACATATAAAAAAAAATGTGTTAATCACCTTAACTATACAATCTCCCCTCACAACACTTTCACAGAATTACATATATCATGAAAATTGTCAATTGTGAAGATTATTTGTGAAACACTGTCATCACCATGATGTATTGGATACTATATAGTCTCCAATAAAAACTTCCTTCATCTGTGACATTTTTCTGAAAAAAATTATTAAAGTATTCATATTAAAAAGGGTAGTGTACAATCAGAATGGGTTACATATTTTTGGCCCACCCTGTAGGACACAATGCTATGGAATACAATTGGTAATAATACTTGTAATATTCCATACAATTACTGGTTATTAGGGTAATAATACCTGTAGTATTCCATACAATTACAGTTTATTAGGGTAATAATACTTGTAGTATTCAATACAATTACAGTTTATTAGGGTAATAATACATGTAGTATTCCATACAATTACAGTTTATTAGGGTAATAATACTTGTAGTATTCCATACAATTACTGGTTATTAGGGTAATAATACATGTAGTATTCCATACAATTACAGTTTATTAGGGTAATAATACTTGTAGTATTCCATACAATTACAGTTTATTAGGGTAATAATACTTGTAGTATTCCATACAATTACAGTTTATTAGGGTAATAATACTTGTAGTATTCCATACAATTACTGGTTATTAGGGTAATAATACATGTAGTATTCCATACAATTACAGTTTATTAGGGTAATAATACTTGTAGTATTCCATACAATTACTGGTTATTAGGGTAATAATACATGTAGTATTCCATACAATTACAGTTTATTAGGGTAATAATACTTGTAGTATTCCATACAATTACAGTTTATTAGGGTAATAATACTTGTAGTATTCCATACAATTACTGGTTATTAGGGTAATAATACATGTAGTATTCCATACAATTACAGTTTATTAGGGTAATAATACTTGTAGTATTCCATACAATTACAGTTTATTAGGGTAATAATACTTGTAGTATTCCATACAATTACAGTTTATTAGGGTAATAATACTTGTAGTATTCCATACAATTACAGTTTATTAGGGTAATAATACATGTAGTATTCCATACAATTACTGGTTATTAGGGTAATAATACTTGTAGTATTCCATACAATTACAGTTTATTAGGGTAATAATACTTGTAGTATTCCATACAATTACAGTTTATTAGGGTAATAATACATGTAGTATTCCATACAATTACTGGTTATTAGGGTAATAATACTTGTAGTATTCCATACAATTACAGTTTATTAGGGTAATAATACTTGTAGTATTCCATACAATTACAGTTTATTAGGGTAATAATACATGTAGTATTCCATACAATTACAGTTTATTAGGGTAATAATACTTGTAGTATTCCATACAATTACTGGTTATTAGGGTAATAATACTTGTAGTATTCCATACAATTACAGTTTATTAGGGTAATAATACTTGTAGTATTCCATACAATTACAGTTTATTAGGGTAATAATACTTGTAGTATTCCATACAATTACAGTTTATTAGGGTAATAATACTTGTAGTATTCCATACAATTACTGGTTATTAGGGTAATAATACATGTAGTATTCCACAGAATTGAGTCCTGTACATTTTTTTTATTTCGTCACCCTGTACAATTGAATATAAATTTAAAGCCTGTAAAAAATAGATAGGTTTGGAATTTGTTTATTTAAAAATGTATAGCTTTAGATTGGTTATTGCATAAATTAAAAGGAATTCTATTTCATTGTCTTGGGGCTTGTCGACTAAAACACCTGTTTTACTCTACATGGGGTCAGGGGTTTTACACTACAGGGGTTTTACTCTATAGGGGTTTTTATAGGGGTTTTACTTTATAGGGGTGCTACTCTATAGAGGGTTTACTCTACAGGGGTTTTTACTCTAAGGGGGGTTTTACTCTATAGGGGGTTTTATAGGGGTTTTACTTTATAGGAGTGCTACTCTATAGAGGGTTTACTCTACAGGGTTTTTTACTCTAAGGGTTTTTTTACTCTAAGGGGGTTTTTACTCTAAGGGGGTTTTATTCCACAGGGGTTTTACTCTATATAGGGGTTTGACACTTCAGGGGTTTTACACTGCCCTAGTTCTACAAGGGTTTTACGCTACCAGTGTTTTACTCTACAGGGGTTTTACCCTACAGGGGTGTTAAGGGTGTTTTACTCTACAGGGGTTTGGCACCACAGGGGTTTAACTCTACAGGGGTTTTACTCTATGGGGGGCGGGGTTACTCTACAGGGGTTTTAATCTATAGGGTTTTACACCACAGTGGTCTTACTCCATAGTGGTTTTACTCTACAGGGGTTTTTACTCTATAGGGGTTTTACTCTACCGGGGTTTTACTCTATAGGGGTTTTACTCTACATGGTTTAATAAAAGGTGATCTGAGACTCATCTATACATCTTTTATTTTTCTAGTCTTTAGTTTTCATTACCAGTCTGTTCATTACTTCAGGTAGGCAATTCACAAGTAGCGTTAAATTTTCCTTTAATCTTGTGAAAAGAGAACATACTTGATGGTCATATACTCGTAGTAAAATATTATATGCAATGAAAATTTTGTAAATTTTCACTTTTATGCAAAATTGTTTTATTTTTTTCTCAATGAACAGTTTTAGATGATGAAGATAATTCTGTAACGGCTGGATCTATCGTCACGGTAACGGTAATATTAAAACGACGTCCATTAGAAGATCTGTTAAAAGGGGAGAGAACTAAGAAATCAGTTGAAGAAACGGCTAAAGATGGTGATGAGGAAATCGAAGGAGATGAAAATGGTGAAAAAGAGGTGAGAATATTTATTTGATTTTAAAGAAAGAAGGAAATCTATGCGTTATTAATTCTTTGATGGAACTAAAACAAAATATAAAATAACATTTTGGCATAAACATAGTATTTTTTAATGTATAATGTTGCTATATAATTTAATGGAAATGAGTGTTATTAAGCTGAGAAAATAGCTATAATTGATTGCTCAAGAACAGATGAAGCACTGTCTATTTCAATATACCCTCTCCTTTAAACAGGTATTGCAGGTCTTTCATCAGGTCTGAATCCCCGGTTGTACGTGACAAGGAGTAGGGTCGCCTGTCCAACCTCGTGGGTTTTCTCCGGGTCCTCCGGTTTCCTGCCACTGCTAAAGACCCCTACGCGCAAGCAAATTATGTAAATAAAATTAAACCATACGTTAGTCCCGAAATGACCTAGTTTGTGTCGAGTGGACGTTAAACCCCATTTCTCTCTCTCTCTTTCATCAGGTTATACATGTTAACTATAAACTAATAATTAGATATTTATTAACATGACAAGACCATAAACTACGGCCGATGGCATCGGATTAGTCCGATTTTAAGTAGATTAGAACGGTTTGGCCAATGAATTAATTTAAAAATAGTGAACCATGGCTTAGCATCTGGTCAAACCTTCCAAGTTAATATCTTCGCTCAAAGTAAAGTATTTTGAATTAAATTTTCAATATATTCATTTTTCATTATCTATTTTTGAACTATTATAGCAAGAACGCCCAGCTCTTTATCTAAATCTTACATAATGTGTCTTTAACTTAACTAGATAATATAAATAGCTGGACTATTCCAAGGGTAAAGGTCCGGCAGGAACAGCAACATGTGGAGTATAGTAACAATGGGGTTTTCTATGATTATTTCAGGTTGTAGAGGGCGCCGAAGGTAACGCACCTTCAGTTTGGGATAAAAGGCGAGGTAAAGGAAAGAAAAAACCAAACCCCGAAAGTAGAAAAGCTCAATATAAGGAAAGAAAAGCCAAGGCTCGGGCTGCGGAAATGGAAGCAATTAATAAATTACAGAAAGAAAAAGAAGAACAAAATGGTCCAGTTAAAGTAAGTTGAATAGTTGTTAATTTAGGATACATGAAAACGTTGAGAGAATACACTTCGAAACGTGCCTAAGTAAATCAGTAGCTGTTTTCCTGAAGTATGTGTATAGTTTATGAATCAAATTGTTCTTTGATGTGCCAGGTGCACGTTGTATCATAAAGTCTGTGATTGAGTCAACTGGCATAGTTTTGATTAACGGGTTGTACGTGACAAGGAGTAGGGCCGCCTGTCCAACCTCGTGGGTTTTCTCCAGGTCCTCCAGTCTCTCCCCCCCCACTCTCTCGAAGCCCCCCCCCCCACTCTCTCGAACCCCACACTGCTAAAGACCCCTATGCGCAAGCAAATTTTTGAAATCAAATTGAACCATATGTTAATCCCAAAATGACCTACTTTGTGTTGAGTGTTTGTTTAAAAACCCATTTCTCTCTCTGTCTATTTCTATAGGAATGTTATTATGTGATTCCACTGCCCTATGTAAACAATTATACGTAGAGAATTTACTCAATTTTCAAATTTTTTATGTATTTTAGCAGAAATCCCCAAAACCTAAAAAAGTAGCGAGTGAGGAAGTGGAAGAAGGAGAAGAAGTAGAACACGATTCAGAATCTGACGAGGAGGGTAATAAAAAATCTACTGGAGAAGATGATGATGAAGATTGGTCCAAATTTCAACAACAGTCAAAAAAAGAAAATTCTTTAGAAACTAAAATAAAAGAAAGTCATCCAGTTCACTGTCCATATTTCCCTACAGTAAGTCTTTGTTTCCCTACAGTAAGTCTTTGTTTCCCTACAGTAAGTCTTTGTTTCCCTATAACTATCAGGTGTAGCCATGCATTGGCCGAGAAAGTTCATTCAGATTTTCCGGCATGGTTCCCTCTTGTCAGTGATTGTTAAATAATCACAGATTATCTGATGTTATAGACGCTTCCTGCCAACTTGACACCTGTTCGCTATCGACATCCCTGGAGTTCTTGGTCTATGTGATTATGTAACAATTAGTTAACCTTACCTTGGTGGCATGTCTTATTTAAATTTAAACTTTCTTTGATGATAAGCAAATGTTAAACCTGATATGATACATGATACATCAGCCAGATGTCTAATAAGATTCCTTTGTCTGGAATGGTATATAAGCCCAGATAACAAACGAATCAACAGACAGGTCTGGCCAGGACAGGCCACGCAGGTCTGGAGTAAAGACCGGACAACGGCCATGTAATGTAAGTTAGTTGGGAATTGGCACACTCGTGCCTAGCCGAGCTAGGACATGGATCTCTCAATACAAGCTAGTTATGGAGTCTTTAAGTTTTGTATATAATATGTTAGAAGAAGCAGAGAATAAAAGTATTATGTTAAGATGTTAAACTAGTTTTGTAATCAAGAACCTGATAGAAAGTAATACTATAACATGATGCAGGACGGAAGGCCTGACAAGAACAGCTGTCTAGTCGTTCGGATGGGATGAAAAAAAATGGGGCCCCGTGTACAAATTGGCGTGCACGTAAAAGATCCCTTGACAGTTGGATTTCGATATAAGGGCAAAATTTCCCTCAAAACCGATTTCATTCATTCTTTCATTATATCTATCAGGACCATATTTCCCTATAACAGTCAGGGCTATAGGACCATATTTCTCTATATATATATCCGGACCATATTCCCCTATAACTATCAGGACCATAATTCTCTATAACTATCAGGACTGTATTTCCACTGTTGTATAGTTTTTAAATGGATATTGTTGTTTGTTAGAGGTATTTTACGTCCGCTTCCACCGAGGTGATATCGCAGATTAGATAATGAGTGTTGGGTTTATAACTGTTTAAATTCTAGAGCAGTGTTGATTAATTAATTAGTGTGTTAATTACTCAACCCCTTTTAAGAAACTAAACAGTTATAAACTCATTATCTAATCTAAACAGACCCTTTAACCCTTTCAATGCTAGACGTAAATCCACTGCCTGTGCTAGACCCTTTTTTGAGGAAAAAAGGGAGGTTGGAACTGAATGCCAAGCAGTACTTATGGAAGCTTTTATGAAAAATCTTTTTGTCTGTTGGGATGGGCATGAGGTTGGGCTAAGAGGAAAAAATAGAATTTTGGAAATTTGCATAATAATGTAGTCACGTGACGTCATGGCGGCCATTTTGGATTTCTCATTTCACACTAAAGCTAACACGAAAACGAATTTTTCTCCATGAAATACTTAAAAGATATTGTTTTTTTTACTGGATTTTGATAAAGATATATAAAATGAACAAAAATGTCAATAGCAGCCATGAGCAATGCTGCCGCGAACACGCGCATCACGTCTCCCGCTGCCATGATCACGTGCAGATTGCAATACCTTGTTTTTACTTTCACTTTCACTTTCATCCCCAAGTCCCATATCATTATCAATATAGTCAGTCAATAGATCTACACGTTCGGGAATCAGGAATTACCTACGTATTTTACGATCCAGCAGGCCAGCATTATTATCAACATCAGAATTATTGTCAGAATCTACTGCTATCGTGTTCACATTGGGCTTGTTCATCATGCACGGGAGACATAGCTAGCCATGGGCGGAACGTCGCGCAACAAATCACACACTTCATAATACCAATCACTGTCCTGACTACTATCATTATCAAGTAACTGGAAACGAATTATGTGTATCACCCGCCTCGAAATTGTCCACATGTTGGTCAGCAAGACGTCATTCACGACTTCGTCGAGAGTGCATCGTCTACGTTGTCACAATGCACTCCGCCATTTTACGGTTTGCTGCTTTGAAACACGTGGAAATATGTTCTAGTGTATAGAAAATACAATAGATGGCACTTGCAGTTACGGTACTAATTTTAGCGAGGGCTTTACTGAGTACACGGTAATACCGGGTACGGGCATTTTACCGACATTTTATAATACCCGGTACTACCGGGTATACGCAGTGAAAGGGTTAAAAACTACACAACAGTAGAAACCCAATGATTTTCTATGATTCTCAATGAATTTAAACAGTTTTCCAACATTAAATACAGAAATTCCTGCTAAAACAACACAGCTACATGATACTCAAGTTGTAGAGTATGTTGTATATATATATATGTTATGTTACAGGTGGTAATGGTTGTGGTTATATAGGTATATTTTTATATAACATGATGTATATTATATATGTTATATAACATGATATTATACATGTTATTTTATATAACATGATGTTGTATATTATGTATGTTATGTTATATTACAGGATAAACATGAATGGTGGTGGTTATATATGTTATGTTATATGATGTTGTATATTATCAGGGCTGCCGACAACCAGTATCGCAGCGCAATTTGCGATACACATTTTGTCCGTTGCTAATCAAAAATTAAAATTTAACGTTTTTGATTCGCAGTAACTGCGAATCATTAATATGCCTGTCATTTTGGATATTGACACAAAGATTTATCCACATTTCTCAACACTTTCAACGTGTATAAAATATCAAATAAATTTTATAAACAAAACGGAATTCTCCGTGTGACATTTTCTTCTCGAACTACCCAGACTCAATTCATTATACTATATAATACAGGGACCTCTCTCTATGAATCGGGTCTATTAAACTGGAAATAGGGAATCAAGTAGTACCACTCACGTTGCGAGACATGTCAATTTCGAGTAATTATATCAGTATTCAATTTGAAAAAAAATAAATTCAGTGTATCCCCCACGTATTGTAAATAAAATATAAAAAATAAATACGTGTAAACGTATTGTAAAATGAGAAATCAAAGTAAGAATTCCCGTAAACTATTATTGTTTATATCGCGTGCGTCTAGTTAATCGAGATTATTCGTAAAATACTGCGTGCTTCCGATTGAACAAAAATAATAACACACGATAAAAAGCAGACGAAAATGTTTTCTAACGAAGAAATAAGAAGCCACTGCCAAGAATTGGCTTCAGACATAAGGCCTAACCAAAAGTCTACATTCATTCAGAAATGTTCACAGCTACCTGTAGAAGTGCTAAAATTCTAAACTAATCTTAAGAATGAAATCTAATCATTTGCTATCAATTAAAATTAAAATAATCTTGTTATTTAGGTGTTTTATGTTGAAACTGAAAAACTGCTAATCAATTTTTAAATTTGCTAATCAAATTTGGCAAAATTGGACTTTTTGATTAGCAGTGCTGCTAATCATCTGTGAAAAATTACCGACAGCCCTGTATATTATGTATGTTATATTATATAACATGATGTTGTATATGTTGTGTTATATATGTTATGTTATATATAACATGATGTTGTATGTTATATAACATGATGTTGTATATTATGTATGTTATGTTATATAACATGATGTTGTATATGTTATATTATATATAGGTTATGTTATATTACAGGATAAACATGAGTGGTGGTGGTTATATATGGCTGATAGAAAGAGACATTTATTAATAACAGCACCAGTACAGATCTGTAGTTTAAAAACAGAAGAAGAGGTACGTTAAAATACAGAACACAGTAGTATGGGTTATTCACACCAAAAATAAGATGATTGCGCAGTCAATCTGATTTAAACACAGATCCTATTTCATTTAGTTTTTATAGTTCAAAATTTCGTTTTACTTGTCTTTACTACACTGTGATCTAAAAGAGTTGTTATATAACCCGACTTTTGATTGATGTGAGAGATTAGCCAATGAAACGGTCTGTTATGGCGAGTTCTTGGCGTGTTGTAGGTAAACCACTAGAAACATCAATGCTGATTGATTAATTAATCTCTGATGTCATAGTGTCATATGAACCCTGACGCGACCTAGGAAATTAAACTCATTGTATATTTAGGATTTGATCAAATGTCCTTAGTTGAAAATTATAAAATTATATATTTTTCAGATTCAGTTGAAGTTTTGTGCCCCAAGCACACCAGGTGTATATCAGTATTCAGTTCATCTTCGCTCAGATTCTTATTTTGTTGATTTCGATAAATTTGTTAATTTTAAGGTAAGTTTAATCTTTTTGGTTTGGATTTAAACAATATTTTATTTCAAATAAGATAGATGTTGTAAACATACACAGGGTTTCGAATCCCCAGTTGTACGGGACAAGGAGTAGGGTCGCCTGTCCAACCTTGTGGGTTTTCTCTGGGTCCTCCGGTTTTCCCCCCACTGTTTAAAACACGATTAGGTATTCCATGCACAGGGCCCCAAAATACTTTCCCCTATATTTGACGCGACGGAATAATAGAATTTTCCTGGAAAATTTGAAACTCGCTGTCTGCTGTACAAGACACTTTCTGGGAAAATTTATGACATTTTTCAAAGATGGTGACAAAAAAGAAGTTATCTACTTGCACCAAACTGGAAGTTATCTACTCGCACATACGGACAAAAGCTTGAAATGTGCCTTTGAATCAATTATTATCCGGCTCTTGCAGTTTATTTCTAATTGAGCCAAGATGGAATAAAATATAGATAAACATGAAACCATTTTGTATTACTGTAAGGATATTTATTGAAACGTCGTGCTTGTGTATAATAAACCAGTGATTGTTGTCCCATATAACTGTGTTAGTTCTGTTATGTCCCCAATTGTTAAATGCCACAAAAGGATTATGACCATATACTGGTTCATGTAACTTAGATTAGGTGGAGGGGGGGGGGATGGATGGCTGAATGGTTTGCACGTGCGCGCTTCATCATAAAGTCTGGCATAGTTTTGATTCCCCAGTTGTACGTGACAAGGAGTAGGGTCACCTGTCCAACCTCGTGGGTTTTCTCCGGGTCCTCCGGTTTCCTGCCACTGCTAAAGACCCCTATGTGCAAGCGAATTATGGAAATAGAATTGGACCATATGTTAGTCCTGAAATGACCTAGTTTGTGTCGAGTGGACGTTAAACCCCATTTCTCTCTCTCTCTATTAGGTGCTTGAAGGTTATGTTAAAGGGTTAAAGCCCATTTATTATCATTTCTATTTACGACATTTATCTCTTGTTTGTGTAGATTGATGTGAAGAAAGCGAAACCTGTTGAAGATCATCCACAATGGGATATATCAGATGATGAGGACGAGCATGATCACGATGATGATGTCGACACAGAAGACGATTCAGATTATGATACGGAAGATGATTCAGAATAAATTTATTGTTTAACATCACAAAATCTATAAGAATAAAATCAGAAATTGAAGATGTGAATACAGAAAGGAATGCAAATTATATTATTTTTTTGCGCAGACTTCAAAGTTTTTTTTTTTTTAAGTCACTCATATTTTTGTTGGCATTCGTAGATCTCTTGTCATTCATTCATTAATCATAAATTATTTCACATACGATGACCTACATGTATATATCAAATTCCTTAAAAAAATAAGTGTGTGACTGATTTCAAAATTTCTCAGAAAATGGTAAATGTTTCTAGAGTAATTGAATTCTAAGAGTAACAGTCGAAAAAAAGCAGTAGAATTACTTAAATACTATTAAATAATAATTACTTCACAGATGTTGAATTACTTAAGATTTGTAGAATTACTTAGGTTTGAGTAGTCCTCAAAACAATTGTAGAATTACTCAGATTTGAGTAAACCTCAAAACTATTGTAGGATTACTCCGGTTTGAGTAAAAGTCAAAACAATTATAGAATTACTCAGATTTGAGTAAAAGTCAAAACAATTGTAGAATTACTCAGATTTGAGTTAAAGTCAAAACAATTGTAGAATTACTCAGATTTGAGTTAAAGTCAAAACAGTTGTAGAATTACTCAGATTTGAGTAAACCTCAAAAGAATTATAGAATTACTCAAATTTGAGTAAAAGTCAAAACAATTGTAGAATTACTCAGATTTATAACAATTACAAGATGAAGAAGAGAAATGTCAAGCTGGGCATTATGAATTAAGATGAGTTTTGTTCAATATTTACTTGAAGAAGAAAAGGTGAGGAATTACTCAAAAACAATCGTGATAGGTTTTAGAATTTCTAAAAATATGGCATTAATTTAGATGAGTTTATTGAAAATAAAGTCAAGTTGGGCATTAAACATGCATTATGCAAGAGCTAAATTTTCCTGTTGCAGGTCTTTCTTTAGGCCTAAAATGTTATATAAATTATTAATTGGACATTTATTAACATGAAAAGACCATAATCAACTCTCGATGCCATTGCTAGGCTGTGATATTTACTGGATTAAAACCAGATCCGCTGCTTCTGATTAAATAAAAAAATGGATAATCGAGACTATGTTTTTAATTGTACCGACTTTAGTAATGATGATTGAGGATAGGCCTAAAATTCAATCGCTAATATCTTGGTTCAGAGTGGATCAATTTGACTGAAATTTTCAGCAAATTGCCTTTACATTGTCTAGTTTTTAACTATTATAGTAAGAACTGCCAGCTCATTATCTAATCTCTCATAATGTATCTTTCTATTAGTCATAGAAATGTTGCAATATATCACTGAATTATATTTGTTTTTTAAAATTATTTCTCTGCCCTTTTCTCTCTGGATCACCTGCTTATATAGTCTTTAATTAGGGAGGGTTTTCAAAAAACATTTAAACATACATTATGCAAGAGCTAAATCTGCCTATTACAGGTCTTTCTTTAAAGGACAAACACGAGTTATCCTTCTGTATAACAGACTGAAGTAACGAGCGATAACAGACAAATGATCGAATTTCATTTGACTGATAATTCAGTTGAAGATGAAATGTTGTTATATGACACGGTGAGAGGGTATCTCACAATTCAAAAAAAGAATTGGCTGTCAGTAGATAAAAGATAACTAACAAATTTGAAAAAGTCCGTGCATTACCATGTTTTTATTAAGAACGGAATGAATAAAGATGGGGGAATGCACAGGATTTTTCTATTTTTCTCGTTTTCCCTTATCTAGTGACAGCCAATTCTATTTTTGAATTGTGAGATACCCTCTCACCGTCCCATATAATACATTTTCATCTTCAACGGAATTATCAGTGAAATGAAATTCGATCGTTTGTTTGTTATCGCTTGTTACTTCAGTCAGTTATATAGAAGCATAACTCGTGTTTGTCATGTTTGGCGTCACTTCCCGTTTCTTCACGTGCTTGTTACACATCTACCATAGCAATGATCTTTGTGTTAAAATTATATTTGGAATGTATTTAACCAGTTCTATCACAAATTTAATAATGACTGACACCAATATTGTCCTTTAAGCTTGAAATGTCATATAAACTATTGATTAGATATTAATTGACCATGTGTCAGATTTTCACTGGATTGGAATCCAATCTGCTGCTCAACGCTTTTTGATGATTAAATCCAAAAAATGGATAATTGAAATTATATGTTTTTTATCATACAGGCTTTATTAATCATTTGCGAGGCTAGGCTTAAAATTCAAAAGCTAATATCTCGGCTCCCTCTGGGTTCTTAACTGATATAATATGTATATAATTTATATTTAAATGTATTTATTGATTGTGTATATGGTATATTTTGATTGATGTTCTATTAGATGATTAAATGGGATTGGTGGGGGAGGGGAGGGGATTCACGCCTTCATGCTCATTTTGTATAATTGACCAGATAGAAATCGTAAAAGGACAAACATCATTCCTTATTAAACTGGTTATCTTTATAGATATGCCTTTGAGAATAATTATATATTCACGTCTATAAAGCAATCAATTGCCATTGATAGATTTTCTAGGGTAATGATAGTTTGCTGATGGGATAAAATGATATTTGTTCAACTAACAGTGGAGTTAACCCCCCTACCTAGTAACACATGACAAAATATTGTTTTATCCTTAAAATAAACATATCTGTAAATATCATGAATTCCATATTTGGTTGCAGGCCCGTAGCTAGTGGGAAGGCAAGGGGGGCAGCCCAACCAATGTCACTCGGCCTTATGGGGGGGGCCCATATTGATATGGGCACATTTGTCGTTGGTTTCGTGTTGCGTCCAGTGGAAAGGTAAGGTGCGGTTCGTCCACCACCCCTGCTACGGGCCTGGGTTGGCATAAAAGGTTGTAATTACACACATTTTTGGTGAAGTCTTCATATTTTTTTTTTTTTTTATACAAATATTTCAGAATCATAGTTTACTCAAAAAATTCTGCTGAATTTCTATTAAATCAAAATGAAAGTTCATTAATATGATGCATGTATAATTACAATACAAGCCAATGTTGTTTTCATTCATTAAGAATTCTGTATATTGAATTTTATTTAATTAAAATGTGTATTCATCAAATAAAATATTGTTCATATTAAGTCATTGTGAATTGTTAACCCTTTAACCCTTGGTACATGTAAATACTGAAATGAAATGAAATGAAATGAAATGGGCTTTAACGTCCTACTGTTCTGCTCCGAACTTGGCTAATGAAGACGGGCATACGCCATACAGTGTGCTATGAGGGAAATTTTGCCCGGGCAGCGGCACTATGGCCTACTCTTATATCGAATTCCAACTGCCAAGGGATCTTTTACGTGCATTTCAATCTATACATGGGACCTCGGGTTTCCATCTCATCCGAAGGACTAGACAGCTGTCCTTGTCAGGCCATCCGTCCTGTATCACTGACAAGGGGGAACCACGCCGGAAAATCTGGATGAACTTTCTCAGCCAATGCAGGGATCGAATGTAAATACTGACTTCCCCAGTTCCCTAGAAAAATATTAAACAAAAGTTGTTTTTTTTTTTTTACATTGAGTTTTGTAACTCGAAACAGGTTGTCCCTTGACTAGGGGGTTGGATGGTCGAATGATTAGCATGTCTGTGTGTCATTGAATCAACTGGCAGGGTTTCGATTCCACGGATGTACGTGACAAGGAGCAGCGTCACCTGTCTAACTGCGTGGGTTTTCTCCGGGTTATCCTGTTTCCTCCCACTGCTAAGGACCCCTACGTGCAAGCGAATTATTGAAATAAATTTGAACCATGTTAGACCCAAAATGACCTAGTTTGTGTCGAGTGGACGTTAAACACCATTTCTCTCTCTCTGTCCCTTGACTATCTCAAACCAACATGTCACAGAATTATTATCCAGTCCTTTTTTGTGACTGGTGGTTTGAGCTAGGAGTGCAGGGGTTAAAGGGTTAAAGGATCATTAGCAGGAGAATGACCAGTCTCTGATGACTGAATGATTTGTTGTGGAAATTTGGATACAGGGTGTATTTTATACCAAAACCATTTTGTTATTTTCATCGGCCACTGGTTTTCAATGTTTGTTAAGTACAGAAAAACAATCTCTGCTAGTGGTTCTTTATGACATTATTTAAAACTGAAATAAAAATTGAAATAGAATAATATGTTCCGATATGTGAGAGAGTGAAACTAGAGTTGTCTAAAATATCCGATATATCCTGGGCCTATTATTCTTTTTTATGACACGTGGACCTGGAAGGAGACAAGAGACTTGGCCTTATTTATTGGGGAATCTTCCCAGTAATCTTGTGTGATCTTGAGAAGGGAGAGAGAGAGAGAAATGGGGTTTAACGTCCACTCGACACAAACTAGGTCATTTCAGGACTAACATATGGTTTAATTTTATTTCAATAATTCGCTTGCGCCTAGGGGTCTTTAGCAGTGGGAGGAAACCGGAGGACCCAGAGAAAACCCACAAGGTTGGACAGGCGACCCTACTCCTTGTCACGTACAACCGGGGATTCGAAACCACGCCAGTCAACTCAATGACAGACTTTATGATACAGCGCGCACGTGCTAACCATTCAGCCATCCAACCCCCCTCTTTAGAAGGACATTATTGAATGGGGGTGGTGGGGTGTACAGTTTCATCAGTAGTTGAAGTGAAGATGGAATTCCAGATATATTTCACTGAATAAAACTGGTTGATTCTATGTGGAAGGGTCTCATATTTAGTGTTCTAGTCCCAAGCAAATATCTGAAACTTTGATATACTTTTAAAGAAATACCAACTTCAAGCTTTTCACCTAGCAACGCCATTGTGTGTCAAGAAACATCATCGGTGGTGCACAATTATAAACGGAACTTAATGTTTCAGACCCTTCGCTGGGTAACATCTGTCCAAAAATCGACCAGAAGCCCAGTAGTCGTGTGTTTCCGTCTGAGAGGGTGTGTCCTGTATGGTAATTTCATTTTGTGCATGAATCTGAAACAAATCTGTGTACTGAGGCTTTGAAATTAATTTTGTATTAAATTTGTATTGCTACTGAATGAAAGAGCAGTTGAAATCAGACTGGGTCCAGTTTACAAATTAACATTCATTGTACTCACACCATGGCATATAAATCATTTGTCAATCTTATTAAAATACAGATTTATATTTCGTTTTGTTTTTTTATACTTTCGATGGCCTTACACTACATGAAGATCTGACAAGTTTTAGTGGGAGTTCACGTCAGGGGTCAAACAAGCGACTTTTGACCCTATGACGCCTTACATTAATTACTCAATCAGCGTTGACGTTTCTAGGGGTTTACCCACAGTTCCGCACGGAGAACGCCAAGAAGTCGCCGTAACAGACCGTTTCATTGGCTAATTCCTCACATCAATAAGAACGGCTATTATATAACAACTCTTCCAGATCCAAGTGTAGTAAAGACAAAATTTTGAACTATACAAAAAAAAACTAAATAGGATCTGTGTTTTAATCCGATTGATCATACTGCTCTGCTTAAAACGGTTTTTTTTACTAGTCCTTGACAAAGATAGTAGACCATTTCTCCAAGTTTAGACTTGGATATACAATCGATCAGATTTAAATAAGTTCTGTTTGTATAAATTATATATTAAGTTGATAATTGTTTTTATTGGTAATAAATTGATACCAGAATATTGTAAATATTGTGTATGGTTTAAATAAAATGAAAGGATTGATATCAAATTCTGTTCTTTTTTTTTTTTAAGGATGTCGAGGGTGGTTTTCAAGTTTAAGAATACACTTTTCTGTTCAGGGGTCATAACTGCAGTTTTCAAGAGTTTCATTATATTAATTATAAATGTACACAACATGTGAAATTTGGGTTTAACGTCCTGCTGTTCAGCTCCGACTGGTCTAATTAAGACGGGCATACATCATACAGTGTTCTACGAGGGAAATTTTTGTCCCGGAAGCAGGACTCCGCGCCTACTCTTATTTTGAATTCTAACTGCCAGGGGATCTTTTACGTGCATGGGACCTCACTTTTTAAACCCATGTTGCTCCTGAAAAAGGACAAACCAGTGTCATGCAAAATACAGGCACCAGAGTGGCATATGACAAGTGCTTTTATTTGCAGGCTTGAGTGTAACAGAAATGAAATGAAATGAAATGGGGTTTAACGTCCTACTGTTCTGCTCCTAAACTGGGCTAATGTGCGATGAGGGAAATTTTGTCCGGGCAGCGGCACTATGGCCTACTCTTATATCGAATTCCAACTGCCAAGGGATATTTTACGTGCATGGTTTTTCATGCCATCCGCACAACTAGACAGCTGTCCTTGTCAGGCCCTTCGTCCTGCATCACTGACAAGGGGAAACCACGCTGGAAAATCTGGATGAACTTTCTCGGCCAATGCAGGGATCGAACACCCGACCTCCAGGCAGGCGAGCCAACGTTTTATCCACTTAGCCACCGTGATCCCCTTGGGTGTAACAAATAATCAATACAACTATTATATAAGTTTTATATCATGAAGTATGCTTTATTTACAATGCTATAATACCACATAGGCCAACCCAATTTAAACCTTTGTTCCATGGGGAAAAATACTTGTTTTATCTTTTCAATGAATTTTAGTTCCAAAGACTGAAATTGTTCACGGGAACTCAAGTGTCATTCTTTGTTTGATGACGACCAGAAAACCCTCATCCAAACGTCACCAGATGTAAACTTTTGAGTAACTTGTATTCCATATCACAGAGCCGTGTCCGGGAATTTGAGGACGGGGTGGGGGGGGATCCAAGGCGGAGACATCAAGTTTGGTGTTAGGTTGTGGGGAACTACCCACAAATTTAATAAAATCAGCAGCTTTGATACAACATTTCTGCTCATGATTACAATGGAGTGATGAGCCAAAACAGCGTTATTTCCATGAATTTATGTGGAAAAAAAATTCTCTGCTCCAGCATGGGGGTGGGGGTCTGGACTCAAGTGGCTATTCATTAATATATTTATCAAGGCCACAAAGAACTATAGTTTAATTTGGTTTGGCCGTAATCTAGTGGTTCGTCTTCATCAATATACACACATAATATATATAATACTTCCTCTTCAATTTGCACCAAATATACTCTAATATTTATGCAGAACCAGATTAAGGCATGGGCTTTAGAACAGTGATGGGATTTCGGACATGTCCGACACTATTTTCCAAACGTCCTAAATCGTCCGACCATGAATATGCCCATGGTCCTCGTCAGTTGGGTGGGCATCCAAAGACTAACTGAAAAGTTATTTAATTTGTGAATACTGAATCAAGGTATGAGTACCCATACTTTAAATTATCTATTTAAAAAATAGGGGTTCAATTAAAGACACATTACGTAAGAGCTAAATCTGCCTATTGTGCAGATATGTGTTAAAACATTTATTCACATGATAAGACTATAATCAACTCTCTACGCATCGGATGGCCGAGATTTAAATGGAATAGAGCACCTGCGAGATTTAATAATTTAACGATAAAATAAACTTAGTCTTGATTGTCAAGTATCATTATTACTATAATAAAAAATATACGCTACATCTTGTCAAAAATTCAAACATAACATCGCTCAGAATAAAGTATTTGAATGAAATTTTCAATATATTAATTTCTGATTATCTAATTTTGAACTATTACATAATACAACTTTAATATACCCTATATATATTTGTAGTAAACGTACAATGGCAAAAACAAAGGTTGTCGTTGGGTACAAATTACAAAGCATTCTCAGACTTGAATTAAGAATATACTCAAACTTAATCTTATTGTAACTAAAATATATATTCCTTTATAAAACTTACCAAATACATCAATAAGAAACTATGTGCAAAGTTTTGTGTTTCTGGATCAAAGATATTTGTCATTAACAGTGATTGAAAGTTGAGTAAATTCTTAACTTAAGTCTGAGAATGCTTTGTGAAAGCAGGTACTGGATACAGAACATATAACTCTGTCTTTCTAGGGGCTACACAGTACTAGTAGCCCTATAGTCTTAATCTGGCTCTGTTTTTATCTTATATCATATATAGTTCACTACCCGATTTAAAACTCGCTTTCCTTCAATTTTTATTTTTTTCCTTTTTCAAGTCGATATTGTTCAACTGACTTGACCAGAGAGAGAAAGATAGATGGGGTTTAACATCCACTCAACACAAACTAGGTCATTTCGCGATTAACATGTTCAAATTTTATTTCAATCATTTTTTTTGTGCGTAGGGATCTGTAGCAGTGTAAGGAAACTGGAGGACCCGGAGAAAACCCACGAGGTTGGACAGGTGACCCCACTGCTTGTCACGTACAACCGGGGATTCGAAACCACATCAGATGACTCAATGACAGACCTTATGATACAGTGCGCACATGCTAACCATTTGGCCATCCAACCCCCCTTTTTTTAAAAAGACCGGAAAATTTATATATAAATATACCATATTCATTATTCATACAAAAAGATTGGAAAACCCCAGAATAGTGAAGCATGTAGTGAAACACAACAATATTTCTAGTTGAAAATTAGAAAATATAACAAAACAATATGCTAGGAATATAAAAGTTAAATATTTCTGGTGACTTGGGTGGAGAGGGGGAGGGGTGTCACCAAGAAAATATCCAACATAATTTTAGCTTTTCAATTTGAAAGAACATAAGAAAAAAACTCAAAAACTAATATCTTGTATTCGAGGAATTACCATGCTTTAAGTGTAGGATACAGTCCTCGACTTCGATTATGCTGGGGAAAGAAAGACTGAAGAGAATAACCCGAGAGAAAGAAAATCCGAGTTTTTTCTGTCGAGGGTTTTTTCTGAAGTCTTTCTTCCCCGGCATAACCGAAGTCGAGGACTTTATCTTGCTTATAAACCATCTGTTTACATGTACGCAAGATGAAAGAAAAACTTTCATAAGAATAACCCCAAATTTCCCTGTATGTATCCATAACCTCCCCCGACTTTCAGACCGCAAGTTATTCCGGGCATAGAATATACCCCAAAGATCAAAGAGATTTACCGTTACAGGTTTATAAGATCAGTGAAGGCACAGACCTCTTTCAACAGTTAATTGTTGATTTGTTTTGATCCATTAGTGATGAGAAAAGCACGAACAACAGAGCAAGCAGATCCTTTAAAGTAAAATCTGTTATATCCCAATATTTGAATTATCTATTCAACCATAATTTGTAATAGTCAAAAGATTTTTACCTTGCAGAGAGAGAGAGAGAGAGAGAGAGAGAGAGAGAAATGGGGTTTAATGTCCACTCGACACAAACTAGGTCATTTCAGGACTAACATATGGTTTAATTTTTTTATTTCAATAATTCGCTTGCGCGTAGGTGTCTTTAGCAGTGGGAGGAAACCGGAAAACCTGAAGAAAACCCACGAGGTTGGACAGGTGACCCTACTCCTTGTCAAGTACAATAAAAAAGAAAGTTGTTGACATATATAAGTATCGAGTGTTGAAATTGGGAGGTGCTGGAAGAGAAACTAGTGTGCTACGATTGGTTGATTTGGGTTGTTAGGGTTATGATGAAGGGTTGGGGGAAGAGAAGGTCGTTCCTCTAACTTGTCGTACTCTAAGTGAAACTCCCGCGCTACTTTCCTCCATTTTTGTGCATCAAAAAAATAATAAGTGCCTCGTTCATAAGTGTTTGTTTTGACGACGGCTTCCATCCCTGGAGCCCTGGTCATCCATGTTCTTTCTTCTTTATGATATCGCCAATCTCTCGTATGTCTGGAAAAACAAACATTTACAAAAGATTTTAACCAATGATAAAATACAATAAAGAGACAGAGAGAAATGGGGTTTAACACCCACTCGACACAAACTAGTTCACTTAGGGACTAACATATGGTTCATATTTTATATCTATAATTTGCTTGTGCATGTGTCTTTAGTAGTGGGAGGAAACCGGAGGACCCGGAGAAAACCCACAAGGTTGGACAGCGACCCTTCTCCTTGTCACATACAAGCAGGGAATCGAAACCACACAATTTGACTCAATGACAGACATTCTGATTCAACACCCACGTGTTAACCATTCGACCACTAATCCCCTCTTTGGAAAGAAAAGGGTCAGTGTGTGAGTTTCAAGTGGCAATTCAGAATTACAACTTTTGCTTTGTTTTGTTTTGTATCGCTGTGAATGTCTACCCACAGTTATCTGTGAGTCACAGTGATCATTTAATTGGCTAATCCCTTACATCAACCAGAACGCAGGTTATTTATCAACTCTTTGTGATCCTGATCTAGTGGAGTGAAAATTTTGCATCATAAAAATCGAAACGAAATAGGATTTGTGTTGGGGGAAACTTAAAGGAGCTAAATCGCTAATATTCGGGACCTAGAAATTGACCCAAATGGGTCGCAACGCATATAATAATGTAATCTGATTGTATATAAACTGATTTACATTCAATTGTTTCCGTTTTGACTCTAATTTCAAATCAGTTATGTCTAGCGAAATGTGGAATGAGTCTCAACCCTGGTTATTCCAGTCTATTGCGCATGCACTCCAGATAAGTTATGTCTAGCCTCGCTCTTTCTGGTCACTTGTTACAAATGACGATGAAACACACTATGGTACACAATTCCTGTACCAATGGTAAAATGTTTATTTTGTCTTAAATATTGGATATCAGAAGCCTACCTTTTCCCGGTAAGATAACAACATCAATGTTGATTTGAAATGAGAAATAATTCTTGTTTTCAATGTGTAAGACTTTGGATGATATTGAGTTAGAGACTTAACTACTTTAAGCTCACCATCAAGTTTATCTACTTTAAGATGTTAGATCATGATGGGCGAAATGAAAAAGCTTGAAGATCTTTCTCGGCCAAGAGAAAAAAAATTAAATGAACGTCCTACTGGTCTGCTCCGAATGGGCTAAATAAAGACAGACATACACCATACAGTGTGCTATGACTGAAATTTTGCCTGTGTAGCGACACCCTTCCTACTCTTATATCGAATTCCCACTGCCAACGGATCTCTAACGTGCATGCCAATGTATACACGGGACCTCAGATTTTCATCCCATCCGAACGACTAGACAGCTGTCCTTGTCCTGCACCACTGACAAGGGGAAATGATGACAGAAAATCCCGATGAATTTTCTCAGCCAATCTTGACCAAGAGAATCTGAACTAACTTACAATTCTGCTGCCGCTGCTAACTGTAGAACGTCACCACCGCTCATATAGAAGAGAAAAAACAACAAATCTTCACCATAACGATTTAATTTGATTGGTGCTAACTGAAATAATAAAATATTCAAATTTTAATTTAGGGTTATTAATGGGTTAAAGACAATGGGAGAGAGAGAGAGAGGGAGAGAGAGAGAGACAGAGAGAGAAATGGGGTTTAACATCCACTCAACACAAACTAATTCATTTCGACACAAACTAGGTCATTTCAGGACTAACACATGGTTCAATTTTATTTCCATAATTCGCTTGCACGTAGGGGTCTTTAGCAGTGGGAGGAAACTGGAGGACCCGAAGAAAACCCATGAGGTTGGACAGGCGACCCTACTCCTTGTCAGGTACAACCGTGTAAGCGAAATCCCGCCAGTTGACTCATTGACTTTATGATACAGCGCGCACATGCTAACCATTCAGCCATCCACCCCCCCAAAGACAATGGGCATACATCTTATAGTGTGCAAGGATGAAAATTGTTCAACCTTCTATTCATTGAATTTCAAATGTGAATTTGTTTTTTTTACATGTCCCCGAATCTGATTAAAATACAGATCCTATTTCGTTTCATTTTTTTATAGTTCAAAATTTCGTTTTTACATGTCTTTACTACACTAGGATGTGGAAGAGTTGTTATATAACCCACATTCTGGTTGATGTGAGAGATTAGCCAATGAAACGGTCTGTTGCGGCGAGTGCTTGGCGTGTGATGCACGGAATTGTGTGTCCCACTAGATTGGTTAATCAAATGTCTAACGTCATAGGGTCAAAAGCTGCTTCTATGACCTCTGACACGACCTTCCACTACAACCTGTCAGTTCTTCATGTAGTAGAGCCGTGCATCATATGCCAAGAACTCGCCGCAACAGACCGTATAAAAAACGAAACAAAACGAAATAATAGATCTGTATTCTAATCAGATTACATGCATCCCAAAGTTTACACAGGGCCCAGGTTTTTGTACAATACAAAAGACTAAACTGTGTTCTTTCACTATTCACAAAAAACTAAAACAGATGGAAGTCTTGAGGAATTGTCTCGATCAACAGGATCAAAACCGAGCCAAGAATTCCTGGTACTTTTATTTTAAAGTTACAATTTCATAACATAATTATTTCTATGTCTTTTGCTCAATAGGTTGTCAACTCACTATTATACGATCATAGGTTATCTTTCTCACACTTAAACATCTTCACATCGGAAATAATAACACAATTACCTCCCTTGTTTTCCTATTCCCCACCATGGATTAGCTATCTTCAAACGTTTGAATTTGAAGTTGAAAATGATATTTTTGCCAATTTCTCAACTGGCAATAGTGAATTATAGGATTAATAGGATTATTCTTTAACAAGGTAGGACTGGTATCTATTTTTAGGGCTTTATTTTAATACATTTTAAAAATATAACTTAAAAATATGAAATTGTAACTTTAAAGATGATGACACCATTATGAGGTCTGGAAGTTAGCCAGAGTAAGGGAAGAAGGATGATGATAGAGAATATTATAAACATTATAATTACCTTTTCTCGTATAAATATATTAGTTATATATTCAGATGGAACATGAAAATCTAAAATAAAACAAATTATCATTAATATTAAACTGACCAGAGAGAGAGAGAGAGAGAGAGAGAGAGAGAGAGAAATGGGGTTTAACTCCACTCGACACAAACTAGGTTATTTCGGGACTAACATATGATTCAATTTTATTTCAATAATTCGCGTTCGCGTATGGGTCTTTAGCAGTGGGAGGAAACCAGAGGACCCGGAGAAAACCCACCAGGTTGAACAGGCAACCCTACTCCTTGTCACGTATAACCGGGGATTCGAAACCATGCCAGATGACTCAATGACAGGCTTTATGATACAGAGCGCATGTGCTAACCATTCGGCCATCCAACCCCCCGACTTACAGAGGTAATATATTTATCTCACAGATCTTAATAAAAATCCTTGGCAAATATTCCCCGTTTTGTGTGGATTGTCTCCCCTGTTGCGAGTTGATTTCATTTGGAGAGAAGTCTGTATAGTTCAATGGACCCCTACGGTTGGCATCCGGATTCATTCACTTAAAGGGCACATAAGATGGGCAAGAAAACTTTTCGGTACGTATAGTGAATGGTTACTATGTCCGCTTAACAGGAAGTCCACACCAATCTGATTAAAATTAATTCAGTTATCGTCACTCAAAGTCACAAAAAGCGACATACCGTAAAAATGACTTTGCCAATTATCAAAAACACTCTTAATCCCATCAGGCGCCACTGACCGAATGCATATTCGGAATGTTTATTCCTTAATTACCTATATACAGCCGGCATGTGTATTCATTAATGCCAGACCAGACAGTGATATATTGTATTGATAATGTATATAACTATGTGTAGTCCCTGTGATGTCACCAGGCAATCAACCGGATTAAGGCTGTAATTGCAAAATTGAAAAGCCTTTTGGGGTGTCAGATACTTAAACATTTATAGCTGAATTAATTTTAATGAGATTGGTGGGAACTTGCTGTAAAGTGAACATAGTAACCGTTGTCTATATGTACCGAAAAGTTTTCTCGTCCATCTTATGTGCCCTTTAACAAGATAGACATAATTTTGTTGTTTGCAATGTCCGTCTGTCTTGTTAATAGGGGTATATGAGCTTACCTATATCTTGAGGTCGACAAGGGGCTTCGGCCCACGGAGATTGAAACGTACTGTACAAAATTCTGGAAGAAAACAAATTTTAACATTTAATGTTCAAAAAAATCACAAACTTGAAATACTCCGGATGGAAGAATGACTTACACAGGTTGAAAGAATGACTTACTCAGGTTGAAATATAATTACTTCCTCCAACTGAAAGAATGCTAATTTGGGTTGAAAGAAAATGAAATGGGGTTTAACGTCCTACTGTTCTGCTCCGAACTGGGCTAATGAAGATGGGCATACGCCATACAGTGTTCTATGAGGGAAATTTTGCCCAGACAGCGGCACTATGGTCTACTCTTTTATCGAATTCCAACTGTCAAGGGATCTTTTACGTGCACGCCAATATGTACACGGGACCTCGGTTTTTCATCCCATCCGAACAACTAGACAGCTTTCCTTGTCAGACCCTCCGTCCTGCATCAGTGACAAGGGGACCCATGCCGGAAAATCGGGATGAACTTTCTCTTCCAATGCAGGATCTTACCCACTTAGCCACTTTGATCCCCTTGGGTTGAAAGAATGATCTTCTCAGAGTTAACAAATGGAAGAATGCCTTGCTCGGGTTAAAAAGAGAAATTGGATTTAAGGTCCACTCCATACAATCCAGGTCATTTCGGGACCAAAATGGAATAATTTTATTGCATAAATTAGGGGTCATTAGCAGTAGTGGGAAACCATTTGGCCACACAACCCAAGCTCAGATTTAAAGAATGATTTACTCAAGTTTGTTAAATACACATTTGGAAGAATTACTCAAATTTCAGGAATGACAGGGGTTTAAGAGAGAGAGAGAGAAATGGGGTTTAACGTCCACTCGACACAAACTAGGTCATTTCGAGACTAAGACAGAGGTTTAAGACAATGACTAAACTCAAGATTGTGATAAGTTATTCAGGTTGGAGGAATGACTTACTCGAGTTGAAGGAATGACTTACTAGAGTTGAAGGAATGACTTACTTGAGTTGAAAGAATGACTTACTCAGGTTGAAATAATAACTTACTCAGGAGAATTTAAATTAAGACCAAGTGTTGTTAAATCTATCCCAGGTATTAAAGCGGGAACTAAATGTTGATTGGTTTCTGTTGCTCGGATAAACGATAACAATCCCACAATACCAAACTGATCTGTCACCATACCCGGGGGAATATTAGATATCGTACCTAAAATCAGAACATCAAACAAATTTATTAAAGCCCTGTAAAAAAAATAATTTGGAATGAATGAAATGGGGTTTAACGTCCTACTGTTCTACTCCGACCATGTTCCTGAAGCAACGACTGCAAGTTTCACAACATCTGGCCGTTGCTTGTTTACTTCACAATTCCCCGAGCTTATAGCTATGTTATCTACAGACACGTGAGCAGTAGCGTCCAATCAGAGGTTGTGACATCGCGACCTCCACAGAAACCTTGACATTGAATGAACCTTGAACTTTGCAACTCGATTATCACAGGTAGACATTTTAGCTTGATGGCGCGAGACTTGGTATTCGCAATGATCGAGGAACCTGATAGACTCACAAGTTGAGCTTGTACCCAATCGAAATTAGTGCCAAAATATGCAGGTAATACGTGAAGGCCTTGACAAGATGTACATAGTTAAAGCGAGATCAAGCCTTCTATTGAAGATGTACTCCGACTGGACTAATGATGACGTTCATACTCCATACAGTGTGCTATTAGGGACATTTTGCCCGGACAGTGGGGTTACAGTCTACATATATATCGAATTCCAACTGCCAAGGGTTCTTTACATCTGAACATAAAATCCATTCGGGAGCCATGGTGTCTAAGTGAGTAAGACACTGGCTTGTCAGCCTTGCTTCACTTCTGGTGTTGGCTGACAAAGTTCACCAGAATTTTCCGGCATGGTATCCACATGTCAGTGGTGCTGGACGGAGAGCCTGACATGTACAGCTGTCTAGTTCTTTGGATGGGACCAATAATCGAGGTCCCGTGTACACATTGGCGTGCACATATAAGATCCCTTCGCAGTTGGAATTCGATATAAGAGTAGGCCATAGCGCCGCTGTCTGGGCAAAATATCCCTCATAGCACACTGTATGGCGTATGCCCGTCTTCATTAGCCCAGTCGGAGAAGAACAGTAGGACGTTAAACCCCATTTCATTTCATTTCAAATCCATTCAATAAGCAGATAATATATTATTAAGATGTTAGCGCCACCTGTTAAGATGCAAGCGTCACCTGTTAAGATGCAAGCGTCACCTTTAAGTGCTGGGTAAAATATTTCTCATCCAACTGAATGGAAGTTTGTATTTTATCTACCTATAATAATGTCGTTTCAATCTGGTTAAAACACAGATCCTATTTCGGTTCGTTTTTATAGTTCAATATTTCGTTTTACTTGTCTTTACTACACTTGGATCTGGAAGCGTTGTTATTTAACTCGTGTTCTGCTTGAAATGAGGGGTCAGCCAATCAAATGGTCTGTCGAATCGAGTGTTTGACCTTTTTTGCCCGGAACTGTGGGTAATCCACTAGTAACATCAATGCTGATTGGTTAATCAAATGTCTGACGTCATATAGGAATCTAATCCAGCCTACATCGAAGGCTAGCCTTGACATCAAGAGTTTATTATGGTCTGGATAAGTTAATTAATGTCTAATTGCTAATTTAGATAACATTTCAGGCCTAAAGAAAGACTTGTAATAAGCAGATTTTGCTCTTGCATAATGCATGTTTAAGCCATATAAAATTTGATATTGTCAGGAAAAATGAAACTACGATCAGCAAATTATATAATTGAAATATTACATACCATCAGGATGCGTCTGTATCCCACGTTTTGGTATTTGTGACGGCTGAGTTTTTTCACCTAAAAATTTGCTTGTGTCTCCTTTACCTGTTAACTGGTCGTATAAACCAGTCGTAGGTAACTGCTGTAAACAGAAATATCAGAATTAAAATATTGAATAGTCCTATCGGGAATAACATATGGTTCAATTTATTTTCAGTAATTCACTTTCACGTTGGGGTGACGTTTGGGTGTTTAGCCGTGGGAGGCAACCAGAGGACCCAGAGGAAACCCTACTCTTTGTCACATAAAAGCCGAGAATCAAAACCATGACCAGAAAGACAAACAGACAGAAATGGGATCTCCGGTCCAATTAACACAAACTATTTCAAACTAGGTCATTTCGGGACTAACATGGTTCAATTTTATTTCCATTATCCGTTTGCGCATAGGGGTCTTTAGCAGTCGGAGGAAACCGGAGGACCTGGAAAAAAAACCATGAGGTTGGGCAGGCGACATTACTCCTTGTAACATACATGCGGGGAATCGAAACCACACCAGATGAAGCAATGACAGACCTTATGACACAATGCGCATGTGCTAACCAGTCGGCCACCCAATCCTCCACCCATGGTACAACAGACCTTATGATCTAAAGTGTATGCACTAGACCACCCAACCAAACAACCACCCAGAGAGAGAGAGAGAGAAATGGGGTTTAACGTCCACTCGACACAAACTAGGTCATTTCGGGACTAACATATTGTTTAATTTTAATTCAATAATTCGCTTGCACGTAGGGGTCTTTAGCAGTGGGAGGAAACCGGAGGACCCGGAGAAAACCCACGAGGTTGGAAACAACTAACCATCCAACCACCCTACCACCTAACCAAACATCATGAATATAGAATACTTACAGATTTATTTGATAATTCACCAGTAGATGATGTTGATGCTACTAAAGAAAAACAAAATTATTAAATTATTTATATACAAAATACATTAAAATCTTCAAGATAAGTAATGATATTCCTTCTCTGCCTTTTGCTTATATTTGTTAATAAACATTACATGCCCTAACACAAGTTTATCAAGAGAGAGAGAGAAATGGGGTTTAACGTCCACTCGACACAAACTAGATCATTCGGGACTAATATATTGTTCCATTTTATTTAAATAATTTGTGTGTATATCGTCATTAGCAGTGGGAGGAAACAGAAAGGACCCGGAGAAAACCCACAAGGTTAGACAGGTGACCCTACTCCTTGTGAATCAAAAACCATGGTAGTTGACTCAATGACAGACCTTTTGATTTCAAACCACTAGACCACCCAACCCCAACTTCAATCTTTGTTAATCAGGGGATTAATTAAGGAACTAATTGAGGAAACTTACTCTGAGAACCAGGTAACGCCGGAAATTCTTCTTGTGTAATATTAAACTCTGGTGCTGCCTCTTGTACAGGTTTACTTATCATACCTACTACACAGAAATTATACAAATACTTAGTGTGCTGATCATAAATACTGCACACATAATATGCAAAAATAATTGGTGTGCTGGTCAAACCTATCGCATACGAAATACATAGATATTTAGTGTGCTGGTCAACCCTGCCACACAGAAAATACATAAATACTTGGTGTGCTGGTCAAACCTACAGCACACATAATATATAAATACTTAGTGTGCTGATCATAAATAATGCACACATAATATATAAATACTTAGTGTGGTGGTCAAACCTACCGTACAGACAACATATAAATACTTAGTGTGCTGGTCAAACCTACCCAATCTAATTAAAATATAGATCTATATTTCGTTTCGTTTTTTATACTTTCGATGGCCTACACTACATGTAGATCTAACGTCAGTCATTCGATTAACAATTAGCGACCGCCATGCTTTTTAAAATTTACTTTTGCTTTGTTTTGATTTCTATCGCTGGTAATGTCTACCCACAGTTCCGCGCAAAAAAGGTCAAACTCTCGATTCAACAGACCATTTGACTGGCTGACCCCTCATTTCAAGCAGAACAAGAGTTAAATAACAAGTCTTCCAGATCCAAATGTAGTAAAGACAAGTAAAAACGAAATTTTGAACTATAAAAAACGAAACGAAATTAGATCGGTGTCTTAATCAGATTGAAACCTACCACACAGAAAATACAAAAATAATTGGTGTGCTGTCTAACCTACTGCACAGAAAATAAATAAATATTTAGTGTGTTGGTCAAACCTACAACACAGAAAATACATAAATACTTAGCGTGCTGGTCAACCCTACCACACAGAAAATACATAAATATTTAATCAATGTCGAAATAAGTTTAAAATATTAAAATTTCTTAGTTTGCTTATTGTTAAATCTGAACTATTGGTCATAAATGTCGAAATAGATTTAAAATATTAAAAAAATTAAGCTTGCTTTATTTGTCAAATCTAAACTTTTACCCTTCGTAATACATCGATAAAAAGATATTTTTAGCCTATTTTAACATATTAGTTCATATTGTAAAAGACTGGAGACGTCCGACTCATTTTGGGTCACATATCATAAAAAATGTCCCCCGAAGAAAGTCTTAAATGAACGAGAAATATATCAACTAGATTACATTACCATAGTTTCTTGGTGGAGGCATCGGATTGGATGGGATAGAATTTCTGTTACTTAACGAAGGAAATTCAGATAAATCCGAAAGATAAACATTTTCTGTAAATAAAAAATAAGTTAGGATAAAATTTCGCTGAACCAAATAAAAATATATTACAAGACATGATTCTATGGCTACTGAAGTGGAAGAGGATTCCACATAAGCTTGGCATATTTGGGGAGCAACTCTAGGTGTATTTCTGCCTATTGGAGGTTCTTCTTTAGGTCTGAAATGTTATCTAAATTATTAATTAGACATTAATTAACTTATCCAGACCATAATCAACCCTCGATGGCATCGGATTTCTCCGATATGAAATAGATTAGAACAGTTCAGCCATATTTTGATTTAAGCTAAAAATGGAGGAGCGAGGCTTAGCTTCGAACAACCAGTACGTTGGTTGAAATTATTGCACACATGTTGTCAAACCTTTAAAGGCTAATATCTTCACTCGCAGTAGAGTAATTTGAATGAAATTTTCAAATTATTCATTTTACATTATCTATTTTCAAACTATCATAGCAATAATCGCTAGCTATTTATCTAAATCTTACAAAATGTATCTTTGGCACAAGTTCATCCTGGATTTTTTTATCTATTTTGAATCCCTTGCAAACTACAATATGGTGAAATTGAATCTCTAAAAATTGAAAGAGAGGGAAATGGGGTTTAATCTACTTGACACAAACACATGGTTCAATTTTATTTCAATAATTCGCCTGCGCGTAGGAGTCTTTAGTAGTGGTAGGAAACAGGAGGACCCAGAGAAAATCCATGCGGTTGAACAGATGACCATACTCCTTGTCAGGTACAACAGGGAATCGAAACCACACCAGTTGACTCAATGACAGACCTTATGATACAGCACGCATGTGCTAACCATTCGGCCATCCAACCCCCCCTGTCCTTGATAGGATTCGAACCTGGTGCATTCTAGATAGAAGTCCAACGAAGGATAACCATCCAGGCCTCCTCACATCTAGACGTATTAGAATCATCCCATTATCAAACTAAAAGGACAAATGGCAATATATATCTATCAACTTACCTGGACGACCCTGTAAACCAAAGCTATTTAAACTCTGTAGTCCATGACCACCAGTACTGCCGAAATTTGAAGGTAAAGATATATTTGGTAAGCGTAAATTGTTCATTGGTTGTTTTGCTGCATTTTGACCGAGAACACTTCTTGGACCAATCGCAGTAATAGCACTGAAAAGAACCCTCAAAATATCAACATAATAGATTTTACCCAATATTGAGAGAGAGACAGAGAGAGAGAGAGAGCCCACAAGGTTGGAGAGAGAGAGAGAAATGGGGTTTAACGTCCACTCGACACAAACTAGGTCATTTCGGGACTAACATATGGTATAATTTTATTTCAATAATTCGCTTGTGCATAGGGGTCTTTAGCAGTGGGAGGAAACCGGAGGACCCTGAGAAAACCCACGAGGTTGGACAGGCGACCCTACTCCTTGTCACGTACAACCGGGGATTCGAAACCACACCAGTCGACTCAATGACAGACTTTATGATACAGCGCGCGCACGCTAACCATTCAGCCATCCAACCCCCCTCCACAAGGTTGGACAGACGACCCTACTTCTTGCTTCTTGTCACGTACAACTGGAGAATCGAAACCACAACAGTCCACTCAATGACAGACCTTATGATACAACGCGCATGTGCTAACCATTCGGCCATCCAACCCCCGTCCCCAACATTTATAGGTGGCGTTGGATTTTTTATATTGTCTGTTGAGGAGTACAAATGTTGACAAATTTCCAATTCATTATGAAATTCTTTGTGAAATGAAATGAAATGGGGTTTAATGTCCTACTGTTCTGCTCAGAATGGGCTAATAAAGGTGGGCATTCACCATACAATGTGCTATGAGGGAAATTTTGCCCGGACAGCGGCACTACGGCCTACTCTTATATCGAATTCCAACTGCCAAAGGCTCTTTTACGTGCACGCCAATGTATACACGGCAGCTCTGTTATTTGTCCCATCCGCACGACTATACATTGTCCCTTGCCAGACCCTCTGTCCTGCACCACTGACATGGGGGAAACACACATAAAAATTCCAATGAACTTTCTCTTCCAATGCAGGGATCAAACACCCAACCTCCAGGTTAGCGTCTTATCGCTGCGCCAGCATGGCTCCACATATGTTTGTACTTACTGAAGGGAGAGAGAGAGAGAGAGAAATGGGGTTTAACGTCCACGCGACACAAACCAGGTCATTTTGGGACTAACATATGTTACAATTTTATTTCAATAATTTGCTTGCGTGTAGGGGTCTTTAGAAGTGGGAGGAAACAGAAGGACTCAGAGAAAACCCAACGAGGTTGGACAAGCGACCCTACTCCTTGTCACGTAGAACCAGAGAATCAAATCCATGCCAATTGACTCAATGACAGGCTTTATGATACAACACGCACGTGCTAACTATTCAGCCATCCACCACCCCCCCACTTACTGAAGGGAACTGAACAATTTTGGGACTGATATACATGCCTTTAAGGTATTAAACTTTCATAATATTGTAGGATTACTGATTTCAATTTAATATTTTAGTTGTACCCACCTATTAGGAGAATGCTGTTGTTGGGGCATTCCGATGGGAAAATTAGGATTTAAACTTGTTGGTGTCATGTGACCAGAAGTATTACGAGGGAAACCCCCTCCACCTATAGCACGCTGTTGTAACGGTAACGCTGAAATATAGAAAATAATCATCGACTACCATTTCTTCAAAATAACAACTTTTTTTATGAATGAATCACCAATAATCACAAAGGAGTTAGATTTACGATGTATGTGTAATAAACATATAATACTAAACATCAAAGTTTTTATTAATGAAAAAACACAATTTTATAGATTGAGAAAGAGAAAGAAATAGGGTTTAACGTCTACTTGACACAAACTAGGTCATTTTGGGACTAACATAGGGTTCAATTTTATTTCAATATTTTTTTTCAATGCAACGCGCTAACCATTCAACCATCCAATTGATGTCACGCAAAAAAATGTGATTACTTGATAAAGATACCTGTAAAAGTACTGAAACATTGTAGTAAATCTATAAAGTTGTGTTTTTTGTAATTAATGTTATTTATATGATTTAAGGATAAATTCTAATATGGTTATGATCAATTTAACATCAATTCCCTGTTGATTGATGTCTGAGAAGAAAAAAATAATAAAATCATGGAAAATTCAGTAATGAGCTAAAATGTAAAATCAGTAAAAAAAAAAAAATGCAATATCAGTATATATAAAAAAAAAATTAAAAAAATGCAATATCAGTAAAAATAAAATAAATAAAAAAAAGATGCAATATAAAAAAACAAGTACAAGAGTACTGTATAAAGCAGAAACCTATCATGACATCATTGCAGCCATATTGGAATTGTCACAAATCGAAAAATCAAAGTTAATCAATGACAAAAGAACAAGTATGCAGAGTTTGCAACATGTTCCTGATTTAAGACCAATAAAAGAATATTTTTGGATCAGGAATTGGTTCCCAAGCGCTTCTCGTTCTCTGGTAGCGCTCATCGAAAAGTATCCGCCAATTTTAGTTCTTGGCATGCTTGTTCCTAATGCTAAGGGCAGACAAGATTATTTTCTCACCTGATCGCGCCGATTGAAATTTGCCAACAATTTTTACAGCCAAACACAAACGGGCACAATGTAGTGATCGTCTCGAGAGCGAACAACTCTCCGCGAGTAAATTACATCGACCATGTGACTAGTACAAAATCCATTTTGAGATCATGTGATATGAATGATGTCTCCAATTGACTTATAAAAATGTCTAACATGCTAGATATGGGCGAACGATCGAGCGAATGGTTGCAGATAAGAATCGTCGTCAACTTGAACGGACACACAGAGGATTTTTTGGGGCAATTTGGCAAAAAAATAATTATGCTCGTCTGTCCAAGGTTTAAAACAATTGTGCATCGATTGAAATATATCTATTTATAATATGATGTAATAATTAAAAGATGGCTGTGATGATGTCTGACTCTGTTCCTGGTCCATATATAGTACACCTGTATTTCTTTTCTTCGAAATGGAAGTAAAAAGTGAAACTGTTGTCATGGTGATATAAAAGCTGTGTTAATTATTTAGTGTGAAATAAGTAATGACATGCAAAAAAATAATTCTTTTAAAGATGCATTATGTAAGACGTCTATATGTAAGAGCGTATAATAACAGTTCTATGATCAAATTAAAAAGATTGGATGACATTGGATCGTCTTGTCGAACACCCCTTTTACATGAAAATAAGGAGAGAGAGAGAAATGGGGTTTAATGTCCACTCGACACAAACCAGGTCATTTCGGGACTAACACATGGTTCAATTTTATTTCAACAATTCGCACGCGCGTAGGGGTCTTTAGCAGTGGGAGGAAACCGGAGGAAAACCCACGAGGTTGGACAGGCGACCCTACTCCTTGTCACGTACAACCAGGGAATCGAAACCATGCACGTGCTAACCATTCAGCCATCCAACCCCCCTGAATGCATTAGAACAGCCATACCATTTAATTATTTAATGATATAAAATGGATAATCAAGACTATGCTTATTATTGTATCAATGGTACTTGACAAACAAGACTATCTTGTCAAAATTTCAAACACTCATCACTTCACCCAGAATAAAGTAATTTGACTGAAATTTTCAATATATTCATTTTTCTTATCAATTTTTAACTATTATAGCAAAAGCGATCAGTTATTTATCTAAATCTTACATAATGCATCTTTAATATAAATATAAAAGAGGGACATTCAACTGAAGAAATTATTTATCGATTATAAAAAGTATAGTAGAATCTGTACGAGCAACCACTCTTTCTAAGCGTCATCTCCTTGTAAGCGGTCACAATAACACCGCCCCACCCCACACCACCAGATTCTTTAGGGTTCATCTCACTAAAGTTTGTATCCAAATTGGCTGCCAAAAGTAAAGTCAGATCGCATGTGTCCTGCTCTTATTTGCAAGAAGACATCAAAAATTACACAAGTACAAATCTTTATGCTTTTGTCAAAAAGTGAACGATTTTTCACCGAAGTGCCCTGACTTATTCAAAACAAACACGTATCGTTACTAGAAGTTGCCACGTTTCTCACAAATTTCAAACGCATAATTCTCAATACTTAAAAATATATCAGATTCGTCTGTTCGCAAGAAACATGACGAAATAACCCAAACACCTATCGTTACTATAAAAAAACACACATACTTATTTTTACCATATAAGGAACAGTCACAAAATTTCAACACTTACATATATCTCGACCAAAGGCCCATCCCCGTCAATCGAGTAATAAAATGTCGACATAAATTATGATCCAATAAAAGAGAAATATACTTTAACGACACAGAGACGTGTGATCAAGGTCAAGGTCAAATAAGAAACAGATGGAATTTTGATGTGAGTTTAAAGGTCACCGGAAGAGCTTCAAATTTTTTTTTAAATGATGGAAGTAATTATGTCAACATATCCTTTCCATAAGTTTAACCCGAACCCTAACGGCAATATTACCTGCAACAGGTAAATTTCAATGTTAGTAATTTCCGCCGTTCCCTGTGAATAGTCGTAACTTTCTGTCAATAAACAATCTGTGACGCCAATTTAGTCCTTCTGCTCATAGAAATATAGACTAGAATATGAGCAGAAGGACTAAAATGACGTCCCAGATTGTTGACGGAGAGTTACAACTACTTTGGAGAACGGCAGAAATTACTAACGTTGAAATTTACCTGTTACAGGTAATATTGACATTCGGGTTCGGGTTATACTTGATGGAAAGGATATGTTGACATAATTACTTGCATTATTTAAAAAAAAAATGTATGAAGCTCTTCTGGTGACCTTTAAGACAAAATAACCGACATTTAATTATCATTTTCTATCTACAGTGTCGTCCAACCCCCTCACCCAGTTCCGTCAGTTACATGTGTTGAAATTTTGGGACAGTCCGTGAGCCACACATCTATTGTTAAGTTGTTAAATCTAATTCTACAGCAGTAACGAAACCAACAAACAACACCCTAAAAACATCTTTTATTTAACTTGAAAATTCATACTTTTTCAGTCCAGCCAGAAAAGTTGTAATTCGTATTTCCAAATAATATTTACACGTCCGTTTTCACGAATACAGAATTTTTTTTAATATTAATTGTCCGAAGAATGGAGCAATAGATAACACTGCTCAGCGGAAGATGTTTTTATGGTGGTGATTTGCGTGTTATTTCAAAATTTCGTTTGTTAATCTGCTTTCTTTCTACTCTAATAATTACCAGGATTGTAAAAATTACCACTGAAACCACCTCCTCCTCCTCCCCCTCCTCCTCCTCCTCCCGTTGATGACAACTGTGATGACGGCGACTGTGATGTCATCATCTGTAATAATCAAATAATCATAATTCATTCAGAGTTCACTAGATCAAGCATTTTCCAGGGGTTCATTGAGATACGGAAAAAAATTGCTAAGTTTAAATGAAAATCAAATGGGGTTTAACATCCTACTGTTCTGCTCCGACTCGGCTAATGGGGGGTTGGATGGCCGAATGGTTAGCGTGTGCGTGCTGTATCATAAGGCCTGTCATTGAGTCAACTGGCGTGGTTTTGAATCCCCAGTTGTACGAGAGAGAGAAATGGGGTTTAACGTCCACTCAACACAAACCAGGTTATTTAATTTTTTATTTCAACAGTTCACTTGCGTGTAGGGGTCTTTAGCAGTGGGTGGAAACCGGAGGACCCAGAGAAAACCCACGAGGTTGGACAGGTGACCCTACTCCTTGTCACGTACAACCGGGGATTCGAAACCACGCCAGTTGACTCAATGACCGGCCTTATGATACAGCGCGCACACGCTAACCATTCGACCATCCAACCCTACAGCTCCTTACTGAAGAGAAGATATTTATTTACGTACCTCCCTGTCGGGACGAAACATGGTCTGATTAAAATATAAACTAGTTTCATTGTCATCGTTATCTTCACCAAATAAACCCTGAAAAATAATACAAAATACTTAAAATATACATCTTTCTTGTTGCTTTCATATACAGACACAATCTCTTCTAAGTTGTTTCTGGTCTTTCCAACAACCTGTCTGTATGTCCCACTGTAAAACCTATATGTCCCACTGTAAAACCTATCTGTATGTCTCACTGTAAAATCTATCTATATGTCCCACTGTAAAACCTATCTATATGTCCCACTGTAAAACCTATCTATATGTCCCACTGTAAAGTCTATCTATATGTCCCACTGTAAAACCTATCTATATGTCCCACTGTAAAACCTATCTGTATGTCCCACTGTAAAACCTACCTGTTCGTCTCACTGTAAAACCTATCTATATACCCCACTGTAAAACCTATCTGTATGTACCACAGTAAAACCTATCTGTATATCCCACTGTAAAATCTATCTGTATATCCCACTGTCAAACTATCTATATGTCCCACTGTCAAACTATCTATATGTCCCACTGTAAAACCTATCGCTATGTTTCACTGTAAAACCTATCTCTATGTCCCACTGTAAAACCTATCTCTATGTCACACCATAAAACCTATCTATATTTCTCACTGTAAAACCTATCTGTATGCCTCACTGTAAAACCTATCTGTATGTCTTAAAGTAAAATCTATCTGTATATCCCACTGTAAAACCTATCTATATGTCCTATATACCCCACGGTAAAACATATCTATATGTCTCACTGTAAAACCTATATATTTGCATGCCCCACTGTAAAACCTATCTGTATATCCCACTGTAAAACCTATATGTCCCACTGAGAAACCTATCTGTATGTCCCACTGTAAAACCTATATGTACGCCCCACTGTAAAACATATCTGTATGTCTTTCTGTAAAACCTATTTGTATGTCCCTCTGTAAAATCTATATGTCCCACTGTAAAATCTATATATCCCACTGTAAAATCTATCTATATGCCCCACTGTCAAATCTATCTATATGCCCCACTGTCAAACTTATCTATATGTCCCACTGTAAAACCTATCTGTATGCCCCACTGTAAAACCTATCTATATGTCCCACTGAAAAACCTATCTATATGTCCCACTGTAAAACCTATCTATATGTCTCACTGTAAAACCTATCTGTATGTCTCACTGTCAAATCTATCTATATGCCCCACTGTCAAACTTATCTATATGTCCCACTGTAAAACCTATCTGTATGCCCCACTGTAAAACCTATCTATATGTCCCACTGAAAAACCTATCTATATGTCCCACTGTAAAACCTATCTATATGTCTCACTGTAAAACCTATCTGTATGTCCCACTGTAAAACCTATCTGTATGTCCCACTGTAAAACCTGTCTGTATGTACCACTGTAAAACCTGTCTGTATGTACCACTGTAAAACCTATCTACACGTCCCACTGTAAAACCTGTCAACTTGATGGGGTGGTCTAAGGAATCCTTATCTAGGGAAGTTTGGGGCAGTCTAAAGGGTTAACATAATCACTGTATTTTTTTGTAGAATTCGAATCTGACAGGGGTAGTGATGACAACATATGCGTGTATACAAGTGCTAAGTATATCAATATCCCTTACTGTTTTTCTTGAGCGTTGGGGAAGTGGCATCTGCATTCCACCAACATTTGCCTTTCTGGCAGCAGCAGGCAGACTTTCATTTTTATTCATTCTTGTCATGTTGTATCTATGAAACAAAAAACAACAAAAGGCATGTAATTTAAAAATACAATATTGACTAATTTAAAATCCAAAATGGCAGAATAAAAATTAGGCAATAGAAAACAAAATATTCTGGTTTCCTTCAAAAAAATTTGATTCAAGGGGATTCATTTTAGTGTTTTATTTTGTCAAAGAAACGTGTGCCGAAACCACTTAAAACAGACATGGCATTTTAAGGCTCTACATTTATCTACCATCAGTTTATTAAAGAGAGAGAGAGAGAGAGAGAGAGAGAGAGAGGGAGGGAGGGGTAACCTCCAGTTGACACAAACTAGGTCATTTCGGGACTAAAACATGGTTCAATTTTATTTCAATAAATCACTTGGGTGTAAGGGTCTTAAGCAGTGGGAGGAAACAGGAGGACCCGGAGAAGACCCACGAGATTGGACAGGCAACCCTACTCCTTGTCACATTCAACCGGGGAATCGAAACTACGCCAGTTGACTCAATGACAGACCTTATGATACAGCATGCACGCGCTAACCAATCGACCGCCCAACCTCCACACATGTAGATAGAAAAACACTCTAGACAGTATTTATTATTTTGACATTTTCAAGCCCTGAAAACAGGCAGCTGTCTTAGATAATTTCAAGCCTTGTCAGGGTGTCTGTCACAGAATTGCTATTTAGTTTTATTAGCTGTTTGTCAAGTACACCTGTAGGATAGTATAGGACGGAACACTTGGGATATTTAATCCATCTGACTTAAAGAGATGAACTGTCACATACTAAAACTCAATTTACGCAACCTCCAGGCTAACGAGCCAGCGTCTTACCAACTTAAACACTGTGACTCCCCTAATTGTTAATGTGTGGTGTGATCCTCTTGCACTTACTAATGGCTAGACATTTAAACAAAAGGACATACATTGTACTACAACACTACTGCTATTGACCACGGAACCAGGAACACCACTGCATCCTAGTTAGACTTGAAAACTATGACATTATTACAACACTGTGGAACACCCCTGACCCCTAGACATTTAGACCACAACATCGCTACAAATCGTTGAGGTTCATGGAACATGCCTCACCCCTAGCAACACATTTACACTACAACACAGCTATTAAGGTTCAGGGAACAACCAGCCAGGACTAACATATGGTATAATTTCATTTCAATAACTCTCTTGAGCATAGGGGTCTTTAGCAGTGGGAGGAAACTTGACCATCTGGAGAAAAACCAAACTTCTAGTCACGTTCAAGCGGGGAATCGGAAATCACGCCACTTGATTCAATGACAATCCATGAAACAACCAGGTAATTTCTGGCGAACATATAGTACAGTTTCATTTCAATAAATCACTTGTGTGTAGGGGACTTTAGCAGTGTAAGGTGTAAGGAAACCAGAGGACTCGGAGAAAACCAGAGGATCTGGAAAAAAAACCATGAGGTTCAGCAGTTGACCTTACACCTTGTTACGTACAATTAGGGCTGCAACGATAAATCTTCTGATACTCAACTATCATGACAAGGAGGAAAGATGGCTTCTGACAATGAAACATTTGTCTCAAGCGAGCACAAATCACGGATATGAGATTATTTTGGATTAAAAATGCCAGATGGAAAAGCCGTGGCTAATAAAGTGATGTGTCGCCATTGAATATTATGTACTTGTTTCTATTTTTGTAAGTACATTTGGAAAGAAAAATACTGTGATATTGTATGGTGCGGTCCAAACTGTGATATGTATCGTATCCTAAAGTCCAGCTCATGATACATACCGTATTGTGAGATTAGCGTATCGTTGCAGTCCTACGTACAATTGTCGGATCGAAACCATGCAAGTTGACTCCATGAGAGACCTTAAGATCTAAAGCATATGCAATAGACCATTCAGTCGCCCAACCCTGCCCATAACATTTTGATATTATAACAACAGATATACAACTTTAAGAGCTGCAAATATTCGTAAATAATATTATTAATAATGATATGGGTAAATAATAATACGGTAATGATAATAATAATACAGTAATAATAATAATAATACTGTAATAATAATAATAATAATACGGTAATAATAATAATAATACATGTACCGTAATTTATATAAAGCATGTTAATAGTGAAGAACTGTTTCTAGGGCTTTGTTGGTTGTTTAAAGATCAGGGTTTTTAACAAGAATGTTTTGAGTAGCGACTTAAAACAGCCCACAGTTAGCTGTTTTACTGACTGTGGTGATTTTTTTTTTTTTTAAATTTTGTCATAGGTTATGAATTAGAAAAAACGGATTAGAAACAAGTTTTTAAATTTGCTTCATAAATTATACTCACTGGCTGTTCCAGGACATAGCATCATTGGCCAGCCTTGAGAGTAATAAAATAAAATGGTATTGTTATAATATAGGTTTACTGTTTACTGATAAAATAAACAGCATTTTTATAATATAGGTTTACTGTTTACTAATAATAAACAGCACTGTTATAATAGGTGTACTGTTTATTGATCAAATAAACAGCAATGTTTTAATAGGTTTACTGTTTACTGATAAAATAAACAGCATTTTATAATAGGTTTACTGTTTACTTATTAAATAAACAGCATTGTTATAATATAGGTTTTCTGATAAAATAAATAGCATTGTTATAATAGGTTTACTGTTTACTGATAAAATAAACAGCATTGTTATAATAGGTTTACTGATAAAATAAACAGCATTGTTATAACAGGTTTGCTGTTTACTGATAAAATAAACAGCATTGTTATAATAGGTTTACTGATAAAATAAACAGCATTTTTACAATATAGGTTTACTGATAAAATAAAAAGTGTTGTTATAATAGGTTTACTGTTTACTAATAAATTAAACAGCATTTTTATAATATAGGTTTACTGATAAAATAAACAGCATTGTTATAACAGGTTTACTGTTTATTAATAAAATAAACAGGATTATTTGGTAAGCTTACTGTTTACTGATAAAATAAACAGTATTATTTGGTACGCTTACTGTTTACTCATAAAATAAACAGCAATGGAGTAAACACTCTCCTGAACCAACCGGGCCATGAAGACAGGTTTACGCCATGCAGCAAGCTATCAGAGAACTTTTAGCCTACTCCGTCAAATTTAACCTGTCAAGGATTCTTGTACTTGAGAAATCGTTTTTTCCGGCCCATCCGGATGGCTAGCACTCTTCCTTGTCATCCCCTCCGTCCGGCACCACTGACATGAGGAAACCAGACAGAAACACGAGGAGACATTCCTGGTTAGTAAGATTGTGCCTTATTCACCGCGCCATCAGGGCTACAAGGAAGATATCAATCTCATTACCTTGTTATCCAATCGCTACGTTACTTCCCGCCCACCCCCCATCTCATAACCTTGTTATCCAATCGCTACCATACTTCCCCCCTCCACCCACCCATAAAATTTTATAAAATTTACTTACTGGCCGGATATATTACTGTTACTAGCAGAAAAAGCCATTCTACACGAAAACTTTTACCTAGAAATAAATATCAAAACCTTTTTTTTTTATAAAATCGAATGAAATAGGCCAGGATATATTCTTTGAATGGCATGTAGTAATTGGGACATAATCAAATAACACACTATTTATGGATAACAATTACTATGGTATATTTCACCGCGACGTTTCAACAAGATTTCACGAGTCGTTATCAAGCATAAATCTTGTTGAAACGTCGCAGTGAAATAAACCATAGTAATTGTTATCCATAAATAGTGTGTTATTTGAAAATAGGCCAGGTTCACTTGATATTAATACCCAAAATATTAAACTATTTTTATAAAATAGAACGAAATGGACCAGGAGTTAAAAAGAAAATCATGTCAGGTTCACTTCATATTAATACCCAAAATAAAATGAAATTGAGTTTTACTTCCCACATGAACATACACTATGCAGTGTATGCCTTCTAATTGTAATTTGTTAAAACTGATTTCAATTTTGTTTTTTTTAAATTCCAATGAATTAGATTTGTGCCAGATACACTTAAACATGCATTATACAAGAGGTAAATCTGCCAAATTGCATTGCAGGCCTTTCTTTAGGCCTGAAATGTTATATAAACTATTAGTATTTAATTAGACATTTTATTAACATGAAAAGACCATGATCAACTCTCAACGCCATCTTATGTGTCCAATTGTCATTGGTAGTGTTGAAAATTGGATCGAGATTTGTGATCCGAATACTTTTGTTTGCTATCCGAATACTATTCGGATAATTCGGAAACGTGAAATTCTTGAACAAAATCACATCAAAAGTTCATATACTCAAAATTTCTTACTTATTTCAATGTTTATGAGTGTCTGTGTATGCCGAGTATGAAATCTTACTTTCGATTTGCAAATTGTTTGAGCCGCGAAGAAAAAAGCGTGCCTACCTTTAGCCGCAATTATTAAGACTATCCATGATATCCCAAAAAATCAATGAGGTGAATAAATTTGTGTATAACTACTCCTGTAATCCGCGTGCCGCGGCCCTCCCACTTATCATTTTTGCTCAATCAACACGAATGAAAAAAGTAAAATAAAAACATCTAACATTTATTCCGCCAAGGTCGTTTGCCTCATTCTGATAATCTGCTATTGATCCAATCAGTAAGTGAGAATATACGTGACCTAGGTCGTTATGAATAAATTTCATTGCGGGAAGTCTAAACACAGTGTTAACTTGTATCCCGTAACCCAAGAAGTAGCTTCTATCTAGCGTAAACCAGCGCAAGGAATGAATGAATATTTTTTTATTAAGACTACTGTTTTCGTTGCACTGTATTAATATTTTTATTAGTTACTATCGCTAAATAATACACGTGATATTAACATTTATGCTCAAAGCTGCGTACGTGATTAATAGCATTGGGGAAAATTTCAAAGTAATCGGATGTAAAAATGGCTAAATACAGAGCATAAGGAATGTCAGAAGACTGTAACAGATAGTAAAATGATTCGGATAACCCTTATTTTGTATCCGTTAACGGATAACCGAATAGTAGTTTCAACAATAGTCATTGGATTTGAATCTGATCTGCTGATTAAACGCAAAAACCGACAATAAAGACTTTGTCAATTCTGATTACATTTCCATTACTCATTCCTTTTGAAATCTTCCATTGCCCGGTAATCACTTAAAAAATATAATGTAACGATTACTACATTCCATTACCATTACCCCACGTCGGTCCTTCTTCCATCAAGCGTACTCATCATTTATTATAAATTACCAGAGACTTCATAAAAAGTTGATTTAAGAAAACAGCAAAACTGTGCCAAAAAGTCATGAAATTTTGCCGTGTATAAGAGGCATTTTGGTGTCCAAAACATAGGGCAAAGAACGCTAGTGTATTTGCAATAACAAAAGTTGAAGTTTGCACAACACCATTTGGCATATAAATTCTCATTTGGTAATACCAATACCTTCTACTTGTATGATTAGGCCTACATTATTTGGTAATACCAAAAATTTCTAATAGCATGGTTATGCCTACATTGCAAATCAACTTTCAGAATATAGCCTACATGTGCAGGTTTATTGTTTCAAAATCCGAGCAGTGAAAGAAACACAAAATACACTGAGAAACTGGAAAGTCTCCCCAAAATAAAGCTGAATATTTTTGACAGTGGTTGGCCAACATTCATCGATAATAGATCTACTTAAGACTCACAAGGCAGGAAACAGAAGTTTCCGACTCTTTAGTATTTTGTATTACTAGTATCACGCTACAATCGTGCAATGCTTAAGAAAAGACTTCCTGTGTGGCCATTTCATATATTATTTCAGCTTACGTTTTACACAGGCTATCCACACATTAAATTAAATTAATACTTGGAAAGTGATAACACAATTTGTGATACAAAGTTTGCCAGATAAATAAATATAAACTGTCATTGGTGTCAGTTCATTCTCAATTATCTTCTCGGATTTATTTTTAGCTTGATTGAAAACTGATAATTATAGCTCATCTGTTTGGATAAATTACGTCTCATTGTAAAACATTTGCCAATTATAAAAAGCAAATATTAAAAATAAATGATGTACCTAACAAATATCTAATAAAATGAATCGAAATGATAAATGAAAAACGCCGAATTATGACATTTTCGAACTAATTTCATCTTCTTTTTTCTTTCTTGTTCTCCATATTGAATTGGAACTCTTCAACGTTGGAAAAACCGTTTTATTCCCGTAAGGAGTTGTCTCCCTCTATTAAAGTGCGTATTATAGTTTCCTTGCTGGATGAGCGTGGAGGGAAATTAACATAGAAAACAATCGGTGATTTACTCGATTATATACGATGTCGTACAAAGATTCTCAGAGCCATCGGGGCTCAAAGACATTTTCGAGGCCCCCACTTGGGTGGTCGGGGGTATTTTTTTGTTACAAAAAATTTAAAATCACGATGCCAGAGAATCAGAGCCCGCAGGGGCAAAGACATTTTCGACGCCCCAACTTGGGTAGTCGGGGGTATTTTTTGCTACAAAAAATTTAAGGTAGAGGATACCTTTTATATACCTTTTATACTTTTTCTTCGGTCTACCATTAAGCCTCTATGGCTTGTTGACCACCCTTATTACTTCTAGCATTGATAGGTTTGCGCATGTTTGAGCTAGATCTTGTCTTAAAGCGAGAAATTCATATTTTCTAAGTAAGTCAAAACATAATTATTTCTATGTCTTTTGCTCAATAGGTTATCAACTCACTATTATACGATCATGGGCATTATTCCCCACCCTTAAAAATCATTGACACGAGAAATAATAACACAATTACCCCCCTTGTTTTCCTTTGACCTCCATTGAATAGCCATGTTCAAACGTTTGAATTTGAAGCTGAAAATGATATATTTGCCAATTTCTCAGTTGGCAATAGTGAATTATAGGATTAATAGGATTATTCTTTAACAAGGTAGGATTGTTTATGGATACCATCTATTTTAAGGCCTTATTTTAATAAATTTTAAAAATATAACTTAAAAATATGAAATTGTAGCTTTAAATAAAAAATTTTCTTAAGTGTTTGGTCTAAATAATATCAGGAGTTGTGCTAATAGCAGCTTGGGTTGAACTTAGTTTTTTCATTTTTCCAAAATTGATTCAGGTGTGATTTGAATTAGTTCAGGGTTTCAGCATTGACAATGTAGTATGGTAATGAATTCCAATTGTTTATGACTCTGTTTGAGAAATTGTTTTTCCGTACGTCTAATCTAGAAAGTAGAATGACGCTTTTCTAGTTTAAAGTTGTGCCCTCTTGTTCTCTTCTCAGTGGTTACTTTTAGCATTTCTTCATTAACAACAATATCTTTTCCTTGAAGAATCCTGTAGACTTGGATATTCGCCATCATTTTCTGAAAAAAAAAAATCGAAATTCCCTGTCCTTTCACAATGCCTGGTCGAAGGGTAATGCTACCAAACACTTAAAATAATTTAACTTTGTCCAAAAAAAATGAATATAGGCCTACATCATTTTCGTCGCTGTAAAAAATGCGAAAATAACTATAGCCTATTAGGCCTACAACAACCGCTGATTCGACACACAAGCCTGCGGATAAAAAATGAAATAAAAACGAATGGCATAAAAGAAAAGACACGGGTATCGAATAATGTTCAATTATTTAATAATAGGCCTATAGACTATAGTCGACCGGTGGCTCAATGCTGGGGGTGTCCACTGTCCATCAAATGGGCACAAAACCAGACCAAACTTTTCTAGAGTAAAATTTTGCGTAGAATACGATGCCGAGTGGTAAACAGTCCGCCGTTGGGCAGCTGGGGCGTTTTCGAGATATTCGGGATCAAAGGTCAAATGCGGTCATTTGCACTGAAAATGAATGCGCAGCCATTCTTGTATCATGAAAACATGCTGAAAATAATCGAAAGTAATCAACCTTTCAGTAAAAATGTTAACTTGCTAAATTCACCTTTGTTCTTTGTGCTCCCGGGGGCCAAAAGGTCAAATTTTCCGTTTTTGCACTAGGAAGATTTAAAGCAATAAAATGTCGGCGTAAAATATAAAAACTAAAGCGACACCTGTTCTAATTAATAAAAGGAACATTTAAAACTTATCTTTAGGTGGTCTTAACACCGTACATTTACTTTGGAACGTCGAAAAAGATCTTGCATAACAGAACCAAAACACTTCGAAACCTGTTTCAAAAATACGTAAAAACTGTCAAATCGAAATCTCCCCGATTTAGTTTAACAACGATTGTTATACATAATGAAACTAGATGTCCGAACTAGGTGAGACCTAGCCTTATCTCGCTATATAGCCTGGAGTTCACGGGATCGCTCCCGGCGTTGGCCTAGATAATTATTTTGGATTTTCTGGCGTGATTTCTCCTTGTCAGTGGCGCAGGATGCAGGGCCTGACAAGGACGCTGTTTATTCGGATAGGAAATAGCCGAAACAAATTATGATGATGCCCGATAAATATCCACAGAGCCGCGGCCAGGGAAGCCGGTCTCCCGAACAAATAATGATGATTCCCGAAAACAATTTCGTTGCTTATGTCAATTTAAAAAAATTACGAATCCCCAAAAGATGATGAAACAAATAATGATCTATGACCCAAAAATGTCGCAAAACAGTGTGTAGCGACAAAATGTATAAATCCACAGCAAACACAGTACAAAGTCGCCGTATTCAATTAAAATTAATGTTTTATTATCACTCGAATTTTACTATAACACATTATTTACCCCCCCCCCCCCAAAAAAAAATTGTTTTACTTTATTTACCCGTCTGACTGAAAAAAAAATCGAATTTCTCGAACACCTATGTTGGTAGTTTTGTAAATGAATTATACATTTAAATAAACCATGCGGTGGGAAATAAAACATAATATGAGTAGTAAATGAAATTTACGGCGGATGGCAAATGGAAGACATCAGTGGTAAATAAAATATACGCCTGGCAAATAAAACACGCGATTGGAAATCTTCTATACTAATATTTGTGACTGTCGTGTGTCTGTCTGTCTGTCAGTTCGGGGTTGGCGGCTACACTAGGTCTGCCCCGAGTCTGAAATTTGGGGTATAGGGGTAGCTCGGACCGGGGAGTAACATAGGCCAGGTGGCGTTAGTCTACCACTTCCGGTTTCGGGGTTATGACCCCCGAGCGAAGCCGGGCATTCTTCTAGTGAAATATAAATGAAATATACGAGTGACAAATAAAATATGTGGGTGGCAAATGAAATATACGGTTGGCAAATAAAACACGCGATTCGAATTGTAATATATGGGTGGATATTAAATTAAAACATACTGGTGTCAAATAAAACACACAGTTGGAAATGCAATATATGTGTAGCAGATGAAATATATGGCTGGCAGATAAAACATGTGGTTGGCAATGAAATATGATATATCATGGGTATAGTACGGGCGTACGGGCGAGCTGATCAGACAGACAGAACCATTTCAAAAGATCCCTGCCTTTTTAGTTCTACAGGAACGAAATTGGATTAGGTTTGTATTTTATCGATTTTGTGATCAACAAAAGTATAAGTAAAGGCGTTTTACAATGTTTCTGGTTTGGTATTGTAAGATAAATAGTTTCCTAGAATACGGACATTTTCACATGTCGTATGTTACCATATATACAAAATGTCGTTTTCTCTATTTTTCTCTTGGTTATGAACGAGGATATATCTGTTTACACTACCAAGCTTCAAATAAACAAATGACAATTAAACAGGGATTCGGTGTCTGTATTTTCAATAAAGGCACAAACAATCTACAAGAATTTAAGGTTTATTGTATAAAAATGGACGGAGAATAATTATCCTTAAAAATGTGTAATGTTGCTCATTATTTTGTATTTGCAGGTGCAATATTTAAAGATGAAATTAACAAATAATTGCGTTTTATGGATGTTTATAGGTGATTGTCCAGCCCGTGCAACGCCAGTGGACTTAGATGAATCAAGGAAGAAATAAAATGACATATTTATGAATTGTAGTCTACCGTACTGAATAAATGTTATAACAAGAAGAATAGTCTCTACTGTTATATTTGTCAGTTATATTTGAGCAGAAATATAAATCTGGGAAAAATGGAATGATGCGAACGATGCATGATATAATTGTCAATTGGTCAGTTTCATCAGCGATTTCCCGCACGTATTGCCTCTTTCAGAACGAACAATGATTCGCGCGCAAATTTGAAGAGGTTAGTGGTCGCATTCGACCAGATGAGGAAGGGATGCTGCCGACTATAAAGGTCCGCTTATACTGAACGCGACCGTAAACTGCAACCTCTGCGAATTTCCGCGCGAATCATCGTTCATACTAAAAGCGATTGACGATACGTACGGAAATTTGCAGATGAAAAGTCATGCATGTATGACTTTTGACCTCGCACTCAGGTTGGCTAATGAAAATCGTTCGCGTAAATTTTTCCCAAAAGATCGCTCTGAAGGCAATCTAGCTCTGCGGTTTTCCGCGCGAACAAAAATTCGGCCGCGTTCGCGTGTGTCGTCAGTATAAACGACTTCATTGAAATGGCATGTAAGCAATCAAATTAAACCCCATTTCATTTCAGGTTTAGAGTGTCATATGGCCGCGGGGTGGGGGTGGGGGTAAGGACAATTGATACTGGTCTGTTTTATATAGATCATCATTATTATGAGAAGGTGCAATATAGGCTACAAAACGGAATGGCCCAATGTTTCACTATGGTGTTTCTGCCTTAGGTACGTCGGTCGGTCACGCGGTATACAGACAACTCATCCCAAAGACAACTCATCCCAATAAAAGACAACTCATCCCAATATAAAAGACAACTCATCCCAATATAAAAGACTACTCATCCCAACTTTAAAACATGGGTAAAGTTATAAGACAAGTTATAAGACAACTCATCCCAACAAATTTAAGTGCTTGGTCTAATACAATTGCTTTCTTTGAAGACCACTCAGACCAAAACCAATCTGATTTTATCTTAAAGGGACAATAACACTCTTGCTGGCTTGACAGCTCCAGAAAATAAATAATAGCCTTATTCTAAGTACTAGATGTTTAAAGGAGCTAAGTCGCTAGTATTTGGGACCTAGAAATTGACACAAATGCGAGTAGTAATATCTCTGTCAAAGATGACTGCCTTAACACGGGGTGGTACTTTTTACCGCCGACCACCGCCGACTACCGCCGACCAATACTTTTACCGCCGACCGTCGTGAAATTACCGCCGACCGTAATATAATTACCGCCGACCAAATACTTGTTACCGCCGACCAAATTCTTAATGATTCCTTGTTACCGCCGACTATATAAAATTAATTAAATTATTAGTGACAAATAAATAGATTTGGTTAAATACACAGAGTTTGATAAAAATATAGATTTTATTATATATAAAAATGTTCGACAACCCTAACCCTCGCACTAATAGAAGATAGGCCTAAAATGTTATTTATTTATAACCAGTGGCTGAAACAATCTTGATATTTTTTTTTATTTGCCCTTCAATATCTAAATCGTAGTTTGTCCTTCCATATTCTTTAAAATATATATGAATGTTTTTCGACAGTTGTACGTGATTACACCTCAAATAAAAAATAACATTCTTGTATTCTTTTTTATAAAAAAAACAACCGTAAAATAGTCGGCGGTAACAAGGAATCATTAAGCATTTGGTCGGCGGTAACAAGTATTTGGTCGGCGGTAATTATATTACGGTCGAAAGTCATTACAATGCGGTCGGCGGTAAAAAGTATTTGGTCGGCGTTAATTACACGACGGTCGGCGGTAAAAAGCATTTGGTCGGCGGTAGTCGGCGGTGGTCGGCGGTAAAAAGTACCACCGCCTTAACACGTGCCGTCACAGCACGCGGGGTCAATATCATTGGCTGAATGGCGCGTGCATTGTTTACGTAAGACGTTACTGCTTCGGGCGGAATGCTGCCTTTTAGTCATTTTAAACCCATTTACACTAAATAGGAAATAATTTTTTCCTACAAATACGTCAAACGCCTTTATTTATATTGGAATACATAAAAAAAATGTTTTAGAATTTAATTTGTCGCAGGAAAAAAGTTAATATTTCTGTCTCATTAAGTCGCATCGATGTCGTCCTTATCAGTGATGGTAACGGCCTAGCGAAAATTCACTGCTGATCAGTGTGAGGGCCGTTGTGACCACATCCCGGATTAAGAACTCGTATCATTCCTTTGAAGAGAAAAAAAATCGAGATGGTCAACCCCCTTTCAAAATTTGTATTACAGAATTGTAACATGTTGGGTCCATGATGTTTATAAAACCTAATATCATCGAAATATCCCCCAAAATAATGTTATAACCGAAGATATGGCATGGATTTAATATTGATATTAAAATCAATGGATGAAAGAGTAATCAGTCTGATCCCATCGAGACAAGCTTTCTAAATAGAGTTCCCTCCCATTCATTAATCGAGCAAATTACTTGCGACCCGGTTTCTATTCTTTTGGAAACGATATTTTCGTTTTATTTTTCTTTTCTTTACTAAACACGGTTAGAAAAAATTAGAGAATGGAAAATGATGAATTAATTATTTATTTCCAATAGGTTTCGTTTTAAAGAAATAATCTTACATTTTTACCTAACCAAGGGGAGGTCACTACCAGTGTAACAAAAAAAAAATGTCAAGGCTTGTTAGAACGCACAATTTTTGTGTTTATGTAATTTGTTTTTATTGAAGTGACAGTCATGCAATCGTCTGCTAAATACACCATGTTTGCCGTGAAAAACATTTACTCTAGTTTAAGACAACAGTTACGGTCGTTTCGCACGGCATGTAAATGCCACGACAAACAAGTTCCTAGATCGTCACCGATTCGACCGATCGGTAGAATATCAAACTGGGGACAAGCAGGATTTATGTTGATAATCCCTGTAACATCTTTTTGTTTGGGTACCTGGCAGATTAAACGCCGAGAACAGAAATTAGAGATGATAAAACTTCTTGAAGAAAAGACAACCGCTCCACCAGTTCCGTTACCGCAGACCCGGAAAGAAGTTGAAGAACTTGAATACAGAAAGGTCAAAGTACGGGGGAGGTTTGATTATAGCAAGGAAATGGTTATTGGTCCCAGACACAATATCATTGCAAAGTTGGGAACAGAAGGAAACATGCAAGCAACGTCTACGATTGGTGGCTACATTGTGGTGCCGTTTATTTTATCAGACAGTAATCGAACAATATTAGTTAATAGAGGATATGTTCCAAAACGATTAATTCCAGCGGAAAAACGCCCCGAGGGGCAAATAGAAGGAGAAATAGAATTAGTGGGTGTTGTTAGGAAAAACGAGCAGAGAAATGTTTTCATGTCCAAATCGGCAACTGATCCAACAAAATATGGTTATTGGATGTATCGGGACATAGACCTAATGGCGGAAATCGCAAATACAGAACCAATATTTATTGATGCAGTCTACGAATCCACCATTCCTGGTGGTCCGATTGGCGGGCAAACAAAAGTACAGTTACGAAATGAACATTTGAGCTATATTTTTACCTGGTACACGCTGTCTTTTCTTACATTTTGGATGTGGAAAAAAACTTATTATAACAAAGCCATACCAGATAGGGCCATGGACTATATTTCTAGAATGAAAGCAAAGTGAAGTAAATATGTGTCTAGGTAGATTGTGACAATAAAATGATTTTTTTTGAAGACTTATATTATTAATTGTAAAAAAATATATAGATCTAAATCTGATTAAAGCACATATCCTATTTTGTTTCGTTTTTTATAGTTCAAAATTTCGTTTTATTTCTCTGGAAGAGTTGTTATATAACTTGCTTCCAGGATGGCGTGAGGGATTAGCCAATGAAACCATCTGTTAAGGCGACTACTTGGCGTGCGATGCACGGAACTGTTGGTAAACGATGATTGATTAATCAATGTCTGACGTCATAGGGTCAAAAGCCTTTCGTACAACCTCTGATGCAACCTTTTACTCCCACCGGTCAGATCTTCATGTAGTAGAGGCCATCGAAAGTATAAAAAAAAACGAAATAAAAGATAGATCTGTATTTTAATCAAGTTGTATGGATCTGATCTTGGTTGTTTCCAAATGCTGTCTAGAAATACATATTTAATGTACGATAGTATGTTATTGAATTTCTAGGGGGGGGGGGATGGCTGAATGGTTAGCGTGCGCGCGCTGTATCATAAAGTCTGTCATTGAGTTGACTGGCGTGGTTTCGAATCCCAGGTTGTATGTGGCAAGGAGCAGGGTCGCCTGTCCAACCTCGTGGGTTTTCTCCCGGTCCTTCGGTTTCCTCCCACTGCTAAACACCCCTACGCGCAAGCGAATTATGTAAATAAAAATTAAACCATATATTAGTCCCTAAATGACCTAGTTTGTGTCGAGTGGACGTTAAACCCCGTTTCTCTCTCTCTCTCTATTGAATTTCTTGTGTTTTTCAAGCGTTCCCATTGTCCGTTAGCCTACAGTCCATGCACAATTTCTTGTGACCACTGAACCGTTCCGATTTTTTGATGCTTTTTTATAAACTAAAATTGGAAATCTATATAAGTGTCGGGTAGCCGTTCCAGATTTCTCACATGAGGCGATAGTTTCGTTCCTCTTAATGAACTCTTCAGGTTAAAGTGAGATTGTATGGCTGTTCCCTTTATAATCTTTGAGAGGCATTTAGTGATTAGGTAACACAATAACAGAACACATTTTTTATGGGAAACAATCACTGGTTTTATTCTAAAAGCACGACGTTTCGACAAGTATCCTCTTATCGTTATCAAGCACAATGACATTTAGTAAACTTGAGGTCAATATATACAAAATTCATAGTGAAACCATTTACATAGATTAAATAACTATGAATTTCATATACATTGACCTCAAGTTTACTAAATGTCATTGTGCTTGATAACGATAAGAGGATACTTGTCGAAACGTCATGCTTTTAGAATAAAACCAGTGATTGTTTCCCATAAAAATTGTGTTCTGTTATTGTGTTCCCTTTATAGTTATACAGAATCGTCATTGGGAAGTGAAGCACAGTAGAAGTCTGAGGGGTTGGATGGCTGAATGGTTTGAAGCATGTGCGTTAAATCACATGGTCTGCCATAAGTCGGAGCTGCGGTGGCTAGGTGGTTAATATGCTGGCTCGCTAGCCTGGAGGTCGGGTGTTCGATCCCTGCATTAGCCGAGAAACTTCATCCAGATTTTCCGACGTGGTTTCCCCTTGTCAGTGGCGCAGAACGGAGGGCCTGACAAGGACAGCTGTCTAGTCCTTCGGATGATACGCAAACCGAGGTCCCGTGTTTATATTGGAATGCACGTAAAAGATCCCCTGGCAGTTGGAATTCAATATAAGAGTAGGCGATAGTGCCGCTGCCCGGGCAAAATTTTCCTCATAGCACACTGTATGGCGTATGCCCGTCTTCATTAGCCCAGGTTAGGAACAGAACAGTAGGATGTTAAACTTCATTTCAATTCATTTCATTTCTCTCATAAGTCAAGTGGCGTGGTTTCAAATCCCCGCTTGTACGTGGCAAGGAGTAGGGTCACCCGGACAACCCTGTGGATTTTCTCCGTGTTTTTAAGTTACTTCCCACTGCTAAAGAACCCTACCCACAAGCGAATTATTTAAAATAAAATTGAACTGTATGTTAGTCCTGAAATGACCTAGTGTTGGCTGAGAAAGTTCATCAAGATTTTCCGGCGTGGTTTCCCCTTGTCAGTGGCAATGGACAAGGTATAATTGATTGGATGGGTCGAAAAACCTAGGTCCTGTGTACACATTGGCATGCGCCATGCACATAAAAGAACCCATGACAGTTGGAAATGAAATGAAATGGGGTGTTTAACGTCCTACTGTTCTGCTCCTAACCTGGGCTAATGAAGCAAGCATACACCAAACAGTGGACTATGGGTGAAATTTTGTCCAGAAAGCAGCACTACGGCCTACTCTTATATCGAATTCCAACTGTCAAGGGATCATTTATGTGCACGACAATTTGTACACAGGACCTCGGTTTTTCGTCCCATCGGAACGACTAGACAGCTGTCCTTGTCAGGCCCTCCGTTCTGCATCACTGACAAGGGGAAACCATGCTGGAAAATCTGGATGAACTTTCTCGGCCAATGCCCGAACTCCAGGCTAGCTTGGAAGTTGGTATTCGAAATTAAAGAGTAGGCTGTAGTGCCCCTGTCCCTCATAGCTCTGTATGGCGTTTATTAGCCCAGTCAGTGCAGAACAATAGGACATTAAATCCCATTTCATTTATGTTCCAATTAATTCAATATTGGGAATGGCATACAACCAGAATCTTAAATTTACCGTTAAAACTCAGTAAAATGGGAGCATAATGAAAAGCTATCAGATGATAAATTTAGAGGTTTACTGCCGACAAAACTGGAGGATATAGGTGATGTCTGAAGTCTCGTGGCCAACAGAGGAGGATCTAGGTGATGTCTGAAGTCTCGTGGCCAACAGAGGAGGATCTAGGTGATGTCTGAAGTCTCGTGGCCAACAGAGGAGGATCTAGGTGATGTCTGAAGTCTCGTGGCCAACAGAGGAGGATCTAGGTGATGTCTGAAGTCTCATGGCCAACAGAGGAGGATCTAGTAGATAACTGAAGTCTCGCGGCCAACAGAGAAGAATCTAGTAGATGTCAGTCTTATGACACAGACACACAAAAAGATTGGGTGTGGCTGTCCCTGGGGGTCGGAAATGCACCAAAAAAAATACAGGCCATCCTTTGGGTATAAGGAATAAAAAGAGGCACGTCTCTAACTCAATATCATCAACAGTCTTTGACATTGCAAACACAACTGATTGGTCAATTTAAGGGGGTCACTAGCTTTCATTCTTCTCATATTCAGGATACGGGGCCATGATGGCTAAGTGGGTAAGACGCTGGCTCGCTAGCCTGGAGGTCGGGTGTTCGATCCCTGCATTGGCCGAGAAAGTTCATCCAGATTTTCCAGCGTGGTTCCCCTTTGTCAGTGATACAGGATTGAGGGTCTGACAAGGACAGCTGTCTAGTCAATCGGATGGGACAAAAAAACGAGATCCCATGTACACATTGGCGACCACGTAAAAGATCGCTTAACAGTCAGTTGGAATTTGATATAAGAGTAGGCCGTATTGCCACTGTCCGGGCAAAATTTCCCTCATAGCACACTGTATGGCGTATGCCCGTCTTCATTAGCCCAATTCGGAGCAGAACGGTAGGATGTTAAACCCAATTTCATTTCATTTCAAATACATGGTGGTGAGCTGCAGCCCCTAAAGACCATGCCTTAATCCGACCTTGACGGAAGATGATATATTTACTGCAATACGTGGAATTCAATCCTTTTATCAAACAGTTGCATAAAAAACGAAAAATGAAATGGGCTTTACGATATTACTTTTCTGCACAAAACCGGGATTTTGCCATGACAGTGTGCCCTTATTTCATTTTTCATCTGGAATACATGGGATGTTGGGTTTTTTATCCTATCCGAATGACTAGATGCTAATTTCACCCATATATTCCGGACATGTTCTACCCTTTTTTTCATACGCTCGACCAGGAATATGCCCAATCGGATATCCCAAGGTATAGTTTTCCTTGCATGACCCTCTTCTGCACCAATGACAAGGCTGGAAAATCGTGAGGAACAAGCTTGAAACCGGGACTTCCAGATTAATGAGTCAGGATTGTAGGCTACTCACCGAACCATCTAGGCAGCATGTCAGGATTAAATTTACTTTTATTTTATATACATGAAGTCTGAGACAGGCAGTGTCTGGTTAACTATAGATTTTAATAGGCTACAGTCTATGTCCTCAAAGGGGGTTTGGATGGCCGAATGGTTACCGTGTGCGCGTTGTATCAAAAGGTCTGTCATTGAGACAACTGGCGTGGTTTCGATTCCCCTGTTGTATGTGACAAGAAGTAGGGTCCCCTGTCCAACCTCAAGGGTTTTCTCCGGTTTCCTCCCACTGCTAAAGACCCCTATGCGCCAGCCATTTATTGAAATAAAATTGAATCATGTTAGCCCCGAAATGTCCTAGTTTGTGTTGAGTGGACGTTAAACCCCATTTCTCTCTCTCACTATCTCTATGTCCTCAAAATCTATGAATTGTGATAGGGTTCATCCCGATCCGTCAGGTTTGTAAAATCAGTCCAATGATTGGAAGAGGACCAACAAGAATTGGGAACAAAAGACTGACAGACAGTCGGGGGGATGACAATATACCCCTCCCCTACATGAAATATGGATGTATATAAAAAAAGAACATAATATTTGAATGTTTATTATTTAAAACTCAACAACTACATTGACTGCCATAATAGTTTTTATAATATGTAAATGACGTTATCATTGACTGCCATAATAGTTTTTATAATATGTACATGACGTTATCATTGACTGCCATAATAGTTTTTATAATATGTACACGACACAATTATTCCTATAGACATATGATAAGGGTAATATAACAATAATATTTACATACATCAAGTTATCAATGAATACTAATGAAATGAAATGGTATTTAATGACATGTCAGCACCAGCCAGGCTATATTGTGCCAGACAATCCAATACGACCAATAGTGAACAATGATAGGTTATATAGTATACAAGGTAGGTATTAACACTATTAATTAATTAATCAATACCACAAAATAATTCTATAATTTCAGTAATAATGACTTCTATAATTTCAGTAATAATGACTTCTATAATTTCAGTAATAATGACTTCTATAATTTCAGTAATAATGACTTCTATAATTCAAGTAATAATAAATTCTATAATTTCAGTAATAATAAATTCTATAATTTCAGTAATAATGACTTCTACAAGCCAACAGTGAGGCTGATGTCCCCCGCCGAAATACCGAAATAAAAAGATGACACATATTAATTAATCGCACATTTATTTTTTTCAAAAGTATCAAGCATTTAAACCATACATTAAGTTTCATCATTCTCTACCAGACAGAATCAAGATTATCTTGTCCCAAACCATCGACAAATGAAATCAATTAGCTCTGCTTAGCTAGCGTCAGCTCGAAATGTTTATCATTGAACTCAGTCAAGACATTCACCTAATGAACATCTACATCAAGTTTAAACATTCTCCTAATGAACATCTACATCAAGTTTAAACATTCACCTACGCCAAGTTTAAACATTCTACCTCAATTAGGAGAGTTATTGTGTTCCAAAGTCTCAACCAATCAAATTGCTTATCACTCTGCTTACCCTGAGCAGAAAATGCTCATAATCGAACTTAGTCAAGTTTCATCACTCTCACTTAATTAGAACTAAAGTTATCGTGCCCCAAAGCATCAACCAATCAAATTGCTTCCCCTAAGCAGAAAATGCTCATCTTCGAATTCCATCAAGACACTGACCTAATAAACACCTGCACCAAGTTTGACCATTCTAGGTAAATTAGAAAGAGTTATTGTGTCCCAAAAAGTGTGACAGACAGACAGACGGACGAACCCATTTTAATAGTCCCCTGCTTTCTTCGAAAGGCGGGGGACAATAAAGTGAAAAGAGGGCCATAACTCTAACTCTAGACGTAATAAACAGAAATTCAAAGGGCTTCTTCGTTTCACTAATTTAAATAATGCATATAAATTTCACAAAGATTGGATGATAACTTTTGGCGTTCAACAAAATGAAACAAGGGCCGTAACCCTTGACGTAATAAACGGAAATTATTAAAATTAATTGGACTCCTTCATCTTACTAATGTAAACATATATCAATTTCAAAACAATTGGATCATAACTTTTGGCGTTGGGGCATGTACAAGAAATCGTGGACAATATACCTCCACATTTATACGTGGGCGTATAAAAATTGTGACCTTGAGAGGGCCCACTAGCTAAAAATAATCTTTTGTACAGTCAGGGGGCATAATCCATGAAATATTTATCCGATACATGCCAATATCGAAAGGTACCGGGACATAAACATATATTTCAAGTTTCATCAAAATAGGATAAAATGAACATTTTAACTCAATTCGAAGGAGAGTTATTGTGTTCCAAAGTCTCAGCAAATCAAATTGCTTATCGCTCTGCTTAATCTGAGCAGAAAATGCTCATTATCGATCTTAGTCAAGGTATTACTGTAATGAAACTATACACCAAGTTTCATCACTCTCACTTAATTAGAACTAAAGTTATAGTGTCCCAAAGCATCAACCAATCAAATTGTTTATCTACTTAATTAGAACTAAAGTTATAGTGTCCCAAAGCATCAACCAATCAAATTGTTTATCTCTGCTTACCCTAAGCGGAACGGACAGACAAACAGACAGACGGACGAACGAACCCATTTTAATAGTTCCCTGCTTTCTTCGAAAGGCGGGGGACAATAAGCATGAACATTTACTCAATTCGAAGATCAACCAATCAAATTGTTTATCTCTGCTTACCATAAGCGGAACGGACAGACAGACAAACAGACAGACGGACGAACCCATTTTAATAGTTCCCTGCTTTCTTCGAAAGGCGGGGGACAATCAAAGTAGGAGAGTTATTGTTTTCCAAAGTCTCGACAATCAAAGTAGGAGAGTTATTGTTTTCCAAAGTCTCGACCAATCAAATTGCGTATCGCTCTGCTTACCCTGAGCAGAAAATGCTCATTATCAAACTTAGTCAAGGTATTACTGTAATGAAACTATACACCAAGTTTCATCAATCTCACTTAATTAGAACTAAAGTTATCGTGTCCCAAAGCATCAACCAATCAAATTGCTTATCTCTGCTTACCCTAAGCGGAAAATGCTCATCTTCGAACTCCATCAAGGCATTGACCTAATCAACACATACACCAAGTTTGAACATTCTAGCTCAATTAGGAAGAGAGTTATCGTGCCCCAAAGTATCAACCAATCAAATTGCTTATCTCTGCTTACCCTAAGCGGAAAATGCTCATCTTCGAACTCCATCAAGGCATTGACCTAATAAACACATACACCAAGTTTGAACATTCTAGCTCAATTAAAAGTTATCGTGTCCCAAAGCATCAACCAATCAAATTGCTTATCTCTGCTTACCCTAAGCGGAAAATGCTCATCTTCGAACTCCATCAAGGCATTGACCTAATCAACACATACACCAAGTTTGAACATTCTAGCCCAATTAGGAAGAGAGTTATCGTGTCCCAAAGCATCAACCAATCAAATTGCTTATCTCTGCTTACCCTAAGCGGAAAATGCTCATCTTCGAACTCCATCAAGGCATTGACCTAATAAACACATACACCAAGTTTGAACATTATAGCTCAATTAGGAAGAGAGTTATTGTGTCCCAAAGAGTGTGACGGACAGACAGACGGACAGACAGACGGACAGACAGACAGACGGACGAACCCATTTTAATAGTCCCCTGCTTTCTTCGAAAGGCGGGGGACAATAATTTCAGTAATAATGACTTCTATAATTTCAGTAATAATGACTTCTATAATTTCAAAAATAATGAATTCTATTATTTCAGTAATAATGACTTCTATAATTTCAGTAATAATGAATTCTATAATTAACACCTATAAACAATCATTTTGGAATTTTAAAAATATATAATTTTATATTCAGATCAATCAAATGCCCTTTACATCAAAAATCTGAGGATCATTGATAGTTTTTATTTTATATTTTTAGACTTTTTACATAATTTTCTCTATGACTGGCCTGCATATATAAATGCAAGCTATAAATTGAGTAAACATACTTGCAGAAACCACAGAAAAAAAAATTCTCTTTTATAAGACAGTCTTGAAAATATTATCTTTATCCATAAGATTAATATCACTATGGGTGAAAATCTTTTTTTTTATCATTATCTCTGTACAAAATAAACCACAGAAAAAACATTCCCTTTAATAAGACATTCTTGTAAATATAATCTTTATCAATAAGATTAATATCACTATGGGTGAAAAATCTTTTTTTATCATTATCTCTGTACAAAATAAATTAAACAGCAAGTAAAGAATATATTTTAAAAAAAAAATAAATCACTTATTATTTAAACTACAACATATTGCAACATGTATATTATAATTATATCGGTAATTATTTTTAATAGGCCTGCTTGAGAAATAAAAATGTTTGGCGGGAAAAATTTTTGTACATAAAAATTATCATCCAAATGTGAGCCCTGGCAACATACCAAGAACAACATGATCATCCTGCAAGTAATTTTTATTGATTGGTTCGGGGACAAGATACAGTTAAAGATACATTATGGGAGATTAGATAAAGAGGTGGCAGTTCTCACTATAATAGTTAACCAGCGGCTGCCAGACAGGATACGACAATGTACGTCCACATGAAAATGTGGGCATATAAAAACTAGATAATGTAAAGGGAATTTGTTGAAAATTTCAGTCACATTAATCCACTCTGAACCGAGAATTTAGCGATTGAATTTTTGGCCTAGCCTTGATCATCATAACCATTCGGCCATCCAACCCCCCTGCATCAACCAGGATGAAGATAGGATATGTATTGAGGGGAGGGGTATAAAATATATACAATGTAATGTGAGACATTGTATGTAATGTGAGATATTAATATATACATTGTATGTATTGTGAGATATCAATATACATAATGTAATGTGATACATTAACATTGTATGTATTGTGAGGCATTAACATTGTATGTAATGTGAGACATTGTATGTAATGTGAGATATTAATATACACAATGTAATGTGAGATATTAATATACACAATGTAATGTGAGATATCAATATACACAATGTAATGTGAGATATCAATATACACAATGTAATGTGAGATATTAACACACATTGTAATACTATGTACTGTGAGATATTAATATACATAATGTAATTTTGGACTTTAACATACCGGTAATAACATAATGTGAGGTTGTGTGTAATGTAAGATATTAACACTGTATGTAATAGTATGAGATAGTAACATTGAATGTAATGTGAGACATTAACATACATAATATAATGTGAGATTGTATGTAATGTGAGATATTAAGATACACAATGTAATGTGAGATACTAACACATACGGTGTAATGTGGGATGTTAACATTGTATGTAATATGGGGATATCAATATACACAATGTAATGTGAGATACTAACACATACGGTGTAATGTGGGATGTCAACATTGTATGTAATGTGGGGATATCAATATACACAATGTAATGTGAGATACTAACATATACAATGTAATGGGGGACGTCAACATGGAATGTAATGGGGGATATCAATATACACAATGTAATGTGAGATATTATTATAGATTACCCAATATGTGATATTAATATTGTGATAATATTTTATAGTACTTATATATAATACTAACTATGGTATATCTAAAATATTCATTATTAAATAATCCGATTTGGCACAATGTAAGAAGTAATTGTAAATATTTTTAGTGAAATGTATCAATAATACTCGTCAGATTCTCCTTGTGGTCGATCTCTGATGATTCATTCGCTGGTTGAAAAACTCACTCAATGATCTTCAGTAGCAAAGTTACATAAATCATAAACAGCCAGAGCTTGTGAAAACAAACACTTCAAGGCAAATGGTGTAAAGAAACAAAGAAACTGTTAGTACAAAATGTGGCCATCGTGTGGGCTGTCAAGTTTCACACAAAATAAAGGGTGATATCACTTAATGGAATATCAGAACCCTGGCTATGGATTATGGAATATCAGAGCTTGGCTATTGTATATCAGTGTCCTGCCAATGGAATAATCAGAGCCCTAGGTCCTGCCTATGGAATATCAGAGCCCTAGCTATGGTGTATCAGAGTCCTGCCTATGGAATATCAGAGTCCTAGCTGTAGTATATCAGAGTCTTGGCTGTGGTATATGTGTTTACACATGGTGACCAACCTGGTTTGAGAAAACATACGATGGTGTGTTCAACCCCTGTCCATTTTGTGAACTGTCAACTTTAACATAATCTAAAGCGCGTAATTAATCAATTAATCACACTCCACTACATGACCAGAAATTGATAAAACTTTCGCTATTTCAATCGTTGTTGGCTATCTTTAAGTTTTTCTCGATGCGTTGTTTGCCTTGAGTTCTTGTCGTTTTAATTTTGCCAGGTTCTCTTTGGCCATTTCGTTGTTTGGATCAATTTTTAAAGCTTTGTTATAATTCTCTTTCGCTTTTGAAAAGTTTTTCTAAAAAAAAAATAAATAAAAGTGAAATTTATTTCACACTGGAATATGAAACAAGAACTGAGTGAGAAAGGGAGAAATGGGTGTTTATCGTCCACTCGACATAAACTAGGTCATTCGGGTATGGGGTGTTTTGAAAGTTTGAAGTTGATTTCCTTGCATCCGACCCCCCACCCCCCATGACACGTGCCTGCACTGCGGACAAGGAGAATCCACAGATAAAAAATCCTGACAAAATTTCTCGGAAAACATCACGTTCACACCATGACTCCTGTGCAACATATTCGACATACTGCTTGTTTGATGAGACAGAAGATTTTACCAAGACAGTGGCATCCACTTCTCTGATTTTAATTAAAAGGTGTTGTGTCTATGTCCAGGTGTTTCGTCTTATCTACATAGGAGTACGAACCAGGGGGGAAGGGGGGGCAGCTGCCCCCCTAACTTTCGGGCAAGCTGACTTTTCGGGCAGACGGGTAAAGTGAAAAAAATATTATTTCATCTACTTGGCAAAATAAAGTGCCCGAAATCTAATAAAACACTAATTTTAAGGGCTGGAATAGCAGGAAAACGCGTTTGCGGCTGTCAAATTTTCCAAAATTTTCTTGCGGGGTCCATACAAGGTCAGGATCTCTTCTTTGCCTCTCGAAGAAAACCGGCGCCGCTGTCTGTAAACCCGAATTTTTTTCGGGCATTTCTGGTTTTGCTTCCCTTACTGTTATCGAGCCCTAATATAACACTAATTTTACTTTTCTTTTAATTGAATACCACGAATTTGTACAGAGTTGACTATGGATTAAAAAATGTTGCCTGGAGTCGCTCTACTTTGTGCGACATTTTTCGAGCATCGATTATTATTTGTGAATGCACCTGCAACAGTCTGATTGGATGGTTTGAATTCAGAGTGGGATTTCGGTTACAAAACCATTGGATACTTTTGGAGTTTACACGTGCTAGAATAGCAGAAAACGCATTTGCGGTGGTTAAACTTTCAAAATTTTCTCCGGGAGGGTATACCTCCTAACCCAGCGACGATTGATTGGTTGTTTGGAATTCCGGTCAGCCAGGTAGGCTATATTGGACCAAATTGAAGTTGCTGTATTCACAGGCTGGAATAGCAGGAAAACGCGTTTGTTGCAGTTAAATTTTCAAAATTTTCTCCCAACGGTCTTTGTCGTGGACTGTAAACGATTGATTGGAATTCGAGTCAGCCACCTGGGGGGGGGGGGGGCAAGGTAAGCTCCACTCTCTTCGCCTCTCAAGGAAGACCGGCGCTCTCTGTAAACCAGAAATTTTTTTTCGGGCATATCACGTTCTGCCCCCCTAACTGTCATCAAGCCCGTACGCCTATGCTTATCTAGAAATATTTTCTCGTCAGCTCAACTATTTTTATAACGAGGGTTAATATCTGCTTCCATGTAGTGTGTTACTGATGACAGTCCAATAGTAGCCATCCCGCCTTTTCTAGTAACTTTATTCAATAACCGCCTACCTGTACAGGGGCGCCTGAACCCGGGTACCAGGGTATACAAATGGTACCCTGCCCTTTACTGGGTATACATGTATACCCATGCCCTAATGTTGAAAGTTTTCAACCTTTTTACTAGTCTATTCATTTTTAAATGATAGATATGTATTGCTCTCTGGTCGGTCGCGAACCGACTCTCGCACTCTCATTATCAGCTATAAGTGCATGCCTTGGCCAGATGTCTATAATTGGTTAATCGAGTTCATGAGATGATAAAGGCGCTCTAAACAGCGTTTTCGGAATTGACAAATTTCAAAATTTTCTAGAGACCCCCACCCCCTATCTTTTGGTACCTTGGCCCTCGCGCCGTTACGGGCACCCCTGTACCTACCTGTAAATGATGTATTCCACCAGCATGTAAATATCCCATCACATAATTTGAATTGATCTTAATACATTTCTCAAAACACTGAAAAGATTAAAAAAAAAAAAAAAATGTAACATTTTCTTCTTATTATAAAAGATCACCAAGGCAATAGTGGAAATATGCCCACATAGCTCATCAGCAGAAAGAAAGAAACATTTTGGAGAAGTTTTATTATATCTTTTTTAATAAGGCATTGGTTCATTACAAGGTGGACTGGGGTTCAAACGTAAAATCTACTTCTTGGCTTTCTCCGGTTTCCTCTCACTGCTAAATTATTCTATGTGCATATGAATTATAGAAATAAAATAGGTTAGTCCCAAAATGACCTAGTTTGTGTCGAGTGGAAGTGGATGTTGACACATCCCTCCCTCTCCCTCTGGTTAGGGTTTAAGAATTATCCACCCTGGTAGGCTGACGGTAGTTAAATAAGAGCTAACTAGTTATGAAATGAAATGTGCTATGAGGGAATCTTTGGCCGGACAGCGGCACTACAGCCTACTCTTATATCAAATTCCAACTGTAAAGGGATCTTTTATGTGCACGACCTTGGTTTTTCATCCCATCTGAACGACAAGACAGCTGTCCTTGTCAGGCCGTCAGTCTTGAATCACTGACAAGGGGGGGACCATGCTGGAAAATATGGATGAACTTTCTCGGCCAATGCAGGGGTCGAACACCCGACCTCAGGCTAGCGAGCCAGCGTCTCACCCACTTAGCCACTGTGCCCCCGCTCCCTGGTAAGCTGACATGAGCTAAATAAGGGTTTGGGTTGAGTTAAAATCCTTTCTTACTAACCTTTAAAGAATTCTTAAGATCATTTACTTCTCTGTAAATATTACCAAGTTGAAAATTCATTTCCAACATTAACATCTCATTACCGTCTGCTAGATCTAATGCCAAGTGACTGTATTCTATCGCCTGATGTAACGAAAAAATATATTTAATTGACATATTATCCACAATTTGAAAAGAATCATTCAGATTTTACTCAGGGATTCAAATAGGATTCTGGTTGTGATGTAAGTTCAGTATCCTAATCACATGGGGGCGGAGGGTATAATTGGGGTGGTGGGGGGTGGGGGTGATGGAATGGTCTAACACATGGGCGTAAGATCACAAGGTCTGTCAATGAGAGAGAGACAAATAGGGTTTAACGTCCACTCGACACAAACTAGGTCATTTCGGGACTAACATTTGGTTTAATTTTATATCAATAATTCACTTGCTCGTAGGGGTCTTTAGCAGTGGGAGGAAACTGGAGGACTCGTAGAAAACCCATGAGGTTGAACAGGCGACCCTACTCCTTGTCACGTACAACCGGGGATTCGAAACCAAGCCAGTTGACTCAATGACAGGTCTTAAGATACAACGCACATGTGCTAACCATTCGGCCATCCACCCCTCCCCCCCTTCTTTCATTGAGTTAAGTGGCATGGTTTCGATTCCCCACTTGAATGTGACAAGGAGTAGGGTCGCCTATCCAACCTCGTGGGTTTTCTCTGGGTCCTCCGGTTTCCTCCCACTGCTAAAAGAGTCCTTCGTGCAAGCAAATTATTGAAATAAAATTGAACTACATGTTAGTCCCGAATATTATTTTTGAATATTATTCATAATACCTTGATGATTGCCATTAAAGTTTAACTGCAAAAATGGATAATCAAGACTTTGTTTATTATCGTTACAATGGTAACAATGGCAATCGAGGCTACAATGTTATTAAAATGAGGATTTGTCACAAATTTTCAGCATATTCCCATTACATTATCTATTATTTACCTATTTATCTAATCTTCCATAATGTATCTTTAAACGACATCCTGGGAATAAATAAAAGCTTACCTTATTTAGTTGTTTTTTTGAGGCCGAAATGGCTACCATTAATTGTAAACAAGGCAGATTGTTAGGATCATGATTCAACACATTTAATGAAATACTTTCAGCTTCGTCCGTCTCATTTTCACTATATAATATACGAGCCTGGAAATAAACAACAACAATGTGAAATGAACTTGCTTTAGATCATAAGGTCTGTCACAGTGTCAAGTGGCGTGGTTTTAATTCCCTGCTTGTACGTGACAAGGAGTAGGAATACCTATCCAACCTCTTGGGTTTTCTTGTGTACTCCAGTTTCCTCCCACGGCTAAAGACACCTACTCACAAGAATATAAAATTGAACAATATGTTAGTCCCGAAATGAGCTAGTTTGTGTTGAATAGGTGTTAAACCCCATTTCTTCCCATTTTCTGCACCAACCAGACTAATGAAGACTTGCATACATCATATGTTGCCTGGACAACAGTGCTACGGCCTACACGTATTTCAAATTTCAACTGCCAAGAGTTCTATTGTGTCTATCAAAAGTTGTTCATTTAATATATGGTATATATATTTATATCAGGGACGACTGGTAGTAAAACTTTTCTAGATTCATCATAATTCATAACTCTTTCTTTCGACCTCACCATAACTGATTCCTAGAGGCCTGCAAATTATTTCTCAGACTATGTATCATTATTGATCAATCACATGTAGTTTCAACAGAGCAAGATCAAAATAGGCCTGAACAATTTTAGTTTTAAAGGTACATGTTAATGATAATTAATGAAAATGACAGCATTTAAAAAAAGTTAAATTTTCGGATACATAAAAAGAGTTATTCCCCTTTAATCACATGAAGATGGATGCAGAAACATCTAGCAATTCACCCAATATACTCCCAAGTCAGTGGAAATTATCTTTCTAAAAATACCAGAACTATATTACGAGTCTGCTTTAAGATGTCACTTACATAATGAGTAGCAGCTTCTGTACTATTTGGAGCTTGTTTGAGGATATTTCTATAGATGGTGAGAGATTCGGGAAGACGTTGTGTTTTATAATATAGCAAACCAAGTTGATCCATCACCTCCACGCTTGGTTTCTTATTTAAAGCTCTATAATATAATAATAATACGATAATTAATATGTGATCATGTCAATAAACTAAAATAAAATTATGAATGTATGGATGAATATGATCTAATATGAACGAGAGAGAGAGAAAGAGAGAGAGAGATGGGGTTTAACGTCCACTCGACACAACTAGGTCATTTCGGGACTAACATATGGTTTGATTTTATTTCAATAATTCGCTTGCGCATCGGGGTCTTTAGCAGTGGAGGAAACCGGAGGACCCGGAGAATACCCACGAGGTTGGACAAGCGACCCTACTCCTTGTCACGTACAACCGGGGATTCGAAACCACGGCAGTTGACTCAATGACAGACTTTATGATACAGCGCGCGCACGCTAACCATTCAGCCATCCAACCCCCCCTAATGTGAACGAAATTGGCCACACACCAATAGCGAGATTTCACAAGACACAGCTTTACTGAAACTACAGATTTGGTGTTGTAGAGATACAAAGAGAAATGGCGTTTAATGTCCACTCAACACAAACTAGATAACTGTACCAAAAACACAACACCAGACAGGCAGATATATCAAGAATACTTTCCAACAGTTTTAAGAAATTTTTCTAATTTTTGGATAAACTCATTCTCCTTGCCCCATGGAAGTTATTAAGTTCCCACTTCTGAAAGAATTCCGCCAGGTTGAAACATTTGATTGACATAATTAACATAATAATGTGCATATTTATAATACGCTATATCCACAAACTAAGTTTATGCTCAAAGCACAACACAATTTCTATCCTAGTCTCTAGGATACAGGTAAAGCCTGATTATCTCCCTTTACCCCTGAACTCTTTTTAAATGTTAAAAAGAGCCCCAACATATGCTGCTTCAAGGAGCGCAACAGTTTTTTGTGTAATACATACACCATCCTACCGGTACCCATTTACAGCTGGGTAGACTGGAATACAGGGATGAAGTGTCTTATTCAAGGACACAAGAATTTGACGCACAATTCGGGTCTCGAACCTGCAACCGTTAGGTCACAAATCCTACTCTCTAACCGTTGCGCCAAATCCCTCCCTCTATGTATTTACCTGTTTAATTGTGTTTCTGCTTCGTTAACTTCACCTAGAATCTGTAAACCAGACACAGCTTTAATTAAATAAAGGGGCGTTCGACTATCTAACGCATACGCTCGCTGAAAACTACTCACAGATTCCTCGTATCTTCCTGAAAATATAAATATATTATGGTTGAAAACCAGATTTTAAATAGCTTACCAACTATATCATTGTAGGAGATGCATCTCTGAAAGGAATGTCATTCAATATATGACATTAAAATACAGATGTGACGTCATCCTTTGATGTTGGCGTACCATTATTATTTAAAATAATGTGCCAAGCGTAGATTATTTATGCTAGTTGAAATTCTGAACTTGCGTGATGTATTTCATTGCAAAGTATGTGCGAGTGTCTGTATTTTAAGTTGTTTAATGGTCTCGAGATTAAGACATTGCGTAATTTATTGAAACAACAACTCGTGACTTACATTACTCGTGTTGTTTCAATATATTATTTAATGTCTCGCTCTCGATCTTTAAACCACTCATATTTCAACTTATCTTTGTAACAGGGAGTCAGTTGTCATAGAAAGCATCCAAGATGCAATCATCTTCTTAAATTTGTTCATTTCAGACTTGATGATTATCTTCAAAATAAAATCAACCATTCCGAGCACATCATACATGGTACACCTGTCTCGACATGCTCCCCTGCCCCCTACCGGCCACCTAGATGCCTAAAATAATAGTTTCCTTCATGGTACACCTGTCTCGATATGCTCCCCCGCCCCCTCCCACCTAGTTGCCTAAAATAATAGTTTCCTACCTTTATAATGTAAATAAGCACCATTAAAATTATGAACGTCAGCAGAATTAGGATGAGCTTTTACAGCTTTTTCTATGTAAAACTTCGCTTCTTCATTTCGTTTTAATTCCATCATAATTTTACTTAATGACAGCAGTCCTTCCAGATAGTCGGGATCAATACGCAAGGCTTGTTTAACCAGTCTCTCAGCTGCTGCACGATCTTTTCTTTGGCTGAAAGAAAAATAAACGACAAAACATTTTAAGAACAATTTAAACAATTTTTAGTGGTTTGATCTCAATGGTAGAAATGGTCAGATTTTGAAGGCAGAAACTGTCAGAATTTAAAGGTAGAAATGGTCAGATTTCTAAGGTAGAAATGATCAGATTTTGAGGGAGAAATGGTCAGATTTCAAACGTAGAATTAATCAGATTTCAAAGGTAAAAACTGTCAGATTTCGAAGGGTAAAAACTGTCAGATTTCATTTCGAAGGTAGAAACGGTCAGATTTCGAAGGTAGAAACTGTCAGATTTTGAAGGTAGAAATGATCAGATTTCGAGATTAGATTTGATTAATATAATTAACAGTTGTAAAATTGTTCACCTGAAAAAAGTTTTAAGTAAGAATTCTGGGGAATCATTCATAATTCATAAAACTAAACTATAATATTATAAGGATTCTACATTTTCATAATGCTAGGTTCCCACAATCCCGATTCATACTGCGATTAAAATCGTGGTTATATTATTAGGTCTTATTATATATTGAGGTCAGTTGTGGAAATTGTGTTGATCATACAGAAACGTATCCGAATGTATCTGCATGTAGCAGATCGTGGACTCAATAGGGACAATCCTATCGTAACCCATTGCACCACAGTGGTAACCTAGCATAAACTGAAAGTCAAATATCATCCAATAAAAGACAATATTATTAACATATCCTAAATATTGTTATAAATAAGGCTCTGGGGATTATCACCTTGATGACGAAATTACTTACAGGTAGATGTTACCTAGATTAACTAGAGCACCTTTATGTTGTGGATTATATCGTAATGCTTCTCGAAAATGGTACGTTGCCCATGATTGGTTGGTTAGAATAGTACCAAGGTTATTATGAACACTGGGTTGTGGTGGATATAATCTGTAATATAACCATAATTAATATAATCAGTGATGGTGAGACATGCAATTTATACAATTATTGATGGTGGACATACAGAATTAATACAATTACTGATGGTGAGACACAGACTTAATAAAATTACTGATGGTGAGACACAGAATTAATACAATTACTGATTGCGAGACACAGAATAAATATAATTACTGATGGTGGACACAGAATTAATACAATTACTGATTGCGAGACACAGAATTAATACAATTACTGATGGTGAGACACAGAATTAATACAATTACTGATTGCAAGACACAGAATAAATATAATTACTGATGGTGGACACAGAATTAATACAATTACTGATCGTGAGACACACAATTAATACAATTACTGATGGTAGCCATGGGGTGTGGTGGATGGTGAGACATCGTATGTGAATGGTGGATGGTGAGACATGCAACGTGGATGGTGAGACATGAGATGTGGATGTTGAGACATGTGATGTGGATGTTTAGACATGTGATATGGAAGATGAGACATGGATGTGGATGGTGAGATGTGGATGATAGATGGGATGTGGATGTTGAGACAAGAATGTGGATGGTGGGACATATGATGTGGATGGTGAGACATGGATGTGGATGTGGATGGTGAAACATGGATGTGGATGGTGAAAGATGGGATGTGGATGGTTAGACATGGGATGGTGGATGGATGGTGAGAGATGGGATGTGGGTGGATATGGGATTCGGGTGGATGGTTGGTGAGAAATGATTCAGGTTGTAAAGGAACATACCTCACTGATTCTTGATAATGATAGATAGCCTCGGATATATTACCAATATCTTTAAGATAATTTCCATAGTTGTAATGAACTTTAGCGTTATGAGGTAACGTAACAACACCAGATCTGAAACATAAAAAAAAATAATTTAAAAAAAAACATTCCCTATAAGGTCTGTCATTGAGTCAAGTGGTGGGGTCTTGATCCCTAGCTTGTACATAACAAGCAGCAGGCATACCTGTCCAACATCATGGGTTTTCTCTGGGTTCTTAGGTTTCCTCCCACTGCTTCGAGCATGTAGATTATTGAAATAAAATTGTACTATATTTCTTTCCGAACTTGCAAGATAGTTGGCATTTAGTGAGTAATTAAATAAATAAAGTCTGACAGTTGATACACAGTTATAATTAACATTTCAATTAACAGCCCAAGCCTGGAAATAAGCCACCTGTCACAGACAATGTCAGACACAGATTCAGACTTTGTCAGGCACAAAACCTCTGGTGCCTGTCATTTTGTCCAGCACTGATTTGGGTTTTTTTATTGATATTATTAATACATGTCCGGCACTAAGTTGAAAATATCAGGTACTATTTCATTAGTGCCTGACATTTTGTCAGGTACATCTAAGACCGTTATTAGCCCAGTTGGTGCAGAAAAGCAGTGGCGGCGCCAGCCGTCAGTGATTGGAGCGGCAAAGCTGGGCCAAAGTCCAAGGTTAAGGGGGCAAAGGCACAAGCTTCAACTATGAGTAGGGAGGGGGGGTCCCCCCAAAAACTTTTAAAAACAGGTTGCCGGAAATGCAGCCTGGCAGTATTTCAGGCACTGATCATTCAGGTAAAGTGTCAAACGAACGGACTTGCGAATCTCGACGAAGCCCACTCACGAGCGTCAAAGTAGGGAGTTCTTACGGAGGGTTTTGAAAAATAGACTGCCGGAAATGCTGTTTGACAGTATTCAGTCAGGCACCGATCGTCGAGATAAATAGATCTGACCAGAAACCATCCGTCGCCTGATCACTAGTTTATCCGACCAGAGAATAAAATGTCAAACGAACGGACTTGCGAACCTCAATGAATTCCCCTTGTGAGCGCCAAAGTAGAAAGCCATTGGGGACCTCCCCAAGAACATTTTGAACAACAGACTGTCGGAAATGCTTTCCAACATGCAAGTTTATGACTGAGTGGGGATGTGGGATTTATTCACCGTAGAAGGTATTGAAACGTATCATAACGTATTATTTTCTAAAATTATTGGGGGTGGGGGGCAAACAGAGGGCAGACCAGATTTATGGGGTGCAAATGCCCCCCCCCCTGCCTCCCCTTGGCGCCGCCACTGCAGAAAAGTAAGCCTTTAAACCATATTTCATTTAATTACTGGTAATGTTTGTGGTGTGCAGGAAAAATTTCCCTCGCCTTGAGACAGGTTTATATGAAAAAAACTAATTTCATTTTGAATTAGATATTTGAGGTTAGGTACATTTCAAAAAGCAATTTAAAGATTTATTATGGGAGATTAGATAAAGAGCTGGCAGTTCTCACTATAATAGTTAAAAACAAGATACTGTAAAGGGAATGTGCTGAAAATTTCAGTCAAATTGATCCAATATGAACCGAGAATTTAGTGATTCAATTTTCGGCCTAGCCTCGATCATCATTACAAAAGTTGGTAGGATAAAAAAACATAGTCTCGATTATCCATTTCATGATTTAATTATGAATGGAAGTCGAACATCAAATCGGAACCTAATCCAATAAATTTCGCAGCCTAGCGATGCCATCAAGAGTTGATTATGGTCTGGATAAGTTAATTAATGTCTAATTAATAATTTAGATAACATTTCAGGCCTGAAGAAAGAACTGCAATAGGCAGATTTAGCTCTTGCATAATGTATGCTTAAGAAAGGTTCTAAAAAAAATTTTTTATTCAACTAACAATAATCTCGAAATATATAATAGCTGCACGCTACGTTTTACCGTTATAGTAATATTTAGTTAACTCCTGGTTAGAAAGAGATTCTGAGTGCAGACGGTGTAACCCTCTCTCGATCTCAAGGTGTGCAGGCGGTGCAAGCCTCTCTCAATCGTATAGTGCTATAAACCAACTCGTAAAGATAAGATTTAAATTGTGTTTAACTTAAACCCACTGACTCTACTCATGATGTTGACAATATCCCCTAATACTCTTACAGTAATTGATAGTGGATAAAACCCCGACAATATGGGAGATATCAAGTGTTGGTTATATTTCTATCATATTCAGTTTAAATACATAAACGGAGAACTTTATATTTTAATGATAGATAATGCATCTACTCAAATTACATATATTTGAACATGCAATCAGCTAAAGGCACACAGCCTGATTTCATCAGTAGGGGGGATCACAGTGGCTAAGTGGGCAAGACGCTGGCTCGCTAGCCTGGAGGTCGGGTGTTTGATCCCTGCATTGGCCGAGAAATTTCATCCAGATTTTCGGATGTGGTTTCCCCTTGTCAGTGATGCAGGACAGAGGGCCTGACAAGGACAGTTGTCTAGTCGTTTGGATGGGATGAAAAACTGAGGTCCCATGTACACATTAGCGTGTACGTAAAAGATCCCTTGGCAGATGGAATTTGATATAAGAATAGGCCGTAGCGCTGCTGCCCGGGCAAAATTTCCTTCATAGCGTATGCCCGTCTTCATTAGCCCAGTTTAGTTGCTGAACAGTAGGATGTTAAACCCCATTTCATTTCATAAGTAGGGTAACCACCCGTCCCACATTTTGCGTCCCGAAAACCAGCCAAAATGTCCCGCAATTGCTCACATGCAAGATTTCTATACAGTAATATGCGTGAATCTAGTCTCGCGATGATAATCTACAATTTGAGTATTACATTACCTTTTTTCAAAGATTCGTACAACTATTTTTCGGCATAAACTTAATCTACAACTTATAATTCTGTTTCTCAGACATTCTGCAACACAATTCGTAAGTTTACACGCGGTCTCACGCTTACGGCGTTCAGGGTGAGATTCTCCGCCGCCCACGGCTCCACAGAAAATAAGAGGGCTTTTGAGCAACATATATTTTTCTGAAATTTCCTGCAATATCATCAAACAAAAGGTGGTCACCCTGTTCATAAGACAGAGAAAAATCCTGATAGAGCCAATGTATGCAAGTTATTGCATTCCAAATTATCAACCAATCACAGTTCTTATCTCTACTCATCATTGAACTCTGTCTAGACATTATTTTATCTCGTTTACATTACAAATTTTTAAGCGTGCCAGGCATGACACTTTTAATTTTTTGGTAGTGTAAAAGGGTCAAACATAAGGGTACCGTACTGAGTACTGTGCCAATTTGGTTCACTGAAATGAGGTGGTCTCGGCACGGTGCCAGGTTCGGCACAGTTAAATTTTCATAGTGTAAACGCTTTCCGGTCTGAGAACGGTTCCCAATACGTGCTCAGCACGTGCCCTTTGTATCATAAGGTCTGTCATTGAGTCAACTGGCGTGGTTTAGATTCCACTCTTGTACATGTCGAGGAAGGGAGCTAAACTCAGGTTCACCCTTGGGTCCCTGTTTTGTTCTTCTAATCTTAAGTTACATAAGTTAGTATTATGTTCTAGTGCACCAATAGTAAAAGTTTTAACGGAAAAAATTAATTTTGTATGCGGTTGTTGAATTAACTCATCTCTGAGGGCAGGGTTCTTAAGGGAGGAAGGGTCGGGGGGTCTTCTTAAGAATTGTTTTTAGTGACATCTGAAATGGGTCGACTCACGCACGAAAGTTGATTGTTGTCACAAAAGCTGAATTAAACTCAGAATTTCATGGGAAGGGGACCTGCAACTTAAGAATGAAGGTTCAGACTGTTGGGCACCGCTGTCCACTCGTCTAGCATAGTAGAAATTTTGTACACAATTTTTGAAACAACTTAAACCCAGCTCCTTTACTTTTCGTGACCTCTGGCTTCCTTTCACTGCTAAAGACCCCTATGTGCAAGCAAATTATTGAAATAAAATAGAACCATATGTTAGTCCCAAAATGACCTAATGGATGTTAAACCCCATTTTTCTCTCTTTCTCTCTCTGTACTGATGACATGTTTTACGAGAAGACGACAACCAGGGCGTGCTTGTTATAGTTGACTCGTCTGTATCAAAAATGGCCTTGAGTATTCATCAAGAAATAACAACACATATCAAACATGCACCTCGTAAAAAGGTCATGTATGCATTTCAAATTTGATCGAATAATAGCGGACGAGTTCTACAAGTCTGTATACACATCGTTACTGTTCAAAAACATGTTACAGTGATATGTGGTCATAAAAAAGGTCAACAATTTACGAATAATTACTCGGCAATTGATAATAACGGTCTAAAAACCTCCTTTTTACACTAGTACGAAAAGTAAATTTGTTTAAAAAGACTAATATTATGTGTTTCATAAAGGTGTATTTTGTGAGGGTATATTATGAATGAAGGGTGTCAATAGACTTGTATTTACCTCAGGTTTCAATAAGCTAAGATATAATTATGTGTACGCTTCACCTTTCATTGGACATGAAGCGGAAAATGTTGGATTCTTTATCTGATTGCTTCAATGAAAACATTTTATAACAGTCTGGTGGAAGCTATATTAAAGATGGGTTCCCGCATACAAACTGGGTGATTTAATGGTATATATGGACCAAAAACATATTCAAACTAATTAATTTGTCATAATTATGCTTCAAATCCTTCTCAAACATTGTAATTGCGAAGGAATGCCCTGCTATTAAAATTCGATCAAATCAGGTCATGTTTACGTCACGTCTTGGGAGTCAGAGGAGAATTCATTGCATACATAAGACGATGTTGTCTTTAATCGCTTACTATTTATTACAAATATCGAATCCTAATTAAATTCTCGGATTATCCACTACCCGCGTCTTTTTCCGTCATTTTTATCTCAGAAAGTATTGTACGTCTAACTCTTCATAAAGTTTATCAACTTGCACATCAAGCGCTCAATGTTCGCTTGTGACCTTTGACATCACACGTGCAGAAGTTCCGAATCGTCGGGCTGTTGATTAGTGGAACCCTTACATTTTTGTCCTGTATACGCTCCATGAATGTTTATCGGGGAATCCAGTATTTTTCTAGTAAGATTGGATATCTCTACTTTCCATATATACCAAAATTGCCATACTTTTATTGGAAATAACCACCCAATAAACACTTTTCCGGGAACCCATCTTTAACGAAATCTAACGTTCATATAACAGTCTGGTGGAAGCTATATTAACGAAATCTAACGTCCATATAACAGTCTGTAAGCTATATTAACGAAATCTAACGTCCATATAACAGTCTGGAAGCTATATTAACGAAATCTAACGTCCATATAACAGTCTGGTAGAAGCTATATTAATAAAATCTAACGTTCATATAACAGTCTGATGGAAGCTATATTAACGAAATCTAACGTCCATATACGTCCATATAACAGATTGCCATTCGATAGAGATTTCTCGCATATTTAGCCGAACATAATGAAATGAAATGAGGTTTAACGTCCTACTGTTCTGCTTCGACTTGGCTAATGAGAGAGAGAGAGAAATGGGGTTTAACATCCCCTCAACACAAACTAGGTCATTTTGGGACTAACACATGGTTCAATTTATTTCAATAATTCGCTTGGGCATAGGGGTCTTTAGCAGTGCCGTGCGAGGAAACAAGAGAACATGAAAAAAAACAATAAGGTTGAACAAATGATCAAACTCCTTGTCACATTCAAGAGAGGAATCGTAGCCCCTATATTTAATTCTTAATTAGAATTATCAGATATATATTTATATTTCAATTAGAATTATCACATATATATATTTATATTTTAATTAGAATTATTGTATATATATTTATATTTTAATTAGAATTATTACATATATATATTTATATTTTAATTAGAATTATCGTATATATATATTCATATTTTAATTAGAATTATCACATATATATATTCATAATTTAATTAGAATTATCGTATATATATTTATATTTTAATTCGAATCATCACATATATATTTATATTTTAATTAGAATTATCGTATATATATTTATATTTTAATTAGAATTATCGTATATATATTCATATTTTAATTAGAATTATCACATATATATATTCATAATTTAATTAGAATTATCGTATATATATTTATATTTTAATTAGAATCATCACATATATATTTATATTTTAATTAGAATTATCGTATATATATTTATATTTTAATTAGAATTATCACATATATATTTATATTTTAATTAGAATTATCACATATATATTTATATTTTAATTAGAATTATCACATATATATTTATATTTTAATTAGAATTATCACATATATATTTATATTTTAATTAGAATTATCACATATATATTTATATTTTAATTCACATTTTAATAAGAATTATCACAGATAGATATGGTATATCAGGGTTGTGGACCCTCTAGAGACCACAGTTTTTATCCAATTTCGATGAAACTTTAAATATATGTTTTTATCATTAAGATCTTGGTTCCTTTTGATAATTATTAACATTAGTGTTACTTTGCTCTTATTTTTTGAAAAAATTTTCACAAGTTGATTTCCTTTCTGCTCTTTTCATTTTCTTTGTTTTATTTGTTTCGTTTGAATTTGATTTATCTGTTTAGCTTTTGATTGTTTAATTTTTGTTAATGAAGTTGATTCTTTTAAACTTCATTTTTATTTTTGAACTCTACTTGGTGTAGGTGTTCATCAGGTAATATCTCGACTGAGTTCAATATTGAGATTAGCCGGTTGATTTGTTGGATATAAACCTTTGAATAATAGCGCCTAACAGGCAGCTGTGTTTAATTATGTTCTCCTGATTTTGATCGTTTCTGTGTGTTTGAAGTATATGTTTGTGATATGCGCTTAGAAACACTTCACGTGTAATGAAGCGCTATATAAATCGAACAATAATAATAATAATAATATATATTTATATTTTAATTAGAATTATCGTATATATATTTATATTTTAATTAGAATTATCGTATATATATATCTATATTTCATGTGTATTTCTTCTTTATACTACGGTACCTGGATATAGGGCTTTTGTTATTCTACATGTACAGGTACAGGTTTATCATATATATATATGTATTATTGTACAGGTACAGATACAGGTATATCATATATATGTATTATTCTACAGGTAGAGGTATATCAATAACAGAAGGGTATCATGATGAGATAATCATCTTGACATATCTTAATGCATTGTAATTCTATCATTCTACTTGAATCCAATTAAATCATAAATTTGATCTTGTTTTCTATTCATGGATAGATACAACGAATATATAGTAACTGAATATTTCTGAGAATAAAAATTCAGCAAAGTCGAACGAGAGAGAGAGAGAAAGAGAGAGAGAGAGGGGAGTAACATCCACTCGACACAAACTAGGCCATTTCGGGACTAACACATGGTTCAATTTTATTTCCATAAATCGCTTGCTTGTAGGTGACTTTACCAGCGGGAGGAAACCGGAGTAATCCGCAAAGTCTACTAAAAGCTGCAGTTTGTTACATTAAAACAGTTTGTTATATTTTTGTTTCATATAATCATGCAATATAGTCCAGACCAAACATTCTGACATCTGTCAGTGGTGTACCTATGATTACTCACCAATGAGGGGAAAATTGAGCAGAGCATTGAGTCATAATGACTGGGCCCCGAGTTCACTGAGCATTCTCAGACTTAAGTTAAGAATTAACTCAAAATTGTTGGCCTTGTTTTAATTCAAATATAGCCATTTATAAAACTTTTGTTGCTTTAATGTATCAAATACATCAACAAGAAAGCTATGTGCAAAGTTTTGTGTTTTTGGATTATTATTATTTTTATTATTATTATTATTATTACAGCATATTTATAGTGCGCCCTTTCATATAACATGTTCAGGGGCACTTTACAAAGTGACAATATAATCATAAATAAACAACAAGATTATGGACATGTTAACGACTGCATACACAGAGTCAGTTAAAAGCCTGATTTAGCAGTGGGAGGAAACTGGAGGACCCAGAGAAAACCCACAAGGTTGGACAGGTGACCCTACTCCTTGTCACGTACAACCGGGAAATCGAAAGCCCTCCAGTTGACTCAATGACAGACCGTATGATACAGCACGCGTGTGCTAACCATTCAGCCATCCAACCCCTACCCCCCCAAAAAAGAGATGACAACCGGTTGACATTTTAAACCCTAAAATTACAGTCAATGTTCTTAAGTTTCTGATCTGAAAAATAACCAGATAGGATTTCCAGAAAGATGTTTATTACTGTCGAAACCCCCTATTATTACTGGTTAGCCAAGACAGTGATGACAATATTCAATATTTACGACAATGTTCTTCAGTTTCTGGTCCAAAACGTAACCAGAGAGGACTTTCAGAAAGAGTTTTATTGCTGTCAAAACTCTATTGCTTCTGTAACCATTAATATAACAAATGACCATTGATCTTTATCCATATCAGATCATCCTTGTTAGTAATGTTACAGTCACAGAATTGAACAAAAAACAGAGGAATGGTATCAAATGACCATGGATTATTATCCAAACCAGATCTTCCTAGATACAGTCACAGAACGGAACAAAGGACCGAGAAAAGGTATCAAATGTTTATGCTAATCTGACGGTGTGTCAATTGTATTTTTCGGTTAATATCAAATTTCCACATTTGATTAAGAAAAGAATATCAAAGTAGGTAATCTCTCTTTGAATTTTTTCTTCGTCTTAAATTTAGGAAACCGGCCTGACAGTTTATTGAAAATTCTATTTATTATTATTATCAGGCTGGGTCATACAAAAACCGGCAGAAGACAGCGAATTAGATATGCTTAACAAGGTGTTCTGTTCGCAGTGGTGAACGTATATTTTGGGGGCTGTAAAGCTTGAACAATTGTTACAGACTTCCTTCGCAACTAGCAATGAGGTTGGTGCAACCACTGTTACCATATGTAAATCCCGAAATGACCTAGTTTGTGTCAAATGGATGTTAAACCCCCTCTCTCTCTGTCTCTCTCTCTATCTCTCTCTCTGTCTCTCTCTCCCTCCCTCTTTCTCTCTGTCCTTAACATTTTGAGCAATGAGGACTAAAGTCACTTCTGGGGGGTGGGCCATCTGCAATGAAGGGCCCTGAAACTCAAGTTTCGTTGCTTCTGGGGGGCCCATCTAGGATTAAGGGCCCTGAAACTCAAGTTTTGTTGCTTCTGGGGGGACCATCCAGAATTATGGGCGCTTAAGCTCAAGCTTCGCTGCTTTTGGTGCCCATCTGGGATTGCGGCCCTGAAGCTCAGGCTTCGTTGCTTCTGGGGGGTCCATCAGGGATTAAGGGTCCTGAAGCTCAAGCTTCGTTAGTTTCACAGTAGATCCGTCCCTGTCTGTTTTTGTTTGTCAGACCCAAAGTCAAGATGAGTGGAGCCAATAATATCACTGGAAACAAAGTTCTGCTGGATGATGAGGGGGTTGGATGGCCGAATGGTTAGCACATGCGCGCTGTATCATATGGTCTGTCATTGAGTCAACTGGCAGGGTTTCGATTCCCCGTGGGTTTTCTCTCGGTCCTCCGGTTTCCTCCCACTGCTAAAGTCCTGAAATGACCTAGTTTGTGTCGAGTGGACGTTAAACCCCATTTCTCTTTCTCTCTCTCTCTGCTGGATGATCGAATCCACTTATGTGCATAGCAACGATACATAAAAAGATGAACTTACATGAACAGAGATTGTCTTGACAACCAGACTTGATTTCTATGTACAGTTCGTAGTGATAACACAATGGCGTAAGCAACACACATGGAGACAAACACGGATTTCTTTCCTGGGAATTTCTTGATGACACAAGACAAACCATGACCAACCAATAAACAGAATCCAAGACTGAAATAAAAAATAAAGTCGATGAAATAAAATTGTAATTTATCTGAATTTACATTACTGTGTCTATAGACAGACATTAAATAGAACACTATCGTGATTCTCAATCATACCCAATTATATTTTTGTGTAGGTGGTTTTAGGGGTTTTTTTTAGGGTTGGGGAGGAGGGGGGATTCATATTAAAATAGTCTTAGAATGTGGCGACATTGAAATTTCTTGTAGAATATAGCCGATCATGTTAGTTGGTTTTCCATTTGAGTGACGCCTGTATCACCACAGAAACAGGACTGTGCAGTGAATTGATGGCTTTGAAGGGTGTATGGCTCTATTTTTTGGAACCTTGAAATTAAGTTGAAATAGACAAAAATGGTTCTAAAATCTAATGTAATATAAATGTATGTAAAGTGATTTATATTAAATTTTTGAAAAAATATTGCAATTTCTAATCAACTATTTTTAGTCAATTATGTGAACAGTTTAAATTGAAGGTTGTCGTTTTACGCCTGCTTATTTGTTCAATGTTTTTTCAATTATTATTTTGTTGTTGGTGAATCAGCCTTTACTAATTATGTTTACTAATTGTGTTGTGGAATAGTTTTTATTTGTTCATTACAAAATGGCACCCGAAATCATAATGTTATATGAATTTTTTAAATTATTATTTTGACGTTTGTGAATCAGCCTTTACTAAATACTTTCACATTGTGTTGTAGAATAGTTTTTATTTGTTCATTACAAAATGGCACCCGAAATCACAGGGTACACGACTCGTGTACTGATTATAAAATGTTAATTGGAAATTAGGATCCTATAGTTTCACAGCAAGATAACAACATTAATATTAATTGAAATTGATTAATATTAATTGAAATTGATTAATATTGATTGAAATTGATTAATATTGATTGAAACTGATTAATATTGAATTCTAATTCATGTTTTTTTAATTTCGAATATTATGGAAAATATTGAGTAAGAAACTTAGCTACTTCAATACAAACTATTTTATTTTGGGAACGACCCTATTCCTTGTCACGTACAACCTCTGTACTGTAAGAAATAACGGTATGGGACATTAAACTCCTTTTCCCATTTCGGGAAGGACCCTATTCCTTGTCACGTACAACCTCTGTACAGTAAGAAACAAAACACTGAGTACTTACAGAGAGAGAGAGAGAGATGGGGTTTAACGTCCACTCAACACAAACTAGGTCATTTCGGGACTAACATATGGTTTAATTTTATTTCAATAATTCGCTTGCGCGTAGGGGTCTTTAGCAGTGGGAGGAAACCGGAGGACCCGGAGAAAACCCACCAGGTTGGACACATACAACCGGGAATTCGACTGAGTACTTACAATAAATAACGACATAGGACATTAAACCCCTTTTCCCGTTTCTTTTTTAACCTAATGTTATCGATGAAAGGATTTCTCGTAACATTAGGTTTATTTGAAAGATTAAAAGATCAGTTTTTCTATCTTTTTATCAGTTGTGGTTGTCCTCAAGCGGAACTAATTCACAGATTGTAACACGATAATTGAACGTTAGCAAAATATCTAATAAAGACTCCATTGTGATTTTATAAACACAGCGTTTCTGCTCTAGATAGCAGACGTGTTCAACTATTACACCCAGTAACTCACAAAAAAACAACCCTTGAAAACGTGGCCAAAAAAAATTGAGTTGCCAATTAACTGAAATTGGTATCATCCACTTCGTGATTATATTTTTATTGTAGAAATTCTTAATGTAATTTCATTCCGTAGTTAACATTAAAAATATTTAAAAAATAAGGTGTCGGGGTATAAAAAGTGTAGTTAAAATTAAAAACATTTAAAAATGATGGCTGAGGTACACAATAGTAGTAGAAATTTGTATATAATTACGGTCGTTCATGCAATTATTTCAACTTATCGTACTGTATTCAATAAATTGTCGACTAGCTTTCATTCTTCCCATATTCAGGATACGGGGATCATGGTGGCTAAGTGGGTAAGACGATGGCTCGATAGCCTGGAGGTTGGGGATTCTATCCCTGCATTGGCCGAGAAAGTTTATCCAGATTTTCCGGCGTGGTCCCCCCTTGTCAGTGATGCATGACGGTAGGCCTGACAAGTATAGCTGTCTAGTCGTTTGGATGGGACGAAAAACCGAGGTCCTGTGTACACATTGGTGTGCACTTAAAAGATCCCTCGACAGTTGGAATTCGATATAAGTGTAGGTCGTAGTGCTGCTTTCCAGGCAAAATTTCTCTCATAGCCCACTGTATGGTGTATGAATGACTTCATTAACCCAGTCAGAGTAGAATAGTAAAACATTAAACCCTATTTCATTTCATTTCATTTATTTGGATAAAAATAATTCACTTGCGCATAGGGATCTTTAGCAGTGGGAGGAAACCAGAGGACCCGGAGAAAACCCACAAGGCTGGACAGGCAACCCTACTCCTTGTCACGTACAACCGGGGAATCGAAACTACGCAAGTTGACTCAATGAAAGACCTTGATACAGCGCGCACATGCTAACCATTCGGCCATCCAACCTCCCTGATAATAATATAGTGCTATAACTGGTTGTTTTTTTATAAATCAATTACAATAATGGCTACTTTAAAAGTAGGTTTGTATCATTTAAAACTCTATGTCACAACCCCCCTCAGGCTATCGCATGTTTTCAACAATGACAAACTAAACACCCCATTGACTGATCCGTTAAGCAGGGTTTTAATTCAAGGCTAACATCGACATATTGAATGATTTCAATGGCTCCACCTAATCACAATCATTCAATAGAGTATATAATCGCATGAAAAGAAAAGGTACTGTCTCGTATATACGTTTTAATAATTTGTTTTTATTTGAGATTTATTCATGCATTGAATGAGGTTAGTTTTCTGCTGATACATTATGCGCTATGTTTTTACAGCTACATGTATTTATTTTGAAAATGAAATGTGGTTAAATGTTCTACTGTTCTGCTCCGAACTGGGCTAATGAAGACGGGCATACGCCATACAGTGTGCTATGAGGGAAATTTTGCCCGGACAGCGGCACTACGACCTACTCCTATATCGAATTCCAACTGTCAAGGGATCTTTTACGTGCATGCCAATGTGTACCCGGGACCTCGGTGTTTCATACCATCCGAACGACTAGACAGCTGTCCTTGTCAGGCCCTCTGATCTGACCAGTTGTACTAGGAGGTCGCGTCAAGGGTCATACAATGTTGATGTTTCCAGGGGTTCACTCACAGTTCCGTGCAGAACACGCCAAGTACTCGCCATAACAGACCTTTTCATTGGCTAATTCTTCACATTAACTAGAACGCCTGTTATATAACAACTCTCCCAGATCCTAGTGTAGTAAAGACAAGTAAAACGAAATTTGGAACTATAAAAAAAACGAAACAAAATAGGATCTGTGTTTTAATGAGATCATTGCATAATGTATATGTTTAATGAATTCACTTGTCTAGACCACATTGTCAGTGACATGTATGCTCTTACAAAAAAGATAGGAATCACATCCTTATAGAATATAAAATTAATGTTTCATTTTTTTTTTCATTTTTTTTTACAATATGAAATTTCATGGATAAAAAATCTTCAGTGTTTTTGTTTGATCTGTCAAGTATGGTAAAGTTTTCAAGTTTGTTTTGTGTTTTGAACCTCTGTTATCTATTTGACAGAGAGAATACAAACGGCATATCTTAATGTTTGATTTATAATGTAATAAGTTTTTTTATAAAGTTTACTGGTTTAAAAGTTTGTTATAGAATAATGTTTTATCTATGTATAAAGCTTCACATCTCAGCATGCAGTACGCTCAATAGATCACCTTTATTTATTCAACGGCACACGGTGGTTATACCGTATATACCCTAGTATAATATATACCAACATATCAGGGGATCACATGGCTAAGTGGGTAAGACGCTAGCTCGCTAGCCTGGAGGTTGGGTGTTCGATCCCTGCATTGGCCGAGAAAGTTCATCCAGATTTTCTGGCGTGGTTCCCCCTTGTCAGTGATGCAGAACGGGGGGACCTGACAAGGACAGCCGTCTAGTCGTTCGGATGGGACGAAAAACCGAGGTCCCGTGTACACATTGGCGTGCACGTAAAAGATCCCTTGGCAGTTGGAATTCGATATAAGAGTAGGCCGTAGTGCCGCTGTCCGGGCAAAATTTCCCTCATAGCACACTGTATGGCGTATGCCCGTCTTCATTAGCCCAGGTTAGGAGCAGAACAGTAGGACGTTAAACTCCATTTCATTTCATTTCATTTTCATTTTATTTACCAACATATCATTGTATTTTATATGAGTTATAACGTGATATACCATGGTAAATATTTCATTATATTTCATATGAGTTATAACATATATACAACATGTACATGGTAAATATATTATCATTGTATTCTATATTTGTTATAACATGGTAAATATACCAATATATTATTGTATTTTATATGCTGAACAGTATATACTGCTGAAATTCACGAACTTCTGATTTACAAAATATAAAGAGAGGGAAAGAAAAGGGTTTAACGTCCACTCGACACAAACTAGGTCATTTCAGGACTAACATATAGTTTAATTTTATTTCAATAATTTGCTTGTGCTTAGGGATCTTTAGCAGTGGGAGGAAACCGTTGGACCCAGAGAAAACCCACGAGGTTGGACAGGCGACTCTACACCTTGTCATGTACAGCCGGGGATTCGAAACCACACCAGTTGACTCAATGCCTTATGATCTAACACACACATGTTAAACATTCGGTCACCTAACAGTGACAGGAGAGGGGCACTGTGGCTCAGTGATGAAGGTGCTGGCTCACTAACCAGGAGGTTGAGGGTTCGATCCTGAAGTGTGAGGAAACTGGAGGACCCACAGAAAACCCACATGGTTAGACAGGCGACACCACTCCTTGTCACATACTAGCTTATAATCGAACCCATGCCACTTGAATCAATGACAGACCTCACGATCTAAAGCCCACACTTTAGACCAATCAACCAGCCAGTCCAAAATGCTCCAATTAAATTAGACTGAGCGAGAAAATAATGTTGAGTGTTTTATTTATGTGAGTACGGTAAAATAAAAAAGTGTTTCTTACTACTGCTATTACTTACAGTACATGTATGTATAGATGTATAGAGTTTATAATGAACAATACCAGATCTATTCAAATATAATATCAACAACAGACCTTTTAAACTGCATGATATATACAAATAACCAATCAGAGACAGGGCACCTGTTAATCATTTCATTAATACACACCTTCATACGGCACAGATTAACTAAATAATCCCATAATCTTAATCCCAAACCCACAAACTTTAATCCCACTTTTGAAGATCAATTTTATTTCATTTAAAAATACAAAGTTATTTGAACATTTGGTTCAGCTGTTAAATCGGCCGTTACCCCGTGGTTTAATGATTTTTTTGCGAGGAGGATGTGAGTTGTCCGAGCGTGATTAATGTGGGTTTATTTTATTAAAAGATTCTAGACCTGGATAAATTACAGTTTTATTGCTTATTTACGAGAGAATGCAGCGATTGTTTAATTTGTTATTCATAGATTTTATAATGGGGATGTTTAACTAAAAAGCATTCTTACGCTTCAACGAGTCAACTCATTGGACAAATATTGTGGGTTTATCAAATCTGCATAAAAATTCAGCTCAATGAAATGTTTATATGAGTCAAGGTCATTGGACAGTGATGCAGCAGTTTATATTTTGTAGGGGATTGGATGGCCGAATGATTAGCATGTGCACCCTGTATCATAAGGTTGAGTCAACTGGCATGGTTTCGATTTCCCGGTTGTACTCGACAAGAAGTAGGGTCACCTGTGGAACCTCATGGGTTTTCTCTGGGTCCAACGGTTTCCTCCCACTGCTAAAGATCCCTACGCACAATTAAGCAAATTATTGAAATAAAATTGAACCATATGTTAGTCCCGAAATGACCTAGCTTGTGTCGAGTGGATGTTAAACCCTTTTCTTTCTCTCTCGTTATATTTTGTAAAACCGAAGTTTTCGACTATCAGTAGTATATACCGTTCAGCACTAACTAGGTTAATGAAGACATGCACACGCCATACGGAGCATTATGAGTGAAATTTTGCCCAGGCAGCTACTGGATTCCAACTGTCAAAGGTTTTTTAATGTGTATAAAATGGGTCATGGGTCCTTGGTTTTTCTTACCATCTGAGGGACTAGACATTGTTCCTTGCCATGCCCTTTGTCCTGTTTGGTTTTTATAGATTTAAGATGTCTTCCTTTATCACATTTCTGAGCACTAGACCCTATACTTGAATCTTGGGGACATACACTCAAGGAGTTGGCCCTATACTTGTATCTTGGGGACATACACTCAAGGAGTTGACCCTACACTTGCATCTTGGGGGCATACACCCAAGGAGTTGGCCCTATACTTGAATCTTGGGGACATACACTCAAGGAGTTGACCCTATACTTGAATCTTGGGGACATACACTCAAGGAGTTGGCCCTATACTTGTATCTTGGGGGCATACACCCAAGGAGTTGTCCCTATACTTGCATCTTGGGGGCATACACCCAAGGAGTTGTCCCTATACTTGAATCTTGGGGACATACAGTCAATGAGTTGACCCTATACTTGAATCTTGGGGACATACACCCAAGGAGTTGGCCCTATACTTGTATCTTGGGGACATACACTCAAGGAGGAGTCGGCCCTACAATTGTATTTTGGGGACATACACTCAAGAAGTTGGCTCCCAGGCATCACTGAAACTCTACAAACTACTGAGAATATTTAAACATACCTGGGTATATATAGGATTCGTTCTGCCACGACGAAACCCACTCTAATGAAGGCGTTAGATGCCGGTATAAATGGAAGAATGATCAATAATGCTGCTATTAATGGAATATTCTGGACAGATTTCTGAAAAATAAGAAATAAATTGAATTGAATGGGTTTCTTTTCCAAGATAAAATAAGCAGAATTTCAAGGTTAAATTCTTTAAATCATATTCCTTACACCTGTCTCCCAAAAGTTAAATAGATTGTATATTTTTATAAAAATAAAGAAAAATGAAATGAAATGAAATGGGGTTTAACGTCCTACTGTTCTGCTCCGACTGGGATAATGAAGACGGACATACTCCATACATTGTGCTATGAGGGAAATTTTGCCCATTCAGTGGCACTATGGCCTACTCATATCAAATTTCAACTGCCAAGGGATATTTTATGTGCATGCCAATGTATACATGGAACCATGGTTTTTCGTCCCATCCAAATGACTAGACAGCTGTCCTTGTCAGGCCCTCTGTCCTGCGCCACTGACAAGGGAAACCACGCCGGAACCCTGTCAATGGACCCAGGTGTTGTAGATACTACTGGGGACACCGAGGATGAATGTTTATAAGAATTTAGACTGTAGATGATATATTGTATAGCGTTGACTGCAGCAGTAGAAACCCAAGGGGGCATTATGGAAGATTAGATAAAGAGCTGACATTCTCGCTATAATAGTTAAAAAAATAGATAATGTAAAGAGAATATGCGGAAAATTTCAGTCAAATTGTTTTACTCTAAACCTAGATATTAGCGATTGAATTTTAGGCCTAGTCTCGATCATGCGGTAAATTTCAGTCAAATTGTTTTACTCTAAACCTAGATATTAGCGATTGAATTTTAGGCCTAGTCTCGATCATGCGGTAAATTTCAGCCAAATTGTTTTACTCTAAACCTAGATATTAGCGATTGAATTTTAGGCCTAGTCTCGATCATCATGACGTTAAATCATCCATCACAAATGTATTCAAATTCAGTAAATATCGCAGGCTAGCGATGGCATCGAGAACTGAATATGGTCTGGATAATCTATTAATAATTTATATAACATTTCAGGCCGAAATAAAGACCTGCAATAGGCAGATTTACCTCATGCATAATGTATGTTTAACTCAGGTAATTTTTTCACCTGGTGATTAAAACAGTGAATATATTTACCTGAGATCTAAACGTGAAATAACATTTCACCAATATAAATACCAGGAAGACATAGAACGTTATAGTTGATATATTCCTGATATCGTCAACGCTTTCAACCAATGGTATACTTCCTATCTGCCAATCATAACACAGCTTGATGGGCGCCAATAGCAACCAGGAATTAAACGCCAGGAGGTAATTATAGGTCAAAATTCTGAAAAATATCAACACTGATATTTACTGACAATCAGGGAGTAATAGGGGTTGTTTTTAATAAATAATTTTTTCAAGAATTTTGGGTTAGTGTTAGGGTTCTTTTCTGGATTTATCAATTAATTAAGTTGTAATTTAGATGATGACTAGATATAATTACAATGTTTAAATCATTTAGATGGGTGGGGAATATGTATGATAAATGTATAATTGGATGGGTGAATCATTTAGATGGGTGGGTAATTTGCGTAATAAATGAATAATTGGGTGCATGAATCATTCATATGAGTTAATAATATGGCTGATGGGTGAATAACTTGATTGGTGGGTCATTTAGATGGGTAGGTAATTTGTATGATAAATGAGTAATTGGATGGGTGAATGATTTAGATGGGTTGATAATATTCGGTTGAGATTATATATGAAAGGATGGGTGGGTGGATGGATGGATGGATGGATGGATGGATGGATGGAGACTATACCAACCTCGATAAAATGGATGGATGGGATGGGATGGGCTGGCTGGATGGAGACTACACTAACCTCGTTAAAAGACTGGATGAAAAAGATGCTGGATTATCTTGTTCTATAAACTTTGGTAAGCCTCCGTTAATCATAAATCGCAGATAAATCAACGTCAAAAACTGTAAGACAAACAAATAAAGAATAAAACTATCGTTTCAGGCATCCTACTTTCAATTTACATGAAATAAAGTCAGAATTTCAGGGAAGAGTCAAAAATTGAGGTGGTTGATGATGTCAAAGATAGCTCAAAAAATGAAAATGAAATGAAATGGAGTTTAACGTCCTACTGTTCTGCTCCTATGCTGGGCTAATGAAGACGGGCATACGCCATACAGTGTGCTATGAGGGAAATTTTGCCCGGGCAGCAGCACTATCGCCTACTCTTATATCGAATTCCAACTGCCAAGGGATCTTTTACGTGCATTCCAATGTATACACGGGACCTCGGTTTTTCATCTCATCCGAAGGACTAGACAGCTGTCCTTGTCAGGCCCTCTATCCTGCATCACTGACAAGGGGGAACCACGCCGGAAAATCTGGATGAACTTTCTTGGCCAATGCAGGGATCGAACACCCGACCTCCAGGCTAGCGAGCCAGCGTCTTACCCACTTAGCCACTAAACCCCCAATATAGCTCAAAAAGATTTGAATTGAATTTACTTACAGAAAAAGATATAATCAAAATTCTTGAAGCCAACTGACCAGCTTGTTTAAAAGATCTTGGACTAGATATTATCCTGAAAAAATATATTTTAAATATAGATTATATTCTAATTAAAATAGACAGATAGCATCTAGTTGTTCGGATAGGAAAAAATATATTATAAAAATATAGATTAGAATTATTATTTATATATAGTCAATAATTCTAATTAAAATAGATGGATAGGATAGGACAAAAAAACAAGGTCTTGTGCATGTAAAAGAACCATTGACAATATTTCCCTTATAGCACACTGTATGGTGTATGTCCGTGTTCATTATCCCAGTTTGTGTATAAAAGTAGAACATTAAAAGGGGCATTATGCGAGATTAGGTAAAGAGTTGACAGCTTTCACTATAATAGTTAAAAACTAGAAAATGTAAAGGAAATATGCTGAAAATATTAGTGTTTGAATTTTAGGCCTAGCCTCGATCATCTTTACTAAAGTCGGTACGATAAAAAACATAGTCTCGATTATCCATTTTTGTGTTTAATATCATCCTTCACAAATTGTTCTCCATGGCATCGAGAGTTGATTATGGTCTGGATAAGTTAATTAATGTCTAATTAATAATTTAGATAACATTTCAGGCCTAAAGAAAGACCTACAATAGGCAGATTTAGCTCTTGTATAGTGTATGTTTAATCAAAGAAATCTTACAAAAATATACAGATTCATGTAGTCTTTAAATTGACTGGTTATTACTTATGAGTCATAAGTTATGACCATTTGAAGTTTACATTAAATTTTGAAATCCTAGATAAATTACTTGTATTATCTTATGTCATGTTCTTACCTGTTGACACCTTTACGACAGATAACGAGACAATCAACAGCAGCCATTATTACTAACACCATAATACCATGTTCCTTACATAACATGGCAACCACGGCAGACATGATACTACCAGCTAGATATAATGGTTGCTTAGTAACAGGAAAATCACAATCATCATCGGCATAATCATCATCTGTCTCGGTAACCCTAGAAACAAATTATATTTATTACATTATAATCTCCTTTAACTTTTCGTGATCACTCCAGACCAGGCCCCGGTTTCACAAAACATTCGCAGACTTTAGTTAAGAATTTACTCAAAATTGTTCACCTTAGCCCTTTACAATTTTTTGTTGTTTTAATGTATCAAATACATGAATAAGAAACTATGTGCCAAGTTTTGTGTTTTGTGGATCAAAGATATATCTCATAAACAGTGATTGAAAGTTGAGTACATTCTGAGAATGCTTTTGTGAATTCGGGACCTGTGAGAGGGGAGAAATGGGGTTTAACGTCCACTCAACACAAACTAGGTCATTTCGGGACTAACATATGGTTTAATTTTATTTATATAATTCGCTTGCGCGTAGGGGTCTTTAACAGTGGGAGGAAACCGGAGGCCCCGGAGAAAACCCACGAGGTTGGACAGGCGACCCTACTCCTTGCCACGTACAACCAGGGATTCGAAACCACGCCAGTCGACTCAATGACAGACTTTATGATACAGCGCGCGCACGCTAACCATTCAGCCATCCACCCCCCTTTGGGACCTATGCTTTTAGTTCAATTGTAACGACCAGTCTGGACTGACTAGCTGTAAAATTAACCGACTGGCGAACTCACTTCGTCATTTTTCCATGAAAACGATAAGAGGGAGAGAGAGAAATGGGGTTTAACGACCACTCGACACAAACTAGGTCATTTTGGGACTAACATATGGTTCAATTTTATTTCAATAATTTGCTTGAGCGTAGGGTCTGTAGCAGATAGAGGAAACCTCAGGACCCAGAGAAAACCCACGAGGTTGGAAAGGTGACTCTACTCCTTATCACGTACAAGCAGGGAATCAAAACTTTTGTTATTTTTATCTAAAGCGCGCACTTTAAGCCAATCAGCCATCCTATGCCCCCTTGTGAAGATGAATCCAACCATAAGAAAATGTGATAGATTAATCTCCAATTGGTCACAATAACGACATATATCAATATGTTCCCGATCTATTACGGGTGTCCAAACAGATCAATCAATAAACACAATGTGATTCTATGATCAGACGTTACAAAATGGCAGCCAGTATGCGTATGATAGATAACAAACAATAAATCATGTTGTGACAGATACAAGTAACATCATTGTTAAGACAATAATGGCTGCTATTGTTATAACGTGGGACAATCAACTCTCCAATAATTAACATTACAATACATTATCCACCTAATTCAAGATATATTCCATCAAGAAGTACTTATCTCCTGATATATTAAAGCTAAAATAAAGTTTTCAAACCATTTTCATCTTTCTTGATATATTTAGTTATTTTTAAATCTGTATTAAAACTCTGATGCCCCTATTAAAACTCTGATGACTATATTAAAACACTGATGCCCCTATTAAAACTCTGAAGCCCCTATTAAAACTCTGATGAACTTTTAAAACTCTGATGACTCTATTAAAACTCTGACAACCCTATTAAAACTCTGATGACTCTATTAAAACTCTGATGAACTTTTAAAATTCTGATGACTCTATTAAAACTCTGACAACCCTATTAAAACTCTGATGACTCTATTAAAACTCTGATGAACTTTTAAAACTCTAATGACCCTATTAAAACTCTGATGACCCTATCAAAACTCTGACAACCCTATTAAAACTCTAATGCCCCTATTAAAACTCTGATGACCCTATTAAAACTCTGATGACCCTATCAAAACTCTGATGACCCTATCAAAATGTAAGGGGACTATTGTATGATTTGCAAAATTATGAGAAATTTAAGTAGTTTTACCTCATATACAGGATAAGCGACACCAATACAAAGATTGCTGCCAGAATATCAGCTCTTCCCACAATTCCTGATACCTGAAATGATTAGTACATATATTAGAATTGGAACGTAAAAAAAACCACAATTTTAATTTATATGGATAACATTCATTAGCTTGTTACAAATACACCTTGATGTTTGCTATTGAAAATAGTGTTGTTGTTTTTTTATTGTGCTAAAGTGCTAAATGCCATTCAAGTTTCATATGTTTTAGCAAAATGGTTTTCTGGTTTATGAAAATATTCTTTAAAGAATTCAAATTCTCAGAAAACTTGTGATCCAGGAAAAAGTGAATTCCATGGATGCAGGATGAAAATAGATAAGTCCGCTGATTAAGAGTTTAAATTAGGGTCAGAGCTTTGTTCGTGAGTGCAAATTTTTTTGTTCAAAACTGACTGCAAATGTTGTTTTCTATAGGAGTATATCCTGATCTTTTTGAATTATGCACAAATTTAGTGTTTGGAAATCTTAAAATGATATAATTAAAAAAAAACAAAAGTCCCCCCCACCAAAAAAAAAACCCCACTATGTGAGAACTTATTTAGGGTTACAGGCTTCTTCTCAGTTCATTCCTGGGTCATATTCACCCATTTTCAGGAAAACACTTTATTAAAGTAGCTAAGTCTCTAACTCAATATCATCCAAAGTCTTACACGTGTAAAATACGAATTATTTGTCAATTCAAATCAACATTGATGTTGTGATCTTACCAGGAAAAGGCAGGCTTCTGATATCTAATATTTAAGACAAAATAAACATTTTACCATTGGTACACGAATTGTGTATCATAGTGTGTTTTAGCGTCATTGCAACAAGTGACCAGACAGAACGAGGCTAGACATATTCAACTGGAGACTGGAATAACCAGACGCTAGAAATTGCTATAGGGTTGAGACACATGCCTTATTTCACTGGACATAACTAATTTGAAATTAGAGTCAAAACGGAATCAATTGAATGTAAATCAATTTATATACAATCAGATTACATTATTATATGCGTTGCGACCCATTTGGGTCAATTTCTAGGTCCCAAATATTAGCGATTTAGCTCCTTTAAGTCAAATAATTTCCATGGATTACAACTATTTACAACTCAAAGTGTTAAATATGACAGGTAGTCAAGACAGAGGAGACGTCATTCATCCATTTTTCAAAGGAGCCATCTACATTCCTATTTTACAGCTTCAATACCTGTCCATGAATACCGTTCAAAATATAATCTGTAATTGTCGCGGGTACAAAATAGTAATCATATTCCATTATGCACGGTCAAAAAGGGATAAATGGTCTCTTTCAGTCGTTGCCTGAAGCCCTGAACAACAACCCTGCAGGGTGACCATTGAAGATGGACCAAGCGTAACCTTTGACTATCTATCACCATTTGATTCTTTTATCGAACACAATGAAAATGGCCACAAAATGACTTCATGTACACAAAAATAGATGGATGTGAAATTAGTTACACAACTCAATATTTTGAGCTGAAATTTTGAGAGAAGGTAAATACACCACTTCTCTATATTTTGGTGCTTAAATTTCATACGTACTCGGATTTTTATTTTTGAGACTCTGTTCAAATCGGAATAGTCCCTTTAAATATAAATACATATTGAATTTTTGGGCTTGGAAAAGAAATTGGGGTCTAATCTCTCGTATGGGATGTTCCCCGGTATGAGGGAGTTTCACCACCAGTATTTAAGGAAGTTTCACCACCAGTATTTAAGGGAGTTTTACCACCAGTATTTAAGGGAGTTTCATGGAAACACCACCATTACAAGGGAGTTTTGCCCGTACAAGGGAACTTCACCAGTACAGGGGAGTTTCACCTGTACAAGGGTATTTCCTCACCAGTACAAGGGGGTATCCCCACCAGTACAAGGGAGTATCCCTACTACTACAAGGGGGTTTCACTACCAGTACAAGGGAGTATCCCCACCAGTATAGGGGGTGTCACCACCAATACAAGGGGGTTTCACCAGTATAAGGGAGTTTCACCACAAGTACAAGGAAGCTTCACCACCAGTACAATGGTGTTTCACCAGTACAATGGTGTTTCACTAGTGGAAGAAAGTTTCACCAGTACGAGTGAACTTCACCAGTACAAGGGAACTTCACCAGTACAAGGGAATTTCACCAGTACAAAGGGAATTATAGGTAGTTTCACCACTAGTATTTAAGGGAGTTTCGCCAGTACAAGAAATTTTGCTAGTGCTGTTATGCCTGTTCGTAAAATTTTTATACGAAGTGTCGACTTATAAAAATAACATCTAGGATACTTCTATCAACAAAAACACCACAAAAGATACCAGCCCAGATAATGAAATGATAGCTGTCCTTGTTAGGCCCTCCGTCCTGAATCACTGACAAGTGAGAACCATGCCGGAAAATCTGAATGAACTTTCTCGGCCAAACCTAGGTAATACCAGCCTAGTTACTACGGCCTGTTGTGCTACTGTTGAGTGGGGATTCTTTAATTCACAAATAATATTTCTAATAAGAGACGATCTTTTGCAAACAAAAATTCCTGAGGGTTCTTCAAATATAAATAAATAAATAAGTAAAGTACTACGCTATTGTTTGTCATTGTTATTGATGGCAAATTAATCAAAATGTCGACACGACAACTACGTGAGTATCAATAAAGTATTCGTCGATTATTTGCTGATCGAGTAGCCAATTAATCTAACTTCTAGACACGTTAACAATACATACGTCTTCGTTTGTTGACAATATTCAAATCACCCTCTGGTCAGTTTGTCCATTCAACGGTCACTTGCTGTTTGACCACTACATAGTAAGAAATTCAAAAGAGGGCTTATCAATTATCAATGGTCAGTTTGTCCATTCAACGGTCAATTGCTGTTTGACCACTACATAGTATGAATTTCAAAAGAGGGCTTATCAATTATCAAAAGTTTTTTTTTTCTTAAGACAGATAAAAAGGGCCTGTGAGGTGTTGACCGGTGAAAAGGGTTTGGTTGATAAACAAGCTTTTAATAAAGGAGCAGTGGGAAACACTTATAACGACCAGTTGTCAACGGTTATAAGGACCATCAGTCAACAGGGTCTTGAATTAAGAAGGAATTTTGAGAATGAGTTCTAGTATTTATTGGGTATTAACACAAGCAGATTAACTCAAGTATCATCCATGTCTTCACAAACAAATCTCTTTCTAATGGAAATAACAAATTTTTGATAAATTGATAGTCAGTGACCTTCGGCCAAGGAGAAAATTAAACAGACCGTGACCTCCTTCATTTGAATGAAATTTGACCTTTCTGAATTAATCAGCCCCCAAAACCTTAAAGTAAATAATCCTGAATCAGTGAGAGAGAGAGAGAGAGAGAGAGAGAGAGAGAGAGAGAGAGTTTGTTTAACATCCACAGGACACAAACAAGTCACTTTTGGACTAACATGGTTTAATTTTATTTCAATAATCGTTGGGTCTTTTGTAGTTGGAGGAAAATGGAGAACACAGAGAAAACCCACGGCAACCCAACTCCTTGTCACGTACAACTCAATGACAGACCTATGATTCAACACATACGTGCTAACCAATCGACTATCATCCCCCCTCCTGAATCAATGCTTGATCCCTTTAAAGACAGATTGTCATTTCCATTTTCTGAACAAAATTAAATTTTTTACCGTAAAATGTATTCAAGTTTATTTTATATTACATTTAATTATGAAAGTTATAATCGCAATATCTATGGTAGAGAATCTCTCTGCTTGGATTCAATGGTATTATAAAGAGTCCTATCTCTCTGCTTGGATTCAGTAAAATTTTTAGTTGTATGTAAAGAGTCCTATCAAAAGACTTCAATTAAAATTACAAGTTGCCCTGGCATATGTTCACTATATCCTATATATCATCTGAAGTGCATGTCAAATTTGAAAGGAGAGAGAGAGAGAGAGAGAAATGGGGTTTAACTTCCACTCGACACCGACTAGGTCATTTCGGGACTAACACATGGTTCAATTTTATTCAATAATTTGCTTGCGCGTAGGGGTCTTTAGCAGTGGGAGGAAACCGAAGGACCCGGAGAAAACCCATGAGGTTGGACAGGTGACCCTACTCCTTGTCACATACAACCGGGGAATCAAAATTGAAAGGGGCATTAGGTAAGAATAGATAAAGAGCTGACAGTTCTCGCTATAGTAGTTAAAAAATAGATAATGAAAACAGAATAAACTAAAAATTTCAGCCAAATTACTTTACTCTTAACTGTCTGAATCAAGATATTAGTGACTCAATTTTAGTCCTAACCTCGATCGTCATTACTAACGTTGGTACCATAATAAACAAAGTCTCGATTTTTTATTTTTGCATTAAATTACAAAATGTATTAAAATCCACAAAAATAACGATGGCATCGAGAGTTGATTATGGTCTGGATAGGTTAATTAATGTCTAATTAATCATTTATATAACATTTCAGGCCTAAAGACAGACTTGCAATAGGCAGATTTGACCCTTGCATAATGTATGTTTGACAAATTTTCAATTCAACATATCTTTATAAATACTGAACATACTTGAACCATGTTTGGACTGATTTTTAGATATTAGAGATTCAACTTTCACAATTTTGTAGTTAGCAAGGGATTACAAATCTCTCAAATGAAGAACGGCGGCATCAGATAAATCCAACATCACCAAAACAAAGCACACTTGCACAGTGATCACTTTAAAGGGGATAAATTAAATCAAAGTCAATTACTTATTACCCCACGCATCATCCCCCACCCCCATCAACCTCAAAACAAAACAAACCACCCCACCCAGCCCCAAATCAAACCAATCACCCAACCCAGCCCACCAAAGCCTCAATCAAAACCAATCACCCAACCCAGCCCACCAAGGCTTCAATCACAACCAATACCCTCCCCCCCCCTCTCTCACCCCTCCACTCCAATTAAAACCAATAACCCCACCCAGCCCCCATACTGCTCACACAAATATATAAATGGAAGAGTACGTCAACTCTGTATGTACTTAAAAGTACTTAAAATTACAGGTAACACAAAAGGTAAATAAACACACCTGAGTTTACCAATTACAGGTAACATGAGACATTATTCAACAAGAAGATCAAACATGGAATTTGATATATCTTTTATCTCTTGCTGGTAAGTGGACCCTTGATTTTAAATTAAATCAAGATCCTTTATAACCCCCTTAAAATCACATTCTTTATGATTTGAATCTGAGATTTATCAACTAACATATCAACTTTCTGATGTTTAATTTTATGATATATATATCAAACAGTACCTACTTAGTTCTAGCTAACAACATGGGTTTTTTTTGATAAGATCAAACATATCTGATATCACAGGGACTAAAACAAATTTAAAGATGCCTGATGTTTAAATCTACGTATCTACGGATTGGCATTTTGCCGTGTGCGCCAATTAGGTGCCATAGAGAGGTACTGACATTAAGACCGTTGTATCAGTGAAATCAAGGAAGGCGCTATGTAATTTTCATGTAATGCCGTAAATTGGTAAACATACATTATGCAAGAGCTAAATCTGCCTATTGCAGGTATTTCTTTAGGCCTGAAATGTTATCTAAATTATTAATTAGACATTAATTAACTTATTCAGACCATAATCAACTCTTGATGTCATTGCTAGCCTGTGATATTTACTGGATTAGGATCCGATCTGGCCCTCAACACTCATTTATGATTAAGTGAAGAAATGGATAATCAAGACTATGTTTTTTATCCTACCGACTTTAGTAATGATGATCGAGGTTAGGCCCAAGATTCAATCGCTAAATTCTCGGTTCAGATTGGATCAATTTGACTGAAATTTTCAGCAAATTCCCTTTACATTATCTAGTTTTTAACTATTATAGTGCGAACTGTCAGCTTTGTATCTAATCTCCCATAATGTATCTTTAATGAGAAACCAACAAATAATTCTATTGGCCTGTGTCGTGTGGTGCACCGAAATATTGAAGTTAATGTGATACACCATAGCTCATTCATTTATAATTTAAGTCCTGTTGATCTGGATTTATCCTTTTCTCTATTATCCAGGATGTTATTTATTCATGTTGGACAAACCCCTAGATTAACATAATTCAATAGAATATAGTGTGATGTTTATCGTATGTCAACAACTGAAGCGTGACCAACAAAAGATTAAACAACTTTTTATCTTCTGTATGAATGAAATGAAATGGGGTTTAAAGCCCTACTGTTCTGCTCCGATGGGGCTAATAAAGAAGGGCATACGCCACACAGTGTGCTATGTCTGGAGCAACAGCGCTACAGTCTACTGTTATATAGAATTCCAACTGCCAAGGGATCTTTTACAAGCACTCCAATGTGTAGACAGGACCTTGGTTTTCCATCCCATCCAAATGACTAGACAGCTGTCCTTGTCAGGCCCTCCCTCCTGCACCAATGAAAAGGGGAAACCACCCTGAAAAAATCCTGGGGAATTTAATACGCCAACACCAAGATCGAACCCTGCGCCACCACGTTAGTGAGCCAGTGCCTTCCTCACTGAGCATGTGTGCGCGTAGAATCAGGTCTGTCATTGAGTCAAGTCTCGCCAGGTTTAAGTAAGCAAGCAACTTCCTCACTGAGCCACAGCGGCTCTAATAAAGGGTGACCATCTACTGTTTACTCCAATATAATATATTAAATATGGATGTCAACTGTTGACAATTTTTATTTTTTTTGATGCATTTTAAATGAACACTGAAGGAACGTTTTGGGAAATGAATTTATATAATCTCCGGCTTATTTCCAGATCCCAGAATTACGTATTGTACCTTTAGATTAGGTAAATATTGATTAAATAAATATCGTTAGAAAATAAAAAAGTTATCATGATAACCATAACCTTGATTATTACCTGCAGATATTAAAATACTGGAATATTTTTTGTGTGTGAATAATTCATTAGCAATGTAAAGTTGACAGATACAGATCTCTTTCAGACCGTGTAAAAGGTTTTCAACTGATGGTATTTATTTAGAATAATAAATTATTTTAGATATGTCATTTTATACTAATTAACCTTTTACATAAAAGACTAGTTTACCTGTATATATCCTTCAGGTAGATAAACAAAAATATATTGTTAGTCAACAGGTATATCATGTTTATTCTACATTTCTGCCCCAACCTGTCTAACAAAGACAAGTATTTTCCAATCTGTGTGCTATGAGGGAAATTTTGTCTGGAAAGTGGCATTTCTGCCTATAATTTTCCAGTGAATTCCAACTGTCAAAGGTTCCTTTACAGTCATGACAATGACTACATCAGACCTTAGTTTTTTTGTCCCATCCGATGTGCTAGAGAGTTGATTATGGGCTTGTCATATGAATAAATTGCTTGTTATAATGTATATTTATGGCTTCCTTTTATTGTATATATATTTAGGGATTTATGTATAATATGTTATCATTTGCTTGATAAAGATGAGAGTATAATCGTCGAAACATTGCACGCTAATAAACCAGGGCCCCGTTTATCAAAATCTTAACTAAAGATAAAATCCAAATTTTAGTAGATACTTTAATTTTGATTGGCTAAGCACTAAAATCAATCTAATATTACCCAATCAAATCACTAAAATTTGGATTTTATCTTAGTTAAATTTTCGTGAAGCAGGCCTCGGAAGTCGTTTTTCATAAATGCGACTCAATGAAATAAATGTCTTATCAATAATTCATAAAACATTTGATGCGAGAACAAAGACCAGGCCTCGAATTCACAAAGCATTCTCAGACTTAAGTTAAGAATTTACTCAAAAATGTTTGCCTTATTTTAATTAAAATATTGCCCTTTATAAAACTTTTGTTGTTTTAATGTATCAAATACATCAATAAGAAACTATTTGCAAAGTTTTGTGTTTCTGGATCAAAGATATTTCTCGTAAATAGTGACTGAAAGTTGAGTAAATTCTTAACTTAAGTCTGAGAATGCTTTGTGAACTCGGGGCCATGAATAGACAGATTTAGCTCTTACATAATACATCTATACAAAAGAGGATTGTTTTACTCACAGCTTCCGTGTGTATAGGATGAACAGCAAAGAGTAACGAGGTGAAGAAACATGCTGTAGTGGAGATATTGAAGACATCGTGTAGGAGATACGTAAATAGACCAGTCGTTATACAGTGTAATATAACATTTACAACATGAAACCAATACGCTCTTCCTCCACTTAATTCATAGTTGATTCTGAAATAAACAAACAAAATAATCACATACTTAAAGATACATTCCCATGTACAAACTGGGTGATTTAATTGTATATATGGACTAAAAACATATTCAAAGTAATTAATTTATCATAATTTTGCTTCAAATCCTTCTCAAACACTGTAATTCCCAAGGAATGCCCTGGTATAAAAATTTGATCAAACCAGGTCATGTTTACGTCACGTGACTTACCTCTGTCAGAAGTCAGAGGAGAATTCATTGCATACATAAGACGATGTTGTCTTTAATCGCTTACCATTTATTACAAATATCGAATCTCAATTAAATTCTCGGATTATCCACTACCCGTGTCTTTTTCTGTCATTTTTTATCTCAGAAAGTGTTGTACGTCAACTTGTACATCAATCGCTCAATGTTTGCGTGTGACCTTTGACATCACGCATGCAGAAATTCCTAATCGTCGGGCTGTCAATTAAGGGAACCCTTACATTTTTGTCCTGTATACGCTCCATGGGTGTTTTTCGGGGAATCCAGTTTTTTTCTAGTAAGATTGGATGTATATATACCAAAATTGCCATACTTTTATTGGAAATAACCACCCGATAAATACTTTTAAATATTTTGATTATGGGCAATTATAGTACCGGTTCGCACTAAGCAGATAAAATTCAAAGGGACATTATGGAAGATTAGATAAAGAGGTGGTAGTTCTCACTATAATAGTTAAAAACTAGATATTGTAAAGGGAATATGCTCAAAATATCAGTCAAATTGCTTCACTCTGAATCAAGATATTAGCAATCGAATTTTAGGCTTAGCCTCGATGATCATCACTAAAGTCAGTACAATACAAAACATTTTTGGATTTAAACATTGATGAGCGTTGAGCAAAAGATCGGATTCAAATCCAGTAAATATCACAGGCTAGCGATGCCATCTAGAGTTGATTATGGTCTGGATAAGTTAATTAATGTCTAATTAATAATTAAGATAACATTTCAGGCCTAAAAGAAAGACCTGCAATAGGCAGATTTACCTCATGCATAATGTATGTTTGATAATATACAATATGATTTGATTCTAAAATAAACAAAAACATTGTCTATTCAAATATTAAGTTCATTTTGATTATAGCCCTCCTCGGTACCAGTTAATATGGCTACGTTCTAACCTGTGTATGTACGACCAGATAAAATGTTATAATACACAAGGGGGGTTTGAGGGGCCGAAGAGTTGACGCGTGCGCGTTGCATCATAAAGTCTGTCATTAAGCCAATAATATGGTTTTGATTCCCCGCTTGTATGTGACAAGGATTTTGGTCACCTGTCAAAGCTTGTAGGTTTTTTCTGTGTCCTCCGGTTTCCTCCAACTACAGACCCTTTACGCGCAAGCGTATTAATGGAATAAAATTGAATCATATGTTAGTCCCGAATTGACCTGGTCTCTGTGTGTATATCTGCAACACACAATATGATTTTGATATTAGTTATAGTTTTCTGAGCGCTGCAGTAGCTCAGTTTGTCATAGTTAAATAATCTATTATGGAGGTTGGATGGCCGAATGATTAGCATGTGCGTGCTGTATCATAAGGTCTGTCATTGAGTCAACTGACGTGGTTTTGATTGGTTTTGATTCCCCGGTTGTACGTGACAAGGATTAGGGTCGCCTTTCCAACCTCACAGATTATCTCCGGGTCTTCCTGTTTCTTCCCACTGCTAAATACCCCTAAGTGCAAGTGGATTATTGAAATAAAAATTAAAACATATGTTAGTCCCGAAATGACCTAGTTTGTGTTGAGCGGACCATATCCTCTCTCTCTCTCTCTCTCTCTCTCTCTCTCTCTCTCTCCCTCTCTATTGTCCAGGAGACGGAAGAATACTTAGCCACACCAACCGATGATTTGCTCAGTGTTATTTATTAATGACAAGTAAGATGAAATATGGACAGAATTTCCTTTGGTGCATCAAGAACACTTCCAGCTGTACTCTGTTTGTAGTTTTGAAAAATTATATAATTTATGTTAGATAGCATTTTCCCACACTATCAAACAATAGTCAAATACAGATAGCATCGAAGTCATATTGAACTAGGATAGGAGCAGTTAAAATTTAAAAACTTGTGATTAATTGTACCAGCTTGTACCAGTATATAAATACGACAAAAAGAAATTTATTGATAAATTGTCTCATTCAGGTACATGTCTATGAGATATAACAATTCATACTTTGATGACGAATTGTGTTAAGCCTAAGGCATCAAATTTGATAGAAACATGTCAAAAATTGCAACTTCAAATTAAATAATGAATATATATTAAAATAAAATCTATGGTAACACTATGGACCACCCTGCAACAGAGGTGCTACCGAGGTGTCTCTATGGACCACACTACAACCGAGGTGTCTCCATGGACCACCCTACAACAGAAGTGTTTTCATGGACCACCCTACAACAGAGGTGTCTCTATGAAGAGCCCTAATATAGTGGTGCCTCTGTAGACTGGTGTGTCTCCATGGACTATACACAACCTTATTGTAGAGCCACGAAGGTGAAACCTCTAGTTCCTCTGTTCACTTTTCTTTTTAAACTTTCTAATAAGCACATAAATTTATTATATCAATGTTTATGTTATATAACCTACACATGACACCTGTACGATTTATATAAATCACCTGAAGACACCTGTATATCTATATAAACGACAGGTAACTCTATCACCTGAAGACTGCAACCTTGAGAAAAACAGTGTTAAATGTTAAACTTCAAAACGGTTTGCACCTCAAGTGACAAAGTTATCAACACAAGTATTGGTTTATTTCAATATTTTCTTTTAAATGTTCAAATGTTAGGCGGTGATATTCATACCATATTCGGTTTAAAGTTTCGATATTAGATAAATATTATGTTTATAATTCACAGGCAGGAAAAATAGAATAGTTTTATAACAATTTACTTATCTTCTTTATAACAACATGCATCTAGTGCAGTTTATCAAAAGGACACCCTATTCCAGAACCTTTTTGTATGAACCACACCCAATTTGTCAAAATTTCAAAAAGGCACCTTATTCCAGAGAGAGAGAGAGAGAAATGGGGTTTAACATCCACTCGACACAAACTAGGTCATTTCGGGACTAACATATGGTTTAATTTTATTTACATAATTTGCTTGCGCGTAGGGGTCTTTAGCAGTGGGAGGAAACCGGAGGACCCGGAGAAAACCCACGAGGTTGGACAGGCGACCCTACTCCTTGTCACGTACAACCGGGCATTCGAAACCACGGCAGTCGACTCAAAGACAGACTTTATGATACAGCGCGCGCACGCTAACCATTCAGCCATCCAACCCCCCTACCTTATTCCAGAATTTGTCAAAGATTTATCAAAGATTTCCAAAAGAGGACCGTATTCCAGAATCTGATGTATTTTCGTATGTACACTACCACACCCAATTTGTCCAAATTTCAAAAAGGCACCGTATTCCAGAATCTGATGTATTTTCGTATGTAGTGTACTACGCCCAGTTTGTCAAAATTTGAAAAGAGAACTTTATTCCAGAATATGTTGAGCCGTCGAAAGACGTACCTAAACCAACTTTAGATGACACAGGGTTTAACATCCTACTGTTCTGCTCCTAAACTTGGCTAATGAAGACGGGCATACACCATACAGTGTGCTATGAGGGAAATTTTGCCCAGGCAGTGGCACTATGGCTATGGCCTACTCTTATATCGGATTCCAACTGCCAAGGGATCTTTTACGTGCATGCCAATGTATACACAGGACCTAGGTTTTTTTTATCCCATCCGAACGACTAGACGGCTGTCTTTATCAGGCCCTCCATCCTGTACTACTGATAAATGGAAACGACGCCATATGCCTTATGTACCAAACACATGGATCTAATTCACAGAAGAATACATACGTAATAGGGTTGAAATAAAAACATATTTCATGTTACTCATCCAGGAGCAAAGAAAGGAGATGAAATGGGGTTTAACATCCTACTTTTCTACACCAACCAGCCTATAATGTAGAAAAGCTTATGCCATTAGTGTTCTATAAGGTTAATTTTGCCCAGACTGGGGGGATGAGGTTATGTAGTATATTGCAGACTTGGAGTGGAGGCGAGGAGGCTATATAGTATACTGCAGACTTGGGGGTGGGAGCGAGGAGGCTACGTAGTATACTGCAGACTTGGGGGTGGGAGCGAGGAGGCTACGTAGTATACTGCAGACTTGGGGGTGGGAGCAAGGAGGCTATGTAGTATACTGCAGACTTGGGAGTGGGAGCGAGGAGGCTACATAGTATACTGCAAACTTGGGAGTGGGAGTGGGAGAGAGGAGGCTGTGTTGTGTTTTTAATGGTTAAATACTTTCACATATATTTTATTGTGATTATCAATAAAACAGCCTCAAGCCTTCTTGATCTTTTCCTATAGAAAGAACACTCTATTCCTTTTATTAGCCGTAGGTTTGACAATATTTAAACTATAATAGACAAGGTAATAGTTGTAGGTTTGATAGATCATAAAACAATATTTAAACGAGTTTCCCTTTATTTAACTCTCAGGTGTTAAACGACCACAGGTGTTGATTTTAATACTATCTATTATATATTGTACCTGTATCCTTGAGACAGGTATTGGTTTAATACTATTATATATTGTACCTAATCTTGAGTATTGTTTTTAATACTATCTTTTCTGTGTTTAGGATCAGAAATAAATGTGTCAATTGTACCTGACAAAGGGGTGGGTGGGTGATCTAGTGGTTTAATGTGTGCATGTTCAGGACCGAGAACCGGATGGGAAGTAAAACCAAGGTCCATCGCGTGCACGTAAAAGATATAAGAGTAGGCCAAAGTGCAGCTATCCAGGCAATATTTTCCTCATAGCACACTGTATGGTGTATGCCCGTCTTCATTAGCCCAGTAGGAGCAGAACAGTAGGGCGTTAAACCCCATTTCATTTAATTTCTTATGAGTAAAGATGGTGTGAGTTTGTATTGTTATTATTTTTGTAGTAACAAAAGAGATTAAGATAGGTCCTGAGATTGCCTTGAACATGGGGACATTCTACTCGTTCCGATGTCCTGCAAAACAAACTCTAAGGAGAGTTAACTAGAAAGACAAAGAAACATATTTATTTCAACCGTTATCTTTGTTTTAAAACGAATCTATTTAATCCATTTGTCATCAAACAAATTCTTTACTTACAATAACTCATAGACCTCAAACAAACGTGACATATTTGTTGTGCGATGATATGTTTCGGGGAGACGCTATCTGAAGTTTGTTTAAATCCTTTGTTATATTGTTCAGATGTTAACTTAATCAAATATCTTGTCTGTTTTTTTATCAAGGATTAAAATCTGTCATCAGTGTATGAAATGTGGATCTTTAACAAAAGAACAAGCAGATACTTAACATTAGTTTAGAATTGTGATTCTCAACCAGTGTGCCATGAGATCTTCCTAAGTGTGCCGTGAAATTTTGAACGGCACACTAAGAAACTGTGAAAAAACTATGTGATCCAAATTGAGTATTCACTGATGAGTTCATAGCTGTGTTTTTCTTTATTTAGTTTGAGTCATTCTATGTGTCTATGACTAGTCTCTGCCTACGGTTGTATTCCGTCTAACTTACCATGATTTAATTTTGCAAAATTGAAATATTTTTCATATATATTTAGCCAGGTGTGCCACAATTCTTTCATGTGTTCCAAGGTGTGCCGTTGGCAAAAAAGGTTCAGAACCACTGGTTTAGAATATTGACAACCATTATGATTTAATGGGGGAGCCATGGTGGCTAAGTGGGTAAGACGCTGGCTCGCTAGCCTGGAGGTCGCGGGTTCGATCCCTGCATTGGCCGAGAAAGTTCATTGGGATTTTCCGACATGGTTTTCCTTTGTCAGTGGTACAGGAAGGAGGGCCTGACAATGACAGCTGTCTAGTTGTTTGGATGGGATGAAAAACCGAGGTCTATATATACATTGGCTTGCACGTAAAAGATCCCTTGGCAGTTGGACTTTGACCTAAGAGTAGGCCATAGTGCCACTGCCTGAGCAAAATTTCCCTCATAGCACACTGTATGGCGTATGTCCGTCTTCATTAGCCCAGTCAGAGCAGAACAGTAGGATGTTAAACCTCATTTCATTCATGATTTAATGTAAAAGAACTTGGCTGGATATTTGAGATGACAGTAATTTAAAGTAGCTAAGTCTCTAACTCAATATCATCCAAAATCTTCAACATTGAAAACACAAATTATTTGTCAATTTAAATCAACATTGATGCTGTGATCTTACCGGAAAAAGATGGGCTTCTGATATCCAATATTTAAGACAAAATAAACATTTTACCATTGGTACACGAATCGTGTACCATAATGCGTTTCAGCCCAAGTTCTAGCAAGAGACTCGAGGGACGAGGCTAGACATATTGCACCAAACCAAACAGCGTATGTAGACTGGAATAACCAGGCGCTAGAAATTTGCATTCGATTGAGACTGCTGGCTTATTTCGCGGGACATAACTGATTTGAAATTAGAGTAAAAACGGAAACCATTGAATGTATATCAGTTTATATACATTCATATTACAGTATTATATGAGTTGCGACCCACTTTTGTCAATTTCTAGGTCCCAAATGTTAGCGATTTAGCTCATTTAAGGTAAGATACTGGTCAAAATTAATATCACTAATACCTGTTTAATATTATGATATGGGATGACAACACCTGTTTAATATAATAGGTATCAGGTGTGTTGTCTGTTACAGGTAAGTATATGATAAGTATATAAATACTATTGTAACTATATCCCCCTTAATCTGTTTATCATATTCAACAACACACCTCATCATTTACACCTGTTTACACACACATATATATATATACACCTTACTACAGCTTTACCTGTATTAACACCCAGGTATAAAACACAGTTCTTCCCTAGACAGTCCCTCGTGAACCATTGGTGCCTGTTATTTAGGGGAGTGAATATGTTCAGAGAGACGGGGGGGGGGGGGGAGAGAGAGAGAGAGAGAGAGAGAGAGAGAGAGAGAGAGATGAATAAAATGAAATGGGGTTTAATGTCCTCTTTTTCCGCAGCAACTGGGTAAATTAAAAAAGATAGCCCCCTTTCCACCTACTTTACCAGGACGAAAAACCGAGGTCCTGTGTATACATTGGTGTGCATGTAAAAGATCCCTTGGCAGTTGGAATTCAATATATGAGTAGGCCATAGCACTAATGCCCGGGCAAAACTTCCCTCATAGCACACTGTATGGCGGATGTCCGTCTTCATTAGCCCAGTCGGAGCAGAACAGTAGGATGTTAAACCCCATTTTATCTTCATCATAACTTTAACAGGAGCCCCGGACCTCATGGATGGGAAGCCAGAGTGAGAGAGACAGAGGGGGAGAGAGAGAGAGAGAGAGAGAGAGAGAGAGAGAGAGAGAGAGAGTTGTCCATTGACTATCATATGGAATAATTTTATTTCAATATTTCAACAATATGTTTATCAGTCAGTCAACAGTCATGAATGCAAGCGTTTATTTGAGTTTGGTCTTTTAACCATGCAATAGGAAGATAAAACCTCCACACCGCCCATGGGGTTGAATGGCCGAATGGGTAGCTCGTGCGCATTGTATCATAAGCTCTGTCATTGAGTCAACTGGCGTGGTTTCCATTCCCTGGCTGTACTTGACAAGGAGTAGGGTCGCCTGTCCAGCCTCGTGGGGTTTCTCGGGGTCTTCTGGTTTCCTCCCACTCCGGTTTTCTCCCACTGGTAAAGATCCCTATGTGCAAGTAAATTATTGAAATAAAATTGAACAATGTTAGCCCTGAAATGACCTAGATTGTGTCAAGTGGATGTTAAAACCCATCTCTCTCTCTCTCTCTCTCTCTCTCTCTCTCTCTCTCTCTCTCCCTCCACCCTGTCCAAACCTTGATAGCTCTGTAATAGATAATAACTGCTGCTGATGGTAATCACCCAAAATAAAACGCACACAAGTAGCTGTAATCTTAGAGTACATTTAATATCATACTACTATCTTATCTATCTTTCAAGTGTCAATTGTACCCCCCAAAAAAACAAGAGCTTTCATTTTCACAGATCAATTTTAAGCTGGCGGCCCTCTGCTCCGAGGTTATCACAGACTAAACCCAGTTTATTTCAACTTCTGAAATCGAAGTTCAAACTATTGCCTCAGTTTCCTGGAATAAGGTGAAAGGTATCATGAATGTGGCAGGGTATACATTTTCATTCAAGCTAGGGTGGCAGTTGCTCAAATTTGACCTCAAATGAAAGGTGTATCATGCATGAGACAGGGTATACATGGGTGTAAGCACAATGGGGGCAAAAACTGTCAAAATTAATCTCTCTTGACCTGTTAACCAACAAGTCTCCAAACATCAACACCGTCCAAGAGGAGGAGCCACGGTGGCTAAGTGGGTAAGACGCTGTCTCGCTAGTCTGGAGGTCTTCATTTAAAGATACACTGTACATTATGTAAGAGCTAAATCCGTCTATTGCAAGTCTTCAAATGTTATATAAATTATTAATTAGACATTTATTAACATGACAGAGAGAGAGAGAGAAATGAAGTTTAACGTCCACTCGACACGAACTAGGTCATTTTGGGACTAACATATGGTTTAATTTTATTTCAATAATTCGCTTGCGCGTAGGAGTCTTTAGCAGTGGGAGGAAACCGGACGACCCGGAGAAAACCCACGAGGTTATTAACATGACAAGCCCACAGTCAACTCTCTAGATCATCAGATGGCAGTGATATTAAATGGATTAGAACTTCTGTGCCATTTGATCTGAAAGTTATATAAGTTGTTAATTTAATTTAATGAATTTGTTTACATGACATGAACATAATCAACTCTTTAGATCATTGGATGCCCGTGATATTCAACGGATTAGACAATGTCTGCCATATCTTCGTTAAACATTAAAATGGACAACAAAGACTTGGTTTATTATCATAGAAATGGAAATGAAATGGAGTTTAACGTCCTACTGTTCTGCTCCGAACTGGGCTAATAGAGACGGGCATACGCCATACAGTGTGCTATGAGGGAAATTTTGTCCGGACTGCAGCACTACGGCCTACTCTTATATTGAATTCCAACTGTCAAGGGATCTTTTACGTGCACGCCAATGTGTACACGGGACCTCGTTTTTTCACGACTAAACAGCTGTTCTTGTCAGGCCCAACATCCTGCATCACTGACAAGGGGGAACCACGCCGGAAAATTGGGATGAAATTTTGCGGGCAATGCAGGGATCGAACACCCGACCTCCAGGCTAGCGAGCCAGCGTCTTACCCACTTAGCCACATGATCCCCTCATAGAAATGGTTGTCGACAACTGCGAATATTTGAGCTAATTCTTGTCAGAACTTTACACTGTAACCCAGATATCATTTAATCTTGTGTATCTAGCACTAAATTCTTCCACATTTATTTAATATCAAATCTTTGTTCAAAAATTTGTAAAAATTATTTAAAATCACAAAAAATCATCTAATTTGTACATGTGTCCAGTTTAAAGCTGACTGATTAATTTTGATGATCTGTGTTCAATTTACAAGTATTTAATTTCCTGACCACTGTTCAAAAATTAATCATTATGCATCAATAATCAATTGGGTTGTTTATTTTTTAACAGTGATTGAGAAATTAAACACTTGTAAATTGGACATTCATTACCAAAATTGAATGGTCAGCTTTAAACTGGACAGAAGTACAAATTAAACGATTTATGGTGATATATTCTTTGAATGGCATTTAGTTCTTGGAACATATGGTGATTTTAAACAGTTTTTACGAATCTTTAAACAAAGATTTGATATTAAACGAATGAGAAAGAAATTAGTGCTAGATACACAAGATTAAATGATACCTAGGTTACCGACAGAATGGAGAGAGAGAGAGAGAAATGTGATTTAAGTCCACTTGGCACGATCTAGGTCATTTCAGGGAAAACATTGTTCAAATTTTATTTCAATAATTCGCCTGCGCGTATGGATCGTTACAGGTGGGAGGAAACCAGAGGACCGGGAGAAACACCACGAGGCTGGACAGGGGATACACAAGATTAAATGATACCTGGGTTACCGTATTAATTGCTCGACAGAATAAAGTAATTACAAATGTCTGCCATATTTTCATTAAACGTTAAAATGGACAACAAGGACTTGGTTTATTATCGTAGAAATGGTTACTGGCAATTGAGACTATTTGAGCTTAATTAAAATTTTGTTAAAACTTTGCTCAGGATAAATTAATTTGACTGAAATTTTCATTTCATATCATAACATTTCAAAGTATGTAAAGAATTCAAATAGTTTGTATTAACTTTATTTGACTTGTATTACGAAAAAAAGTAATTTAAAAAAACAAAAAAATATTGTACTGACAAAAGAAATTGTTATTTGATCTGTGAGCAGTGTGAAGTGTAAAGTTGTTTCAAATATTGTCGACAAAATCAACAAATAAAACTTCACCTCGATTGATAAAAATTTAATAATATTGATAATATCAACAAAGATCCTATTCATCGTTTCTTGTAAGGTCAGGTAAAAAAAATATTATGTTTCTCTGACACTCGGCCTCTCTTTACTACTTACAATGTTTTTTTGTTTTTTTGTACTATTTTCATTTTGTATTCAATAATATGTACCGGTATGCTGCTCTTAATGAACATGTTGGTACATGAAATCTTATCTTAAAATAAACAGCATGAACTTTTTTTATTTTTTATTTTTTAAAAAAAAAACCATTCTTTTTAATAACCGCACAATCATAAATAGTTAATGTTTTCCCAACGGTTAAATGAAGTAAAATTTCTGATTGAAAACGAATGTGTGCCGTAGGCTTGATTAACAGGTAGGCCTACACTTCCCTGATACAGTCAGTCATAAATGATACTGGATAATAAAACATAAACAGCTCTATTATAAATAGGCATTGAAATGTAATGTTTTAGGAAGTCATTTAGCCCAGTAGTGATCCATTGACTAAATAAAAAATACAAAAATAAAAACCTTCCCCTGAGACAAATTTTTTGAAAATGAAATAAAATGAAACAGGGTTTAACGTCCTACTGTTCTTCTCGAAATTGGCTAATGAAAATGAGCATATACCATGCACTGTACTATGAAGGAAATTTTGCCCTGATAGCTGTGCTACCGCCTACTCTTGTATCGAATTCCAACTGACAAGGGTTCTTTTACGTGAACGGCAATATTTACGCGGGGCCTCGGTTTCTTGTCACCCACCCGAAAAACTAGACACTATTCCTTGTCAGGCTTTTCTTCCTGCACCAAGGAAAAACAAGAGAGAGAGGGGGTTTAATGTCCACTCGACACTAACTAGGTCATTTCGGGACTAGCATATGGTTTAATTTTATTTCAATAATTCGCTTGCGCGTAGGGGTTTTCAGCAGTGGGAGGAAACCGGAGGACTCAGAAAAAACCCACGAGGTTGGACAGGCGACCTTAATCCTTGTCATGTACAACAGGGGATTCGAAACCACACCAGTTGACTCAATGACAGACCTTATGATAGAGCGCGCACGTGCTAACCATTCGACCATCCAACCCCCCAGAATGTTTGAGAACCAGGGGGCCACGGTGACTAGGTGGTTAAGACGCTGGCTCGCTAGCCTGGAGGTCTGGAGTTCGATCCCTGCATTGGCCGATAAAGTTCAACCTGATTTTCTGACGTGGTTTCCCCTTGGTGCAGAATGGAGGGCCTGACAAGGACAGCTGTCTAGTCCTTCGGTCCGTGTACACGTTGGCGTGCACGTAAAAGATCCCTTGGAAGTTGGAATTCGATATAAGAATAGGCGATAGTGCTGCTGCCCGGGCAAAATTTCCCTCATAGCACACTGTATGGCGTATGCCCGTCTTCATTAGCCCAGTATAGGAGCAGAACAGTAGGACGTTAAACCCCATTTCATTTTCGTTTGAGAACCAGAATAATTTAATTTCCTGGCCTGAAGGAGACACGTGTAGGTAAGCAGACAATAGATAAAAATAATAATAAAACTGTAACAACCAAATTTATCTGTTATTAAATCACATCAGTTAGATTACAGTCTTAATAATACACACCTTTGTTATGCCAGGTAAATGACCCGTTTCATTCAGGTGAAAAGTAAAAACATTGATTAGATTAAAAATGCCACATCTGGTCTTTGTTGATCTTAGATAAACATCAAAGATCAAATTTAATTACATTTTATGTGTCAATTTTTTTTATGGGAATATAATTTGTCAGTTTTTTTTTTCAAAATTGAATGTCTATACACAATCTTGGAAATAAGGTATTTGTCACAGAAAATGTCAGGCTCAAATTTTGGCTTTGCCAGACACGATCCCCTGCATGTTCCTTAATCAACAACCACAAGAGGACCCGGAGAAAACCCATGAGGTTGGACAGGCGACCCTACCCCTTGTCACATACAACCGCGGAATCGAAACCATGCCAGTTGACTCAATGACAGACCTCATGATACAATGCACACGTGCTAACCAATCGGCCATCCACCCCTCCTGGTGTACGTATGTTTACATTAAACACCTGTTCAACCTCGTGGGTTTTCTCCGGGTCCTCCGGTTTCCTCCCACTGCTAAAGCTCCTTACGCGCAAGCAAAATATTGAAATAAAATTGAACCATATGTTAGTCCCAAAATGACCTAGTTTGTCTTGAGTGGAGTTAAACCCTCTCTCTCTCCCTCTCTCTCTCTCTCTCCCATTACACACCAGGACAGTACAAAATAATATATCAAAAACATAAAAGTGTAACACAAAAGTTTCTTTTTTTTTTCATACATACAAACAGGGGGGAGGGGGGGTATATTAACAGCCTTTTTTACCTGCATACCTGTACATATATATCTATATATACCTGTAGACTTGTAAAGGTAATGATACAGGTATTTCAATAGATGATATAATACATATCATTATCAATAGAATTCACTTCAAGACCCACAAACAGGTAAATAATCAACTATCTAGCCAGAATCACACCACCATTCATATCACCTGTATTGTACATGCACGGTTTGAATTCAGGTAATGTATAGTCATTAAAAACCAAACAGGGGTTCTCAGAGACCTGAATATATGCCAAATTTATTTATCACCAGCCAAATAAACACAGTGTTTTTTTAACTGAGTTCAAAACCTGTCTACAGTTGTTTTGTCTGGCCATTATTTGAACTCGGATATATCTTTACCTGTCCACAATTGGTTTTACTCTCCATTATCTGAAGTTTGGCACATCTTGACCAGGAAGTTCAAATTAATGCCTCCGTGTTTACAGAGAATGTACTTTGTCAGATGTTTTAAGGTACAGTGTCTAGTCATTCAGATGAGACAAAAAAAAAAATAAGCTACCGTGCATGTAAAATAACCCATGACAATTTTGAATTTGATGACGAACAGGTAATTTACCTGCCATAAAATTGATTATTTCAATGAATTTAACCTTAGAACCAAAAAATAATTTATTTCAATGAATTTAACCATAAAGCACATTAGATACAGTTAAATATACAGTTTTATGAATTGAAAATAATGATTGTCAAATTATTGGCAAAATATATTCAAATGTGGTCAATCAAATTATAATGTAAAATATAGTTAATCATACATTATGAGAGATGTATTAAACATACATTATACAAGAGCTAAATCTGCCTATTGCAGGTCTTTCTTTAGGCCTGAAATGTTATCTAAATTATTATTTAGACATTAATTAACCTATCCACACCATAATTAACTCTCGATGTCATCGCTAGCCTGTGATATTTACTGGATTTGAATCCGATCTGCTGCTCAACGATTATTGATGATTAAATAAAAAAAATGGATAATCGAGACTATGTTTTTCATCGTATCAACTTTAGTAATTCCCTTTACAGTATCTAGTTTTTAACTATTAGTCAGCTCTTAACTAATCTCCCATAATGTATCTTTAATTAAAGAATATTGCAATATGTATTGAATTGAAATATATTGTAAAACACGATCAGTTAAAATGTATTGTAAAACACCCCCTAATTCAAATATTGTAAAACACTATCAGTTAAAATATATTGTAAAATGTGGTCAATTAAAGTATATTGTTAATGCATATTGCGATATGTGGTCAATTAGAGAATATTGTAAAATATAGTTAATTAAATTAAACTCAAGTGCAACTAGAGACAGGTGCTTGGTGTGAATTAATATAAATATTGATTTATAATTATACCTATAGATAAATATATATAATATATACCTACACAAGTCATATTGACTTATATCACAGATACCCTGACCAATTGACCTGATTAAATAGATCTACACACAGTTGACCATACCAACTTGATTCACACAACCAGTACATTATTCCGAGAAATGAGAGGGAGGGAGATGGTGTTTAACATCCACTCGACACAAATTAGGTCATTTCGGGACTAACATATGGTTCAATTTTATTTCATTATTTTTTTTTTAGCAAGTCAAGATATATTTACATCAAGTGGAGCTGGGTGTCCTTCCACTCAATTATAACACGACAATATATTCCAGTCGCTGGGGGATTATATTTTGACATTATTTTTTTAAAAAGGACCTTCTCATTTCGACCCCACCGTATCACTGAGATTCAAGCTGACCTGTACTGTTCTAGTGATTCTTCCACATATACTACTAACACTTTAGTAAGGAGTTTATTCATTGTAGTCTTGGAATTATATTAACATAACTTGGATGTCCCTCCACTATTGCCTATCAGGGTTCCCCTTCCCCCCACCCCCCTATTTTTTAGTCCCTTTAAGAAAATTAAAATAAGTCAAGATGCATTTACATAAAGTGTGGGTGGATGTCCCTCCACTATTCATAGTGCTCAATTATAACACAATATATTAACATAACTTAGATGTCCTTCCACTATTCATAGCGCTCAATTATACCACCGCAATATATTAACATAACTTGTTGTGTAATCCCCACCCACTCAAACAAGTTTCAATTACAGCTAGGTACATAACAGGTAAATACTAGTACTAGGAGATATTTAAAACACCTTCCCATCGTATGTACAAAAACACTTTCATCTACCTGACTGGAATATATAATTGATTTATTTTATACTTGAACTAAAAAGTTTTCTTCTCTTGTTATTTACTAACTTGATTCAAACTGAAATTAATAGATTACTTAAAAAGCTGTTTAAACATTGTTTAGTCTATAACATGTCGGGGGGGAAGATGGCCGAATGGTTAGCACGTGCGTGCTGTATCATAAGGTCTGTCATTCAGTCAACTGGAGTGGTTTCGAATCCCTGGTTGTACGTGACAAGGAGTAGGGTCGCCTGTCCAACCTCGTGGGTTTTCTCCGGGTTCTCCGGTTTCCTCCCACTGCTAAAAGACCCCTACGCGCAAGCGAATTATTGAAATAAAATTAAACCATATGTCAGTCCCGAAATGACCTAGTTTGTGTCGAGTGGACGTTAAACCCCATTTCTCTCTCTCTCTTTTAACATGTAAGACCACACCAAATTCATTTTCTTATCTTCAGGATGCCTATTAAAAACTCTGCCTCTAGAACGAAGGGCCTGACAAGGACAGCTGTCTAGTTGTTTGAATGGTACGAAAAACCAAGGACCTGTGTACACATTGGCATGCACTTAAAAGAACCTGTGACAGTTGGAATTCAACATAAGAGTAGACCGTAGTGCCACTGTCCGGGCAAAATCTCTCTCATAGCACACTATATGGCGTATTCCCGTCTTCATTAGCCCAGTTGGTGCAGAAAAGTAGGACGTTAAACCCCATTTCATAAAATTCATTTCATTTATAAACCGCGCAGGCAATGAAATATATACTAAAAACTAAATCATTGTCCCTTGCTTGTAACACAAGCTAAATATTATATATATATTTCTAACAATGATGTCATCACACAGTGTGCTTATCAGTCATCCAGTACAAAACTATATTTTCATTTAATTGGTGGTTTTTTTTTAAAAATGTTCTTTATAACATATGAGTATAAAGGAGTACCTGTATGGAAAAACTGTTAAAAAGGTCAATATTAAAATATTTAACTTGGTTGTTAAAAAACTTGATATCGGAATATCTCAATAATCATCAAAACTTTGTTGATAAAAAAACATTTTTTCCCTGAACGTCGTAGGTTTCCACTTGCTTTCTACCCCGACCTTAATATTTATCTAATATCGTTTTTATTTTTTCTGTAAATAGGAATTGCTTTATTTTTCTGAGAAGCACGATGGTACTAAAGACCCACCCCCACCCCCAGCCTTCATTGTTTAATTTTTTTTAATTTCATTTTTTTTTTATGAAGGGATATAAATGGAATGAGTAAACGCCAGGACTTTAAGAGAAACGAAATGAAATGGGGTTTAACGTCCTACTGTTCTGCTCTGACTGAGCTAATGAAGACGGGCATACGTCATACAGTGTGCTATGAGGGAAATTTTGCCAGGGCAGCGGCACTATGACCTACATATATCAAATTCCAACTGATAAGTGATCTTTTATGTGCATGCCGATGTATACACAGGACCTTTGTTTTTCATCCCATCCAAATGACTAGACTCTCCGTCCTACACCACCGACAAGGGATACCACGCCAGAAAATCCTGATGACCTTTCTCGGCCAATGCAGGGATCGAACATGCGACCCCCAGAGAAACAAAATAGGGCAACAATTTGATAAACTTGTTCAATCAACAGAAGTTCTCTCTAAATCTGACTGATTTAATTTTTTCCAAACAACAAACAATTACAAGAAATGAAAAATATTTCATACAAGCTTCTTAAGAATTAACTTTCTCTTTCAAATCTACCACCTACATATTGACGTAGGTTACGAGGAGTGCCTTCTCTTCAACAGATATATAACAACAACAGAGTCAAACACTTCAATAATACGGTCCTATTGTAATGTCACCACATTTATTTTTAATAGTTCAATAATCCGTATTTATAATAACATACATATATGTTACACATGCATATTATATGTCAAAGGTCATGAATTAAATGAGCATTATGGGAGATTAGATAAAGAGTTGACAATTCCCGCTATAATAGTTAAAAAAAAGATAACGTAAATAGAATATGCTGAAAGTTTCAGTCAAATTGCTCAACTCTGAACCAAGATATTAGTAAATAAATTTTAGGCCTAGCCTCGATCATCATTACTAAAGTCAGTACGATAAAAAACAAAGTCTCGATTATCCATTTTGATGTTAAATCATCCATCACAAAATGTATTCAAATCCAGTAAATATCGCAGGGTAGCGATGCCATCGAGAATCGACTATGGTCTGGATAAGTTAAACATACATTATGCAAGAGCTAAATCTGCCTATTACAGGTCTTTCTTTAGGCCTTAAATGTTATCTAAATTATTAGTTAGACATTTATTAACAAAACAAGATCATAATCAACTCTCGATGGCATCGGATACTCGAGATTTTAACTAGATTAAAACGGTTTGCCATTTAAAAATTTAATTTAAAAATGACTAATCGATGCATAGTCCTGATTCTACCAGTGCCCTGGTTACCACTGTGCACACATCTTGTCAAAACTACAAACAATGATAACTTGGCTTTGAATGAAATTTTCAATATTTTCTTTTTTTATCATCTATTTTTGAATTATTATAGCAAGAATGACCAACTCTTAACTATTGTATCTTTAATTAATGTCTAATTAATAATTAAATAACATTGCTTAAAGAAAACAGGCAAATTTAGCTCTTGCATAATGTATGTCGAATTGTCTGTGACATGATTCTTGATGTTCACAGGGGGGGTTGGATGGCCGAAAGGTTAGCTCAAGCGCGTTGTATTATAAGGTCTGTCATCGAGTCAACTGCCGTGGTTTTGATTCCCAGATTGTACGTGACAAGAAGTAGGGTCGCCTGTCCAACCTCCTGGGTTTTCTCTGAGTCCTCCGGTTTCCCCCAAGCTAAAGACCCCTACACGCAAGCGAAATATTGAAATAAAATCAAACCATATGTTAGTCTCGAAATGACCTAGTTTGTGTCAAGTGGACGTTAAACCCCATTTCTCCCTCTCTTGATGTACAGAAAATCTACAAAGGTTGTTTTGAATATTGTACTTTTAGTCCAACCTCCTGGGTTTTCTCCTGGTCCTCCGGTTTCCTCCCACTGCTAAAGACCTCTACGCGCAACGAATTATTGAAATAAAATTAAACCATATGTTAGTCCCGAAATGACCTAGTTTGTGTCGAGTGGATGTTAAACCCCATTTCTCTCTCTCTCTTGTACTTTTAGATAGATTGCGGCCACCAATCTGCCCGATTCATATTTCTAAACAAATACTTGTCGTTCAATAACCCCTATTAATACAACCTATATATTTTATCGTAACACTTCCATATTATATTATATGTCGAAGGCCATGGATTAATAATTTGTGACATGAATACTTGACGTGCAGAAAATCTACAAAGATCGACATATTGTCACCATTGATAGATTGTGTATTTTACATGTATATGTCATATTTTCTGATAGATTGTTGCTAATAATCCACCTGTTGAATAAATCCATATCAAAATGCTTTCAACTATTAAATAGAAAGTTGAGGTAAATGAACTTTGGTTCAATGAATGAAAAAATGAAATGAAATGAAATGCTGTTTAAACATACATTATACAAGAGCTAAATCTTATCTAAATTATTAATTAGACATTAATTAACCTATCCAGACCATATTTACTGGATTTTAATACATTTTGTGACAGATGATTTAATATGGTTAATCGAGGCTATGTATTTTATCGTACCAACGTTAACAAGCCAACAGTGAGGCTGATGTCCCCCGCCGAAATCCCCAAATAAATAGATGACACATATTAATTAATCGCACATCTATTTTTTTTCCAAAGTATCAAGCAATCAAACTGATTATCAACTATACACTAAGTTTCATCACTCTCTATCAGATAGAATCAAAGTTATCTTGTACCAAAGCAGGAAATTGCTTATCTCTGCTTAGCTTTAGCTCGATATGTTAATCATTGAACTCAGTCAAGACGAACATCTACATCAAGTTTAAACATTCTACCTAAATTAGAAGAAGAGTTGTTATGTTCCAAAGTCTTGACCAATCAAACTGCTTATTGCTCGTTAGCCTAAGCAGAAAATTCTCATCATCAAACTTAGTCAAGGTATTGATGTAATGAAACTATACACCAAGTTTCATCAATCTCACTTAATTAGAACCAAATTTATCGTGTTCCAAAGCATCAACCAGTCAAATTGCTTATCTCTGCTTACCCTAAGCGGAAAATGCTCATCTTCGAACTCCATCAAGGCATTGACCTAATCAACACATACACCAAGTTTGAACATTCTAGCTCAATTAGGAAGAGAGTTATCGTGCCCCAAAGTATCAACCAATCAAATTGCTTATCTCTGCTTACCCTAAGCGGAAAATGCTCATCTTCGAACTCCATCAAGGCATTGACCTAATAAACACATACACCAAGTTTGAACATTCTAGCTCAATTAAAAGTTATCCATCAACCAATCAAATTGCTTATCTCTGCTTACCCTAAGCGGAAAATGCTCATCCTCGAACTCCATCAAGGCATTGACCTAATCAACACATACACCAAGTTTGAACATTCTAGCCCAATTAGGAAGAGAGTTATCGTGTCCCAAAGCATCAACCAATCAAATTGCTTATCTCTGCTTACCCTAAGCGGAAAATGCTCATCTTCGAACTCCATCAAGGCATTGACCTAATAAACACATACACCAAGTTTGAACATTCTAGCTCAATTAGGAAGAGAGTTATTGTGTCCCAAAAAGTGTGACGGACAGACAGACGGACAGACAGACAGACAGACGGACAGACAGACGGACGAACCCATTTTAATAGTCCCCTGCTTTCTTCGAAAGGCGGGGGACAATAATGACGATAAAGGCTAGTCTAAATTTGAATCACTAATATCTTTATTCAGAGTGAAGTAATTTGACCGGAATTTTCAGCATATTCTGTTTTTATTATCTGTTTTTTAACTATCATAGTGAGAACTGTCAGCTCTGTATGTAATTTTACCTAATGCCCATTTAAGGTCCTAGTTTTCTGCAAAAAACTGGGCTAAAGAAGATGGGCGTATGGGAGAAATCTTGCCCGGACAGAAATTGAATTCCAACTGTCAAGGGTTCTTTTACGTGCATTCGAAGGTGTACACGGATCTCTTCTTTTGTTCCATCCGATAGGCTAGACACTGTTCTTTGCCAGGCCCTCCGTCTTGCACAACTGATAAGGAGAACTACGTTAAAAATTCCTGAGGAATTTTGTTGACTGAAACCGGGATAGTGAGACAGTGTTGTGTCTCTGATATTAATTGCCTTGGCATCAGATAAAAAAATATTTGCTGTGGGGTAGGATGGCCGAATGATTAGCATTACGTGCAAATTGTATCAGAAGGTCTGTCATTGAGTTAACTGGCATGATTTTGATTCCCCGGTTGTACATGTACGTGACAAGGAGTAGGGTCGTCTGTCCAACTTTGTGGGTTTTCTTCCCACTGCTGAAGACCTGTATCCTCAAGCAAATTATTGAAATAAAATTGAACCATATGTTAGTCCCGAAAAGACTGAATTTGTGTCTAGTGAACCTTAAACCCCATTTCTCCTGCTCTTTCCCTCCATATTTGTTTTGTAAATAGGCTCGACAATGGTAACAGCTCAACCTTCAGTAAGATTATAAAGGTATATTTATCTATATGCCCAGTAAATATCTATAACAATTACATGTAGTGGAGATATTGATCATATTTATCTATATGCCCAGTAAATATCTATAACAATTACATGTAGTGGAGATATTGATCATATTTATTTATATGCCCAGTAAATATATGTAACAAATAGTAAAGATATTGATCATATTTATCTATATGCCCAGTAAATATCTATAACAATTACATGTAGTGGAGATATTGATCATATTTATTTATATGCCCAGTAAATATCTATAACAATTACATGTAGTGGAGATATTGATCATATTTATTTATATGCCCAGTAAATATATGTAACAATTACATGTAGTGGAGATATTGATCATATTTATCTATATGCCCAGTAAATATATGTAACAATTAGTGGAGATATTGATCACAAGGTCAGTTACAAATCTATTCAAGATGTTTATATGTTTATAGTTGTTCAGGACACTGAGTAATCTACTCTATGAGGTGTTAAACGAAACCGTGATTGATGACCTTATGATTAGTTTATACCGGGTATTACTTAGTGGTAACTCAACCGTGGTATATTTAACCGTGGTATATTCATTCTCAACCCCTAAAGGGATTTATCATTTAGTGATAAAGCTGTAATAAGAGGGAGAGAAAGTGTGGTTTAATGTCCATAATAATAATATATCTGTTTATTGTGGTGTGCTCAAAACAAAACAAGAGGGAGAGAGAGAGAGAGAGAGAGAGAGGGAGAGATAGAGAGAGAAGTAGGGAGAGAGAGAGAGAGAGAGAGAGAGAGGGAGGGAGAGAGAGAGAGAGAGAGAGAGAGAGAGAGAGATTTGGACCAATACATTATATATTTTTTTTCTCCTGACATACTAACTAGGAGATAGTGGGTTCGATCCTGGTGTTGTTGGGTAACTTCCACAAGATTTTCCAGTGTGCTTTCCCCCTTAGTCAATAGGGGACCTTCTCGTTCAGATGGGCCAAAATACAAGGTCTTGCGTGCACGTTGTCGTATAGGCTAACCTTGACAGTTGAAGTTTGATGAATAGTAGTTTGTGAAATGAAAATGAAAATAATGAAAATGAAAATGAAAATGAAATGAAATGGGGTTTAACATCCTACTGTTCCGCTCAAACTGGGCTAATGAAGACAGGCATTAGCACGGGGGGAGGGGCAGCAGCTCTGCTAACGTTTGGGCAATCTGACTTTTCGGGCAGACGGGTCCAATTAAAAAAAAAAAAATTATTTCATCTAGTTGGCAAAATAAAGTGCCCGAAATCTAATAAAACACCAATTTTACTTTTCTTTTAATTGAATAACCCGTATTGACTATGGATTAAAACATTTTTGGGCATCAATTATTTTTTGTGAATGCAGCTGCAACAGTCTGATTGAATGATTGGAATTCAGGTCGGCATTGAGCACTTTGGTTTATTAGACCACTTTAAAGTTGCTGTATTAACGGGCTAGAATAGCAGGAAAACGCTAACCCACATTTTTGGGAGTTCTGCCCCCCCCCCCCAACAGTCATCCAGCCCGTACACCTATGATAAGTAACCATGGTTTATAGGTATTGACTATGTGACTTGTCTTTTAGACGGGCTAAAGTTGGCTTAACTCTGAATACAGGGGAGTCAAACGAATCTATCAAGCAGAAAACATTGGATTATAGAATAATTCTATTTCGTTTCACTGCTCTTTTTATAACCCTTAAATAGCACTGGTACCCCTTTTACAATCTAGGTGTTAAGTTTAGTTCCACTTCAGTGACTGTTACAAACTCAATGTTCATGGTTGAATGACCTCAGTGATAAATTGAAGAACAAAAAAAAATTTGAGGCTTTCAGAAGGCAATACACAAAATTGACTTGTATTATTGTTTCTTACCCAGAATTTAATAATAAAAAAGAAAGAAAAGGTAGATGTTCCTCAGTACAGGGGTATATTGTGTTTGTTTTTTTTTTACCTGTTGAAATTGGACGAGATTTTGTCTACCTTGTGGTATATATTGTTATGGATGGTTAATCAAATAACATGACAGTGGCGGACAAATAATATTTGGTTAGGGAGCCAAGTGGGAGATCTCTTCCTTAAAGAGGGAAATTGAGTTTATAGTCCACTCGACAGGAACTAAGCCATTTTGGGAATCACATATAGTTCAATTTTATTTCAATAATTTGGATGCACATAGGCATTTTTAGCTGTGGGAGGAAACAGGAGGACCCAGAGAAGAAACACGAGGGGTGATAGGCAACCCTACGCATTCTCACTTATATAAATGGGGATTTGAAACCATGCCACTTGACTCAATGATCTAATGTGCGTGCATTTATCCATTCGGCCACCCCCACCCCACCCCACCCCCCAACCCTCACATAGTGGTGTTGTGAAGGTTCTCACACCCAACCAATAAAAAGCTCAAGTTTACACATTTCATGGAATATTTTTGACTGGTGGGAGGGGGTGGGAGTAGGGGCGGGGAAGGTCTCCATCTGGACTTGCCACTGAACGTGGTATTATCAAACCACACTGTTGACAGTAACCGATTGAACAAGATGAATACCACAATACCATAGCAACAGAATGACACCATTTTACAGAAATATATTAGTCCTGTCAAAGATTATTATTTCAAGAAACAAACGCTTTAAATTACTGTCATAAATTTATAACAAAATCTTAAAACAGGAAGACAAACTTCAAATTAAAATATATTAGCGTGCCAAATATATTGACATGTAAATAAATTATACTCTGCAAAAACCAGGAAGTAATTTTGCCTGTTTTTAGGAATGTGTGTTTATGACCATCCCAAATATGGACATACTACATGTACATGTATCTACTAACCCGAACAGAGTAGGTTATCGCAGCCATCTTGGAAATGCGCAATTGTCCGAAGAACAAGTATGCCAAGTTCCATGTTGAAATTACTGAAATTGGTGCAGCGGCGCCCCAAGAAGAAGATTATGAAGTGTATAAGCATACTCAAATTAGCAGACGAAGTGGAAGATTACCATATATCCGATCCTTGTTCCCTGTGTTCGATTTCTGTGTTGGCCAAGAAAGTTCATCAGCATTTTCAGCCATGGTTCCCCAAAGTCAGTGGTGTAGGACGGAGGGCATGAGACAAAAAAAAACGAGGTCCTGTGTACATATTGGCATGCACGTAAAAGAATGAATGAATGAAATGGAGTTTAACGTCCTACTGTTCTGCTCCTATGCTGGGCTAATGAAGACGGGCATACGCCATACAGTGTGCTATGAGAGAAATTTTGCCCGGGCAGCGGCACTATCGCCTACTCTTATATTGAATTCCAACTGCCAAGGGATCTTTTACGTGCATTCTAATGTATACACGGGACCTCGGTTTTTCGTCTCATCGGAAGGACTAGACAGCTGTCCTTGTCAGGCCCTCTGGCCTGCATCACTGACAAGGTGGAACCACGCCGGAAGCACGTAAAAGAACCTTTGACAGTTGGAATTGGAAATAAGAGTAGGCCGTACAGAATACTGCATTGCATACACTGTCTACATTAGCCCAGTCGGAGCAGAATGGGACATAAAATCCCATTTCATTTCATTTCGTTTTGTGGATATATGAACACTTGAATAACAATGAACCTTTATCACAATAGGGGGGTTGGATGGCTTAGTGGTTAGCACGTGCGCGCTGTATCATTAAGTCTGTCATTGAGTCAACTGGCGTGGTTTCGAATCCCCGGTTGTACGTGACAAGGAGTAGGGTCGCCTGTCCAGCCTCGTGGGTTTTCTACGGGTCCTCCGGTTTCCTCCCACTGCTAAAGACCCCTACGCGCAAGCGAATTATGGAAATAAAATTGAACCATATGTTAGTCCCAAAATGACCTAGTTTGTGTCGAGTGGACGTTAAACCCCATTTCTCTCTCTCTCTTTTATCACAATAAAAAAACCCCAACAAATCTAACCATGTGATGTGTAAACTAAAAGTAAAACATAAAAAAACAATAAAAGGTGTTTATTGGTTATATTGTCTGTTTTATATATTAACTAGTGATGTATGTCAACCCATCATATTAAACTCAACAATAAAAATAACATAAAATATATCCCCTTAGTTTATCATACCACTAACCACAATACACTCAATAATAACAAATTTAATACATTCAATAAAAACAATAACAAACTTCTAGTTAACCCCACAACATCTTACAATAACAAATGTCTTGTTAACCACAAAAAACATACAATAACAAATTTCTTGTTAACCACACCAAACCTTACAATAACATTTTTTTTGTTGACCACACAAAACCTTACAAATACAAATTTTTTTTTTAACCACACAAAACCTTACAATAGCAAATTTCTTGTCAACCACTCAGAACTCTATAATTAAAAATTTCTTGTTAACAAAACAACACCTTATAATAACAAATTTCTTGTTAACCACACAACACTCAATAATAACAAATGTCTTGTCAACCACACAGAACCTTACAATAACAAATTTCTTGTCAACCACACAACACCTTACAATAACAAATGCCACTATAGACTCTACAATAACAAATTTCTTAATTCCCAACCAAACCAGAATAAAGGTTAAATACAGAAGAGAGGAGGGTGGATGATAAAATGATACAACAGATATATAGAGGGAGAGGAGGGGGTGCACACCCTTTCACCACTTAATGGTCAAGCTGTGTGACATCGCAGTATTAAAGGCAATCTTGTGGTATGCTTCACTTAGCTCATTACTTAGATTCTAGGAATGGCTGCAAAGTCATAAGTCACCTAGACATGTTGGATTTGGGGGAGAAAGAGAAATGGGGTTTAGCATCCACTCAACACAAACTAGGTTATTTTGAGGGTAACATGACATGCTCATGGGTCATCAGCAATGAAAACACACCACTTCCCTCAATGACAGATCTTATGACCCAAAGCCTACACTTGTTACACCAACCAGCCACCAAACCTAGCGTGTTGGAATGGAATGTATATCAACTTATTAATATACCAGTGGCGTATATATCTATAATCCATATAATAAAATATACGATTAGAAACGTCCAAGCGTCATAATAAATAAGCCATGACCTTAGGCAACACGAATTAGAGGTGTCATAAAAAGAAGATAAATTTCTAAGAAGAATAATTGTGATAAAAGATATTTATCATTTGTATTTATTATCAAATAAATTGAGGAATAACTTCCTACTTTTCTGAACAAACTGGAGAGAGAGAGAGAGAGAGAGAGAGAGAGAAAGAGAGAGAGAGAGAAAGAGAGAGAGAGAGAGGGGGTTTAATGTCCACTCGACACAAACTAGGTCATTTCAGGACTAAAATATGGTTTAATTTTCTTTCAATAATTCGCTTGTGCGTAGGAGTCTTTAGCAGTGGGAGGAAACCGGAGGACCCGGAGAAAAACCACGAGGTTGGACAGGCGACCCTACTCCTTGTCACATACAACCAGGGATTCGAAACCACGCCAGTTGACTCAATGACATGCACGAACTGGACCAATGAAGACGGGCATAAGCAGGGTTCTTGATCCATTTTGAAACAAACCGGTCAATTTGTTGCCATGGTATTTGGAGAGTTTTGCCCAAATTGTCCTATTTCCACCTACTCTACACTGAATTCCAATTGTCTAGATTTTTTTTACATGGCCAGACTTATTTTTTCTTTCTTTTTGTTTCTCTGCCCAGGCCTCCATAACATTATTTTTTTCAAATATCAACAGGTTTAAAAAACTTCTGATAGGATGAGAAATTAGCAAAACTGTTTTATTTCAACGATAAACTAAATCAATACCTTAGAAGATTCATATTTTAAGATAAAAAAAGGTTTTGGGGGTAAAATATATGATTAAATTAAACGATGAAATCAGTATACCCTTTCTCCTACCTGGTACCTGTCACTAGGTATAACCAGTAGACAATGGCATGATTCTCCAATGTTGGGGTAGGAGATGTCTTCCAAAAATGTTTTCCAGAATTCTTATCCCAATTGCATCTTAGCATCCATCTGAAAGGAGGGGGGTGAGGGGGGAATTGCCTCATGTATATGGCTAGATTTGAATGTAAAGGACATATTATATTTTTTACATTGGATAAGGGATCCCGCAATAACTAAACGAGACAGAGGGATGGATGTCAGTCAAACCAAAACTGTTAAATTCTCTTAAATAATAATTATAAATACAGCGTATTTCTAATGTTTAATAAAAACTCTGTATACTACATGACATCAATAAAGAACTGTGCATTCCTGACATGTAAATTATGTAGATAGTTTACTGTGTATTACATCATAAATGTGATAAAAAGTGTGAATTATGGAAATATGTTCTGTATCAAATATTGGATCAGTGGGATATTAGTCCAGCATCACACTGTGTATTATAAAGTGTGTATTATATGTATAACCATGATAAAGCTGAGAATTATCAGTGTATATCAGATATGTATTATAAAGTGCGCATTACATGTATAACCATGATAGGGTTAAAGTGTACATCAGATACAGGTATTTCACTGTGTATTATAAAGTATGGATTATATGTATAACCATGATAAGTATCATCAGTGTATATCAGATAGATCACTGTGTATTATAAAGTGTGCATTACATGTATAATTATGATAAGGATTGAGTATTATCAGAGATCTCACTGTGTATTATAAAGTGTGCATTACATATATAACCATGATAAGGCTGAGTATTATTATAAAGCATATATTTTGTGTCATTTTAAGTCAGTGTATATTAGATAACTCACACAAATTGAAATGCCCAAAGAAATTATAATACCAAACCAAGACTTTGGCACACTGTTAAATAAAGTTTATTAGGATGTTAAATAATAATTATTATAGGGAAGGTTTTTACAGCGCTTATATATTTATCAAAAGAAATGCCCTTAAGCGCTGAAAAAATATTTCAACAAATAAACAGCAATGACATTGATAAATAAATGAATCGTTCATAGTTACATCAAATGTGAAAGAAAAATGAAGTGTACATGAAATACAATGTCTAAAAAAATTACAAGAAAATCTAAAAGCGTAAAAATTTGACAGCAGAGGTTTCAAAGTCTATAAATGGTAAAACAGATGATCAGCTAATTATTAGTGAGAAGCAAAACATGCTGTAGGCCTATTTTGAAAGATATATTTAAGTTCCAGGGGAATACATTATTCACAATCACCCCAGTTCCTTTATGCAAATTATAATAACATTTCATTATTTCTTTTCCTGGTAATAGAGCAGTCAAAAATTCAAAGGATGCGATATACTGTACTCTTTTTGATTTATAACAACCAATGTCAAGTCTTTGCATGATTATACGAAATGATTATATAACATTTCGGCTCGCGACATTATGGACCATATCCTTAGGCGGACAATTGCATTTGTGTGGGCTTAGGCTATTTACATAAACCCAAAAATTTTCTTTGTCACCTGAATTTTCTGAATGAATCAGTCATTAAGTAAAACAAATTTTTCACAAAGCTGTGATGGTTGTTTATTTTTAATTAATTACATAACAATATAAATTTACATTACATTCTTTGATGTTTATGCCCGAAAAAATTAAATACTTTGCCTGAAAAATGGACAGTTGACCGAATCTGGAGATGGGGGGTATCTACGTCTATGTTACGGACTAACAACCTTTAGGACTAAAAAAAATATGTCCTCAGAATTTCGGACTCTAAATTATGAAGTCATCTACAATCTTATTGAATTTTATAAAACTCCCAATTCCTCAAATAAGATGTTTGAAAACTCTAATTCTTTAATTAGTTGGTTAATAAAATAATGTGTTAATAATAAGTAGTGAGTAAAATAAACATTGGATATTATTCATGGAAAGTTTAAGTAAAGGAGCTTAAACAGATAGAATATCTAAGTTCATATTAAAGATACATTATGGAAGATTAGATAAAGAGCTGACAGTTCTCACAATAATAGTTAAACACTAGATAATTAAAGGGAATTTGCTGAAAATTACAGTCAAATTGATCCACCCTGAACCGAGTGTTTAGCTATTGAATTTTGGGCCTAGCTTCGATCATCATTACTAAAGTCGGTACGATAAAAAAACATAGTCTCGATTATCCATTTTTTGATTTAATCAGAAGCAGCAGACCAGGTTCTAATCCAGTAAATATCGCAGGCTAGCGATGCCATCGAGAGTTGATTATGGTCTGGATAAGTTAATTAATGTCTAATTAATAATTTAGATAACATTTAGCTCTTGCATAATATGTTTAACTTATTAGTATGATTGGGGGATTGGATGGTCGAATGGTTAGCATGCGCGCTGTATCATAAGGCCTGTCAATGAGTCAACTGGCGTGGTTTCGTATCCCCGGTTGTACGTGACAAGAAGTAGGGTCGTCCAGCCTCGTGGGTTTTTTTTCCGGGTCCTCCGGTATCCTCACACTGCTAAAGACCCGTACGCACAAGCGAATTGTTGAAATAAAATTAAACCATATGTTAGTCCCGAAATGACCTAGTCTGTGTGAGTAGAGTTAAACCCCATTTTTCTCTCTCTCTCCCTCTCTCTCTCTCTCTCTATTATTATGATTAAAATCTGATTTATGACCACAAATTATTCTTGCTGTAGATGGGCTGTAAAAAGAAATTGTTTGACAGGTGCTGTAATTGCTGCTGTAAAAAACCCCCCAAAAAACCCACAAAACAAAGATAGTCCTATACATATTAATACAATTTAGTTTTTGTCCCTTTTTTTAAAATAAAAAAAAAAATTCTTGCAAAAAATTTGCATAACTTACCTGAATGAGAGAGTTGTGAGAGGACGATATGACTTGTGACTGTTATTCAGATGAATTCTCTTCCCCCAAAAATCATTCCACCAAAATCCTGAAGCAGGTGCTTTACCGTTTACATCAGGATTTTTCTTAATTGCAAAAATATCATCATGAACGAATTCGCCATTTAAAGAATTATAGTAACATATCGCGGCTAGTAAAACTGGTATAGCGTATAAAGTTCCTCTATTCAGCCATTGAAAAGGTGTTTTAGGTCTCGACTTTATTTCACGAACCCCTTTTACAATGTTGTTATTGACTTCCATAGTCATCAAACATTTATCCGAGTTGTCTGTCAGTTCGTTAATTACTGATCATCAATCTGGATTGTCCGTAAAACACATCACGACAATCTTTATATATATCATAAACTATTAAACAGACAATTAACTGGCTAACAAGATACCCGCCTCTTGTTTTCAAACTGTCATTTCGAGCACATGTAAACGAGCTGTCAGTCAAAGTCACATGATCTCATTCACGTGATTAGCTAATCCAGTCAGATACTGTTACTAGAAGAATGGCCGGGTCAACGTCGAGAGCAGCTACAGCGGCAGCCAATGGAGATTTATCGGTAAAATCACAAAATGTATCAAGTTTTTTCAATTCTTTCGTAGATTTGAATAGACAAGTAATAAATACACAAATTTTCATTCATGATTCAGAACACTTTTCAGATTTTATTGGATGTGAACTGAGGAAAGAAAAGTTCGTTTATGAATGAATGGAAGAGGCGGGGCTTAGCATTGTTTTGTATAACAACAGAAACCTGAATGAACCGTATTTAATGTAAAAAGTACCCCTGAAATTATTTGATACTAAACTTCCCAAATAAAGATATGATGAATTTAAAAAGATATGATGGATTAAAAGTTTATTGACAATATAAACATCACATACATACAGGGTTGTTTTTTGGCACATTTGACCAATTTCCCCAAATTGGACCTCGCACTAAGGCACCCCTCTTATATCGAATTCCAACTGCTAAGGGATCTTTTACGTGCATTCCATTGTATACATGGGGCCTTATTTTTTCGGGGGGTTGGATGGCTGAATGGTTAGCGTGTGCGTGCTGTATCATAAAGTCTGTCATTGAGTCAGCTGGCGTGGTTTGGAATCCCTGGTTGTACGTGACAAGGAGTAGGGTCGCCTGTCCAACCTCATGGGTTTTCTCCGGGTCCTCCAGTTTCCTCCCACTGCTAAAGACCCCTACGCGCAAGCGAATTATTGAAATAAAATTAAACCATATGTTAGTCCCGAAATTACCTAGTTTGTGTCGAGTGGACGTTAAACCCCATTTCTCTCTCTCCCTTAGTTTTTCGTATCATCCGAATGACTACACAGCTGTCAAACTGTTGTATAATTAAATGATGTTAGAGGGTTTGAAATATTTAATAGATAATGATAAATATTTCAGGGTTTGAAGTATTTGATAGATAATGATATATATTCAGGGTTTGAAGTATTTAATAGATAATGGTATATATTTCAGGGTTTGAAGTATTTGATAGATAATGGTATATATTTCAGGGTTTGAAGTATTTGATAGATAATGATATATGTTTCAGGGTTTGAAGTATTTGATAGATAATGATATATATTCAGGGTTTGAAGTATCTGATAGATAATGGTATATATTTCAGGGTTTGAAGTATTTGATAGATAATGGTGAGAATATAAATGTCCGATCTTCAGATGGAATGACACCACTAGCTATAGCTGCCTTCTGGGGTTACGCAGATGTTGTAGAATTCTTGCTAGAAAACAGGTAATATAATAAACAATTTCCTTGGAGATCAGCCTTTCTGTCTGATTTATTTATTTATTTTTTTGTCCCCCGCCTTTCGAAGAAAGCAGGGGACTATTAAAATGGGTTCGTCCGTCTGTCTGTCTGTCCGTCTGTCCGTCTGTCTGTCCGTCTGTCTGTCCGTCACACTTTTTGGGACACAATAACTCTCTTCCTAATTGAGCTAGAATGTTCAAACTTGGTGTATGTGTTTATTAGGTCAATGCCTTGATGGAGTTCGAAGATGAGCATTTTCCGCTTAGGGTAAGCAGAGATAAGCAATTTGATTGGTTGATACTTTGGGGCACGATAACTCTCTTCCTAATTGAGCTAGAATGTTCAAACTTGGTGTATGTGTTGATTAGGTCAATGCCTTGATGGAGTTCGAAGATGAGCATTTTCCGCTTAGGGTAAGCAGAGATAAGCAATTTGATTGGTTGATGCTTTGGGACACGATAACTTTAGTTCTAATTAAGTGAGATTGATGAAACTTGGTGTATAGTTTCATTACAGTAATACCTTGACTAAGTTTGATAATGAGCATTTTCTGCTCAGGGTAAGCAGAGCGATACGCAATTTGATTGGTCGAGACTTTGGAAAACAATAACTCTCCTACTTTGATTGTTAGACTATAAGTAAAGATATACTGTTTGATTGTTCAATACTTTGTAAAAGATAATTTGTGATAAATTTATATGTGTCCTCTAATTATTTTCCTATTTCGGCGGGGGACATCAGCCTCACTGTTGGCTTGTTTAATTCCAAGAGATGAAACATTGCATATATTGACTGAGCAAGTAAAGCCTTTACGCCAGCACTGACAGTGTGTGTTGGCCACATTTTTTCATTCTGTCTAACTGAGCAGGCATGCACCACAAGTACAACCCATATTAACAAACACAGAGGTTTGAACTCTAGAAGAGTTGTTTCCCCTTAGTGTGCTTTTTGCTTCACTAAAATTTATATGAAGAGCCCCGGGGAAGAACAATCTAAGTCACTTTTTCAACGAACCCTAGTTAAAGGCGCCATCTGGTAGTAAATTGTATAAGCTTTCTGTGGAACAATCAATTTCAGGTAAAAATGATCAGTCATATCGAACCAAGGCCCTTCTGAAATGGCCTCCTGGACAAATACGTCCATCGTACCCTTTATTTGACCTTAATTTGGCAGAAAAATTGAAGTCAGTTGTTGTACTGGTAATTATGATTTGTATTAAACATCAGTTTGAAGATGTAATTAAACCCACTTGTTGTTCTGTTCGCATCAAGCATTCTTGTCTAAAAGTCTGTTTTGCCTTTTATGCGACAAAAATGTGACTTAGATCATTCTTTCCCTGGACTCTTCACATGTATTCACAGAATATTGTCATATTAAAATTAAAATTAAATTGAGAAACAAGATCTCAGTTTATTAGTTTTTCTTCCTATTCTTCCTATTCTGCTTCCAAGATGCTGTTATCTTGCCAGACACTCCATTTTTGCATCATGGACCGTAAAATCAAACTGCAGTCTCATTTCTCAAGTAGGGGTTGGATGGCTGAATGGTTAGAATGTGCGCGTTGTATTATAAGGTTTGTCATTGAGTCAACTGGCGTGGTTTCGATTCCCTGGTTGTACTTGACAAGGAATAGGGTCGCCTGTCCAATCTCGTGGGTTTTCTCCAGGTCCTCCGGTTTCCTCCCACTGCTAAAGACCCCTACGCGCAAGCGAATTATTGAAATAAAATTGAACCATATGTAATGTTAGTCCTGAAATGACCTAGTTTGTGTCAAGAATACCTTAAACCCCATTTCACCCTCCTTCTCTCTTCTCTCTCTCTCTCTCTCTCATTTGCCACCTAACATGTATATTTTTCTTACAGAGCCGATGTAAATCTGACCAATAAGGGAAACAACTGGACACCGTTACATTGTGCTTCTTTTCAAGGTCATGGAAAGGTCATATTAAATCTGATGCAGCACACACCTGATTTATATATCAAAGATAATCTCGGCAGGTGAAAAAATATATATCTATACTAATATTTGCGACTGTCGTTTGTTTGTTTGTTTGTTTGTTCAGGGTTGGTGGTTACACTAAGGCTGTCCCGAGGTTGAAATTTGGTGTATAGGGGTAGCTCGGAACGGGGAGGAACATGGACTAGGTAGCGTTGGCCGTGCAGCACTGGATCATCTGCTACTTTCAGTTTCGGAGTTATAGGCACACCCCATGCAGCACTGGATCATCTGCTACTTTCAGTTTCGGAGTTATAGGCAGATCCTGTGCAGCACTGGATCATCTGCTACTTTCAGTTTCGGAGTTATAGGCACATCCCGTGCAACGCTAGATCATCTGCTACTTTCAGTTTAGGAGTTATAGGCACATCCCGTGCAGCGCTGGTTCATCTGCTTCTTTCAGTTTCGGAGTTATAGGCACATCCCGTGCAGCACTGGATCATCTGCTACTTTCAGTTTCAGAGTTATAGGCACATCCCGTGTCGCGCTGGATCATCTGCTACTTTCAGTTTCGGACTTATAGGCACATCCCGTGCAGCACTGGATCATCTGCTACTTTCGGTTTCAGAGTTATAGGCATATCCCATGCAGTGCTGGATCATCTGCTAATTTCAGTTTCGGCGCACATCCCGTGCAGCGCTGGATCATCTGCTAATTTCAGTTTCAGAGTTGTAGGCACATCCCGTGCAGAGCTGGATCATCTGCTAGTATTATATAAATAGTAGGGGTAGGATCTACTGTTCAACCATGTGGGTTTTCTCCGGGGACCTCTGGTTTCCTCCCACTGCTAAAGACCCCCTATGCGCAAGCGAAGTATTGAAATAAAATTGAACCATATGTTAGTCCTGAAATGACCTAGTTTGTGTTGAGTGGACGTTAAACCCCATTTCTCTCTCTCTTTTTGTCAGAGATGTCCAAGTATAGGTATTTATGGAGAGAAAGTTGGTGAGTTTGCCTTTGATGGGATTCGAAACCCCTTTTGCAATAGGTCATCAGGAACAAACTTGAAAACTTTCTCTGTATTTTTCTATTTATTGTCCCTACATTATCCCCTATAATTTGGCAGAAAATTAAACATGGTCAACTGGCTTCAACTGACTGGCACTAGTTGCTTTGTGTGGTAAGAGGCGCTCATTCGTTTCGTTTTTTATAGTTCAAAATTTCATTTTAATTGTCTTTACTACAATAGGATCTGGAAGAGTTGTTATATTACAGGCCTTCTGGTTGAAGCGAGGGATTGGCCAATGAAAGGGTCTGTTACCGGCAAGTTCTTGGCGTGCGATGCACGGAACTGTGGATAAACCACTAGAAACGTCAATGCTGATTGATTAATCAATGTCTGACGTCATACGGTCAAAAGCCACTCGTATGACCCCTGATGCGACCTTCCAGTACAACCGGTCAGATCTTCGTGTAGTAAACAAAATACAGATCTGTATTTAAATCAGATTGTTTGCCGAAACCCTAGTTGCTCGCAGTTGTAAGGTCAAGCCCCACTTTACACATGTAACCATAGGCAAATAAGAATTTTTTTCTTTCTTTCAGAACTGCTGTTGATTTTGCCTCAGCTTTGGATGCAGTTTGGTCATTTTTTGGAGGTAGGTACCTGTAGAGTAACAGACTAGGTTATTTTGGGACTAACATACTGATCAATTTTATTTAAATAATTCACTTTTACTTATGCGTCTTTAGCAGTGGGAGGAATCTGGTGTACGCAGATAAAAAACCACAAGGTTGGGCAGGCGACCAGCCTATTCACAAACAAGCTTGGGATCAAAACCATGCTACTTGACTCAATGGTAGAGGGGGGTTGGATGGCCGAATGGTTAGCATGTGTGCGCTGTATCATAAAGCCTGTCATTGAGTCAACTGGCGTGGTTTCGAATCCCTGGTTGTACATGACCAGGAGTAGGGTCGCCTGTCCAACCTCATGGATTTTCTCCAGGTCCTCCGGTTTCCTCCCACTGCTAAAGACCCCTACGCGCAGGCAAATTATTGAAATAAAATTAAACCATATGTTAGTCCCGAAATGACCTAGTTTGTGTATCTCTGCCAGTGTTGTGTGGACACTGAACACCATTTTTCTACTTTTATTCACATTAAAATTCAAGATACATTATGTAAGATTTAGATAAAGAGCTAGCCATTCTTGCTATAATAGACAATGCAAAATGAATATATTGAAAATTTCATTCAAATTACTCTATTGCGAGCAAAGATATTAGCCTTTGAAGGTTAATATCAGAGATATCTGATGGTATCGAGTGTTGATTATGATTTTGTCATGTTAATAAATGTCTAATTAATAGTTTATATAATAATCTAAGACTATTGCAAGAATTTTTGCTCTTTTAGTTAGCAGCATTATATTAATTAATATTTTCTATTATGCATTTAAATCAAACTGAGTGAATAAGAGACAGATTGTTATATTAGAAAGAATATAATTTGGTAAACATTAGCTGGTTCCATGGGTATGAGAATATCATGTTTAACACATGACTGGAAATTTACGAATTGCATCATTTGGCTTGAGTAACCAATCTCTATAATTGTTTACGTCATATTTCACCAATTAGATAATTGAACGTCCAAATCCCAAAGCTAGAAGATCATCATATCTTTGGGCAATCGTCAGACAGCACTTGATTCTGGAAGGGAAAAGATGTAGCAATTTCTATCAGCAGGCTTGCCCCAGCGAGTCTGGCTGGATGGATGGAGTTTGATAGACTGACTTTACTGTTATTGTACTACGCTTGTATCTATGTATCCGGCTATGATATATAAAATGTAAAAACGAACTGTTGCATTGTTATTCCTAGTAAGAAAAACGTCTTAACTGAGAAAACAGTAAAAAGTAAATACACAACGTGAAGGGGAAGTAAAGACGACAAGGCTACTAAGATATGTAGTAAGAAAAGATGCATGGGTTATACGCCGGATGTGGCAACCGAGGTGTCGAAGGCCTGCTTTCCACGTCTGACAGACGACCCATTGTGCTACAACATTTGAGGCCTAAAGAAAGACCTGCAATAAGCAGATTTAGCTCTTGCATTATGTATGTTTAAATTTTTTCCATTTGAATTTCAGCTGCTGGATGTAAAAGAACGAGTAAATCTGATTTAATTAGAATGGATATCGTGAAAAGGGTCAAGCAAAATGATCCCGCTATAATACCATCTTCAGAACGAGTTCATTTTTCACGACCAGGATCAGCTTATGTAATTAACAGCGAAGGTTATACAAGATCCTATAAAGATCATAATATGGTGAGTTACTGACCCTGCAGCACCAATAGAACAAACAATGGGGTTTATACAAGATCTTGCAGCACCAATAAAACATAGTATTAGAGAGAGAGAGAGAGAGAGAGAGAGGGAGAGAGAGAGAGAGAGATGGGGTTTAACGTCCATTCGACACAAACCAGGTCATTTCGGGACTAACATATGGTTCAATTTTCTTTCAATAATTCGCTTGTGCGTAGAAGTCTTTAGCAGTGGGAGGAAACCGGAGGACCCGGAGAAAACCCATAAGGTTGGACAGGCGACCCTACTCCTTGTCACGTACAACCGGGGATTCGAAACCACGCCAGCTGACTCAATGACAGACTTTATGATAAAAATTTCACATACAACTGAGAAATCGAAACCACGCCAGTTACTATAATGGCTCTAATTTTAACTAAGACGAATTATTTCCATTGTGTTCGTTCAGGAATACAAGATCAATTGTCAAGAGTAATGTCTGTGGAGTGAACAAGGAAATTGTTAGTGGTCCTTTAAAACGGGCAAAAATTGTATAAACATGTCTTGCCTCCCTTTAACTACAGGGGAAAGTAATTAAAAAGTAAAGGGGTGCTTACTTTTTAAAGAACAGCTGATATCACTGACTTTGTATTATGTGGTATAATGGTTTTTAAAATAGAAAGGTTAACACTCGACACAAACTAGGTCATTTCGGGACAAACATATGATATGAATTTTGTTTCAATAATTCGCATGTGCGTAGGGGTCTTTAGCTGTGGGAGGAAATTGAAGGACCCAGAGAAACCCCTCGTAATTGCGCAGGCAACCCTAATTATTGCCACCTGCAAGTGGAGATTGAAACTACACCACTTGACTTAATGATCTAAAGTGCATATGTAATCCCATTTGATCACCCAACACCCGTTTTTGCAATTCAAGCAACTAAACACATTAATGGGAGACAACCCATAAAAAAACACATTAAGGGGAGACAACCAACAACACCTTTCCAATCAGAATTCAAAATTTGAGAATATGACCCAGCCTATTTTTATTTTTCAGGTTATGGCATCAGTGACGGGCGATGTTCTGGCAGGATTACCAGAAGACAAACCAATCAGGCGTGCCAATTATAAGCCAACTTTATCATTATTACAAAATTAAAAATCGTTATTTTTTACTCCTAGGATCAGCTTGATTCACTACTCTTATAGGCACGGTAGTGACAAGCGTGGGTTGCATCACCTGGGGTAAGCCAAGCATTGTAGCCCCTCACCTGTGTTCCCTTACCACGGCTAAAATTTTATGTGGGAACATTTATTTGTTCCACAATATTGAAAAACTGTGTAGAATGTTCGAACAATGGGAGATTTTCTGTGTTAATGGATATAACTAGACCTACCTCATTTTTATTTTTATACGGCATTTAGTAATTGAACATATAATATAAAAACACAAATTTATATAGAAAACAGTCACTGAGTGTGAAATAAACTCAGCAAGTTCCTCTTGTCGTTCTCAATTAAGTCATTACTTACATGGGAACCACAAGAGGAACTTGTTGAAACGTAGTGTGAAATAAACCCAGTGATTGTTTTCCATATAAATTTGTGTTTTTATATTTGTATTTTTGTGAAATTCTGACCACAGCCCACTGGATGGAGTACACTTGAAATATCTGCTGTATTCGTCCACTTCTATTTCCCATAATCATTATGTTAATTATTTGAAAATAATATTTGTTACCGCTGTGAGAAGTTGGGTTTGCGAGAACTCGTGATCGTCAAAACATTCTGATATAAAGACTAGTTACATTTAAAGAACGAGAATTACTGGATGTTAATTGGTAACTATTGTTTTTATGAGAGTGACGAGGATGTTAGCAGATGTCACGGCAAATAGATTTAGGCTACTATACTAGGGTTATGTTTGGGAATTTCCAATAAGAGATGGGAATAGAATTTATTTTATGATCAGTAGTGGAATACCGCGTTTTATCAGTGAAATAAAAGTGTTATTCCACTGGCTAGCAGTAGTCCATGTTGTTTTTACCTAAAATGATTGTAAAATCATAAAATAAATAGAACATTTGTCGTTTTGTCGTGAATAACATATTTTATTTCATCTCTAAGCAAGAAAACGTTTATATTTTCACTCATGCTACGCATTCGTGAAAATATAAGTTTTCTTGCTTCTCGATGGAATAAAATATGTTATTCACTCTAAGACGACAAATATCCTCTATGTATTCAATGTCGTAAACATGACGTATATTTTTAGAAACATGTTCTCCAGACGTAACGAATACAGCTCAAGTGTACAAATATAGAACTAAACTGAAAGTAGACTATATCAGTGATGTATAGTGGACCATATAGTTCTACCCGATTGTTATACATGTACTATCAAGTCGGCTCTATATAATAATAAACACTGCCAACCATATCATTATTAAATTTATATCATTTTTAATGTTGTCAGCTTGTAATTCACAGATTTTATCCGTGCAACATCATATCTTCATCAGATCACGTATGTGGAACATGTACTTGATGCCTAGCCCGTTGTCAGAAAATAATCCTTAAACATTTCAGTATATAAGACTGAAAGATAGGTTGCCAGGCAACGAAACATACACCCACAGCAGCTAAATCGGCCGAGCAGTCAACAAGAGTTGTCACATATTTTTACTTTTGTCAGTAATGAAACATTTATAATACACTAAATTCTGTGAAGAGTAACAACTCGTTCAGTAATTATCAGAAAATCATTAGAATTTGTTTTTTTTATAAAGTTCTGCCCCATACTAACGTTTAGCATACGAAACATTTAATATAGATTTAGCTGTTCAAGTTATCAAAATTCATTGAAAACCAATATACTTGTTCGTCTCAAGACCTTAAACTCTTTGTATCAATCTGAAGTCAATGGGATATTAACTTTAGCCTCTAGATCGTCCACAAGAATTTTCAAAGTTATCAATGCCCATAACTCTGGCAGTAATTATCGGAAATCGCTGAAAATAAATAGGCTTCTTCGTCAGGTGACCTTAAACGCTGTATATAAATTAAAAGTAAATCGGATATTAACTTTAGCCTCTAGAGCGTCCACAAGAATTTTCAAAGTGATCAAGGTCTATAACTCTGGCAGTAATTATCGGAAATCGCTGAAAATCAATAGGCTTCTTCGTCAGATGAACTTAAACGCTGTATATAAATTAAAAGTAAATCGGATATTAACTTTAGCCTCTAGAGCGTCCACAAGAATTTTCAAAGTGATCAAGGTCTATAACTCTGGCAGTAATTATCGGAAATCGCTGAAAATCAATAGGCTTCTTCGTCAGATGAACTTAAACATTGTGTATAAATTTAAAGTCAATTGGATATTAACTTTAGCCTCTAGAGCGTCCACAAGCAATTGTGGACGCCCGACAGGGGCGACGACAATATACACCACATTTCAATGTTGGCGTATAAAAATTAAGGATGCAGCTGGAATTGAAAAGTGTCCAGGGCCCGGTTCCTAGAAAATTCTTAAAGTAAGCACAAAGTCGTGCTTCACTTTTTCTTACTTAAGAAACTGATAAAAATACCGTCCCTAGAAAATTCTTAAGACCATTCTTACGTAAGCACAAGTCAAGTATAAGTCTAAGCACATTGTGACTGGTAAAGTTTACCATAAACTGAAACTACGACGCTCTTTAACGTCATATATATAAAATGTGCCAACAGATAAAAAAAACGCAGACACAAACTAACTGAAGAATTGTGAGAGCGCCCGATCTTAAAGTAGACTGTGTGTTTGTAGTCTATTGTTTACTAATTGGCAAATAAATAAAGTGGTTTCAGGGTAGAAGCGAAATTTTCTATAGCATTCTTAATTTCTTCTGGGGAAGGATTTTCTCTTTCTCTTTGGTATCAAAAGGTGTCGGAAATGTCGTCAAATAACTCAACGGTCAGCCATCTTTTTGAAGCAGAAACAGACTTAAGGTTGGTAAGCAAGCCCTATACCTTGCTTGGGACTTACTATGTTTAAGAACGAAGTTGTGCTTAAGTTTACTCTTGGAACGCATAATAACGTTCTTGTGCTTACAATGAAGTCTACTTAAAATCTAAGCACAAGAACGTTCTTAAGAATTTTCTGGGAACACAAAATAAGGTAAGTTTACTTAAATGCAAAGTCTACTAAAATCTAAGCACAAAAACGTGCTTAAGAATTTTTTAGGAATCTGGCCCTGGATTAAAACCTTTTCTGTCTTGTGTTGATTATTTTCTGAGGAATGCTGTGTTTAAGAACGAAGTTGTGCTTAAGTTTACTCTTGGAACGCATAATAACGTTCTTGTGCTTACAATGAAGTCTACTTAAAATCTAAGCACAAGAACGTTCTTAAGAATTTTCTGGGAACACAAAATAAGGTAAGTTTACTTAAATGCAAAGTCTACTAAAATCTAAGCACAAGAACGTGCTTAAGAATTTTCTAGGAATCTGGCCCTGGATTAAAACCTTTTCTGTCTTGTGTTGATTATTTTCTGAGGAATGCTGTTGCAGGGATTCTTCCACCCAGATTATGTAGGCCTACTTATCCATCTTCTCCATACTGCCTGTACAAAGGTGGAGAAGTGCGGGGCTTTAAAATATATATTTTACTGCAATGAAATCAATTAAATTGACTAAACTGTCCACAACCGTTGTCTCATTTATTCTTTAGCGAGTAATTGGCGCATTTACAATACCCCGAGATATAGCGTTCACATAATTTAGAATTAACAGAAATTGTTGATATTAACAAGGCTTCTTCATATCCCTAATGTAATCATATATTATTTTTAAGACAATCAGATAATTGTAGCCTGTAGAGTGTTGGCAAGAAATTGTGGACAACGGAGATGGGTGACAATATGCAACCACATTTCCATGTTGTGTAAAAAGAAATGGGGTCTAACATCCACCAACTCCACTCGACACAAACTAGGGTATTTCGGGACTAAGACATGGTTCAATTTTATTTCAATAATTTGCTTGCACATAGGGATCTTTAGCAGGAGGAAACCGGAGGACCCAGAGAAAACCCGCGAGGCTGGACAGGACTGTTGACCCTACTCATCACGTACAATTGGGGAATCGAACCCACGCCAGTTGACTCGATAACAGATCTTATGATACAGCACGCACATGCTAACCATTCGGCCATCCAACCTCCCCATGTTGGCCTATAAAAAAAGTATAAACAACTAATACTTCATGTAATCTTTATTAAGATGTTTTAATAGATTCTCTGGACAGGTCCCATAGAACTCTTAATATGAAGGGTTCGTACATTCTGCCAATTCTTCTTCAACAAGGAGACCAAGAAATTGATAGCCAAATTGACGTTGGTGTAGACCTCTTCTTGTGACATGTTGATGTGTCCGATACAAACGGACAAACACAATACCTGAAAATACAAGGCATTAAAATAAACAGGTGTACAAGTTTTGATTCTGAATGATTAAACGTGTTTAAACGTCTATTTTTCTGCATATACTGGGAGAATGAAGTCTGGAATATACCAGACAGTGTACTGTGAGCCAGAAAAAGAAATGGGGGTTAACGTCCACTCGACACAAACTAGATCATTTCGGGACTAACATATGGTTTAATTTTATTTCAATAATTCATTCCGCGTAAGGGTCTTTAGCAGTGGGAGGAAACCCGGAGGACCCCGAGAAAACCCACGAGGTTGGACAGGCGCCCCTACTCCTTGTCATGTACAACCAGGGATTTGAAACCATGCCAGTTAACTCAATTGACAGGCTTTATGATAAAGCACGCACGGTGCTAACCATTCGGCAATCCATCACACCCCCCCCCCCCCCCCCAGGCCAGAAAGCAATTGAATTCTACTATCAACATGTACAATTTATCTCATTTCTTGGGCTTGAAAGAACAAATAGGTGGTCCATGCCAGAGCCTCTGCCCAGCATCCTTGACAAGGAGGAACCACACCTAATCTTAAGGAATTTTCACAGCAAACACATGGATAGTACCTCCAGGTTAGCAACTGAGGCTCCCGATCAATTATCAACACATATGTTCTGCATTTTCTATAACGTCATTCTAATTGAATCCACGAGTTCCTGAGGTTTCAGCTTTGCTTGTTGGTACCATTCTCAGTGAGCGAAAGGATATCTCTTCAAATAATATCAGATCTAAAAATTGTCATCATTGAATGGTAGGTAAACAAGTCTCTGGTACTGTATATCTTAACGACTTCATTTCAATCAAAACTCAGGAATGTGGTTCAGATTCGGATAGGAGATAAAATTTGGTTTAACATCAGGGCTTGCCACGAGACGCGAGCAACTGCTCGCGCTCGCGTAAATCTACATTTACGCGAGCGGTTCGTTGCTCGCGCAAAATTTTAAGAAAACTCAGTAAAAATAATCAAAATATTGACAAGTTTATTGCCGAAACTAACCCAACAATGTCAATAACGTCATAAATTCGTCTGTCAAACTGAGATTCACCCAGCTGCACGCGTCATTTCCTCCTGAAATTTGATTGGCTAATAAAGTTACTCGCAACTTGTGTTACTAAAAATACACTTTAGACCTGAACGTCATGACTGGTTTTCCCACGAACACCAGTAACAAACACGTGATAATCGAGTCTAAAGTAAAGAATGTTTACATCCGGCATTTGGCATTCACGCTAAATGAACACGTCTCAAACTAATATTTATCGGTATTTCCTATTTTATCAGAACTTCGGTTTTTATTCCATTGTGCAGTCGTATAATTTTCAATCTAAGCGTAATAATGGCCAAAGGCAATCTGATTGCCCTATCCACATTTATTTCGTGGGGTGAAGAAATCCATACGGAAATTGGTTTTAATAAAGAAGAGTACGCATGACTATCAAAAACAGAAAGCGATGGTCACACATGTTTACTGCAAACTTTGTGCCAGGAATAGCAATTTTCTTATGATTTTAAATTGAAACAATGTTACAAAACGTGTGCTCACGCAAACAACATTTTGCGTGAGCAATTTTTATTGCTCGCCCAAACCTAAATTTGCGTGAGCAGTCATCTGCTCGCCATCAATTTATTCGTGGCCAGCCCTGAACATCCTACTTTTCTGCACCAACTGGGCTAATGAAGATGGGCATACATCACGCAGTATGGTATGAGGGATATTTTGCCCGTGACGGTAGCAATACGGCCTACACTTTTTTTCGAATTCTGTCAAAGAATTGACATCCAAATGACTAGACACCTGTCAAGACAATCGACCTGCACCAGTTACAAGAGGAAACCACAGGAAAATCCCTTGAACTTTCCCGTCTACACAGGAAGACAGAACTGAGGTTTAATGTCCACAACACAAATAGGTTATTTCGGGACTAACACATGGTTCAATTTTATTTCAATAATTCCCTTAGACACCAAGCCAATGCAGCTCTCATCTCCATTGGATTAGAAAGTTCTACTATATATAATGATACAAGTTTATACTTTATAAAGTAGGGTATTGTTTACCCAGAATAGAGGCATAAGGCCAGAATTCAACCTCAGAAAAAATTTATATATCACCATCTTTAGGTCTGGTAATACATGCAACAAAATTTACATCATAGGTTGATAATTCAGATTCATTGATCAGAATTCCTGCTCTTTGCTACCAAATACACTAGACTTAATGTTTTATTATCCGAACACATTGTTACGTATAAGTTAGAAACGGCCACTTGACCTTAAGATCTGTAAAGATCAAACCAACAGCTTAACCAAATCCAGAATTCGTTTAACAATATTTTGAAAATTTTATGAAAATCTTGGAGGTCTGCTAGAGTCATACATTTGAATTGTACAATATTCTGGTGAATTTCTAGTCTTGAATTATTATTGTAGTACCTACCTTTTTCATCTGGAATTTGATGGTTCCTTTGACCTGGTTGACCTTACTGACAATCGACTGATTGTGGGAGATGGGGGTGGGGAATTTACCAGCCTTGTTTAAACCGGGTCCCAGTAATCGAGGAATCTGTTTAATTAAAGTTTCAGACGCAAGGAAAGCATCGTATTTCTTGGCTGAAATGATAAATGACAATTTAATGAAATGAGTTTTTAACATCCTACTTTTCTACAATGACTGGGCTAATGAACCCAGCCATGCAGTGTGCTATGGGGGAATTATTGCCCGGATAGCGGCACTACGGCCTACTCTTATGTTAAATTCCAACTGCCAAGGGATCTTTTACTTGCACGGCAATATGTACATTGATCCTTGGTTTTTCATACCATCAGAATGACTATACATTGTCCCTTGTCAGGCCCTCGGTCCTGCACCACTGATGGGGGAACCCCGTCGAAAAAAATCCTGATGAACTTTCCTGGCCAATGCAGGGAAAGGACATGTGACCTCCAGGTTAGTGAAGAATTGATGTTGATAATTCAACATACCTAGTTTTTTGACAAGTTTCTTGTCTTTGTTGAGTTTTTTCAAGGAATCTGCGTCCATACAAGGAAAATCATTAGCTTTAGCCTGATCACAATGAATCTGATCACCAAGGACACATACTCTCATCTTAGGTTTTGGAACATGACGTAATCTAAAAAATAAAAAAAAATATATCCACATTAGAAAGATGAGTAGACCATCTAACATGAGAAATAAAACGTATTTATTTAAATTTAACATCAAGAATAACTAACAATGGATTGAAATGGAGTTTAACATTAACTCGTCACACGTCACAAACTAGGTCATTTCGGGACAAACACATGGTTCAATTTTAATTCACATGCCTGTAGGGGTCTTTAGCAGTGGGAGGACCCAGAGAAAACCCACATAATTCCAATTATCAGGGGTTTTTTTTCATGCAAATCAATGTGAATACTGGAACTTTTTTTAGGGGTCCCATCCCAATGACTAGCCACCATTCCTTGTCCTGAACGAAGGAGACAGGGAACTCACGCTGGAAATCTGGAGGTATTTTCTCCACCAACACTAGGATCGAACCTTCGCATCACTGAACCAACGTTGGGGGGGGGGGGGGTATACTAGAGGATATGAACATCGGAGTCAAGAAAAAAAAAAAAGAACTGCTCTCAAAAAGGAATCTTCAGCACCAAGGCACAGGTGGATTTTAGGAGCTTGTCTCACAGGGGGTGAGAATTTTTGAAATTTCGGCTTACCATAATTAAGACTAGTTCTGGCAAGTAAACGCCTAGTGCGTTGAGATTTTTACTTGCAACATCAGAATTGCTTCAATGCTTCTTTATGTTGGCACAAAGCAGTGCAAGAATTGTTTTTCAGCAGAGGAGCATTTGCCTCACCAAAGAATGCCAGTAGGACCCATTCTCAGGCTTCATGGCAAGTGTCGGTGGAAACGATCAATTTAAGATTTTAAAATAGAAATTGAATTTTAATACAAACCACGACATGTCGAGGTTGATAAAACACCCAGGACGTGGGTGGCGGATACTGACCGTAAGTCAAAGGTCAGATCCTACCTAATTATTTATTGACCCTAGGTAGGGGTCACGTTGACTCGAGAGCCAACTACCCTTTCAGTTTCGCACTGGCAGAGACAGATTCGAAAGAATTAGGTTCACTATGAGTTTTTATACAATTATTCTAAAACATTGTTCAATCTGACCAAAATTTAGAAGTGGTTCAATTTGGTGGTGTTTTTTTCAAATTTTGAAATCTGCCAGATAATTTAGTTCCATCTGCCATTACGAGACCTGCGGGTGGTTACAAGAGAAAAGAATTGTGTCCCAGGCGTACTGAATGGTTCCGGAGAAACGCTTGTCCTTCTGGGGATCGTAGTTCTTCAAACCAATTTGCAGTTCAATTGACTCGGTGAACTTTCGCTTCTTGGTCTTGGTAGCATACTCAAAGATATTTGTAATGGATTCCCTCAGATTTTCTCTGTTGATCTTACTGAAATACAAAATTTTATTTCACAGTTAAGTTTACAATTGATTAAGGACAGATAGTAACCATCAGACTCAGCAGACTGTCTTTCTAGAGGTGGAGACCAATCTTTGTGGAGACCAATCCGAAAGAAAACCTGTCTGCTAGTCTTCCGACAGGCTCTTCCCTTTCAGAAGTAGCAAGTACACAATTTCTTCAATCAAATCAACTCTAAATATTAATCACCAACAAAAATGGGCTCTATTTCAGTATCGCACCTCTACCAGTTCCCATGATCATAGAAACTTGAAATTTTCAGGGGGTATTCATGGGGCCTAGCCATGACCTCACACCAAATTTTAGCCGAATCTGTCAATAACTTTTTATTTTACTGTAGTTTAGCTTATACGAGAGAAAGTTTATCCGATTTTGGCGCCATTTTGTTTGTTGGCTATTTAGACTCGAATAACAAGACAGGGTTAGGGTTAGGGCTAGTCCTGTCTACATCTTGAGACTGACGAAATCTACAGGTCCTAGCACTTACCCTAACCCACATATGACGTCATTCGAGCCTAAATAGTCAACAAACAAAATGGCGTCAAAATTGGATAAACTTATCTCTTATAGAAGCTAAACTAAGGTAAAATAAAAAGTTATTGACCGATTCGGCTTAAATTTGGTGTGAGGTCATTGCTAGCCCACCCAAAACATCCCCTGAAAATTTCAAATCTCTACGACCCCGGGAACTGGTAGAGGTGCGATACTGAAATAGAGCCCAAAAATGATAGGCCTCCCTTTTTCCCCGATCACTTTCTGGCCTAAACAATTTCCTTTACGTTGGTCAACTTTGTGTGGGGTGGTTTCATGCAACTCCTAATTTGTTTATTCACGAAGCGACTACAAAGTTTGTTTTAAAAAATAATATTATTTTGTTTATTTCTTCTATATTCAGTGATTTAATCGAAATAAACAAAACTTATTTAAGATAATACAGAAAAAAGTTTGATTATTTGCAGGCTATTTCACAACAAGTTGTAAGCCATTTGTTCACCATTATTCAGAAATATGTCCATGTGTGTCATGGTCAACTTTTATCCAATATACATATTAACGACGTTAATGTCGAATTAAATACTATATGAGTATTAAAGACAAAGAATTTTAAGTCACAATATCGGATATTTTATTTTGCTAAACCATATTATTTCTAAGATGACTTCGGATTTGAAGACGAACTTTCAACACACCTCATCTTGAAGGCTGACACGCTACTAAAAGGCCGATAACTGGATAGAGTCTCGCGATCCAGGGGTGAATTCGGGCGGTCCAACTCGAGGTACTTGAGTCGACTCGATTTCGTTCGCGCGTCCCGAGTTTCGGTGATGTCGGGTCATGTGACCAACTCGAGTGACCTACACGAATACTCCCCATTCCACGAGGAGCATGTCGAATCGAGTCGAATCGGAACACGTGATCTTCTAAATGAAATGGCGGCGAACGAAATTTGTTTTAAATGTGAAGCCTGTGAGCTTATCACAGACACGCTAGATGAAATCCAGAACCACAGCTGTAAAGCTCCAATAAATGGTAATGAGAAAGCGAGTAAGGCACCAGTGCAGAGTACAAGTGGGATAGAACAGCATTTTTGGAGCGAGTCGGCAACTAAAGCCATGCTTAACATGCGTTTATCGATGAATAAAGAGTTTCTGAAAGCCCGCGCCCATTCAGTGCTTTGGAAAAAAGTTGTTCAGGCAGTGAAAAAACAAGACTCGGATTTTGAAGCTACAGAAACGCAATGTGTTAACAAGTTCAAGGCAATAAAAAAGCAGTATGTCCAATGTGTTGATCATAACAGCAAAACCGGTAATGATCCAATAACCTGTAAATTTTACGATGAGTTTGATGAAGTGTTCGGTACCTCTGACAGTGCAAAACCCCTGTTTACTTTGGCGAATGAAAAGCGAGAACCCCCAGCCCCCAAAAAGTTCAAGTGTATGGCTAAGAATCAGGGTAAAAATAATGCAGATACAGAGGACGCCGATACCAGTATTGAACTAGAGAAGGATGATGAGGGTGAAGATGTTCCAGGGCGAAAAAAGCGGATTAGAGGCCAACCCACTGCTGTTCTGAAATGGCTTTCCAATTACCAAGAAGATCAAAAAGAGCAATTCAAACAACGGGAAGACCGAGCTGAAAAACAACATCAGGATAAGTTGGAGCGATTTGATAAGCTCCTCTCACTTTTTGGCAATAAGGATAAGGAATGAACACAATTTGTTGCGATATTCGTCGTACACGTAAAACGATACATAACAAAAACTATAACTGTTTTATTCATATTTTATTTAATGGTCATATGTTCAAAGATTCGTTGAAAAACACTGTATAATTCTTTTATCCATATTTTAATGTACATAATTATCATGTTCAAAGATACGTTGAGAACATTGTATAATTGTTTTATTCATATTTTAATTTTCATAATTATCATGTTCAAAGATTTGTTGAAAAACATTGTTCATGTCAGTTGAACAGTGAGTCGTTGACGGTGTTTCTGAATTAGTTGATGTTCCAGTTAGGCCACATAATTGTATTTCGTATCTTAGTGCGTGGATGAAAAATTCACATTTTTGCTAGTTTAGCTTTTTTATTCAATGTATATTTTATTGTAATATCGGATTTATTACAAAAGTTAAAAATAAATGTTTTAAATAAATTCCAAACAAGTTTATTGTGAAGCTCTTTATAAGGCCTGTATTTTCGGAGCAAATTTCAATACAGGATCAACGATTTACGATGGCGACTAAACGGTTTCTCTTCTGATATCCAGCAGCCGCATTGATGATCTAGGTCATCATGAGCCAACACACACATATTGTGGAGAACACAAGCCGAAATGATGAATTCACAGATATGTTGCATCAGCCTGCTCCTATCTCCACACTGATCTGTGAATGGAATGTCTCGGAGTTTTCTAAATCGCCCTTTAAGGTGGCCGATTGCCCTTTCAACCACTTGTCGATCACTAGAGAGATTGTAGTTGAAATTTCTCCGATGGGTTGTCAACTGTCCATTGTCCTTGAATGGGGGTATTAGCCAGTTTTTCACAGGGTAAGCGGAGTCACCGAGCAAGTGGTCATCATCTTCGAAGATGCGATGGTCCTCCGCCTTTTCATAAATGGGACTATTCCGAAGAACACGGGCATCATGTGCTGACCCTGGATAACCGACAAAAACATCATTAATCATTAACATATCATCAACCACAACTTGTAACGCTACTGAGCAGATTTTTTTTCGGTTCAAGTAAGACCGGTCATTGCCAACTGGGTTCGTTATTCTTATATGTGTTCCATCGATAACACCAATGACGCCAGGTATTTTCGTAAATTTTCCTTTTATCTCTCTTCTCCTTTGATTATTCGGCCATTGAATAAACTTATATGATAAAGCTGATATAACTCCTGCTACGTGATGAACAATACTATGCTCAGTAGATTTTGACAACTTAAAGTTGAAGGCTATATTTCTCATGCTGCATTGGTTGCTCAAATACCACACAAACACGAGTAGTTGCTTCTTAGGCGGAACTGAATCATAACCTCCACCAACGTAATTAACATCTGGTACCAGATATGCTTCTACTTCTCTCAAAAGTAGCATGAATGTTTCTTTATTTAGTCGGCAATGATACCTAAAATCTTCTTCATTCAAATTAATCACAAGCTCAGTGAAACCCTCCACTTTTGGCACACTTGGTCTTTTGGAAATTAATGCAGGAATAATTGGAGCTATGTCACTGTCTTCATAGTCATCATTTTCATTCAATATTTCTTCCAGAAAAGCATAAATTGCAAATCTGTCTATTGGCGCTGTCATTTTGGAATTGGAAATTTACTCGAGAACGTTCGTACGATCAACTCTAGTCCCGAGTGACTCGAGAGCGTTCGGGTAATCAACTCTCGTAACTCGCGAGTTGGAAAACCCGAGAGTCAATCGGGTAGAACGCCCGAATTCGAACTAAGAAATCTCGCGTGAATTGACGCGATTCGGAGCAGCCATACTTTCTGTGATGAAGTAATCCTTCTTCGTGTGTCCACAATTTATTTCAAAATGAAAGACTCTGGCGTGAATGATTAAAAGCTTAATAATTATAAATATTTATTCAGAAAGATTTAAAAATGGTCACTGACTACAATACACAACTTGTCTCAACCGAGGTAAGAGAGAATCGGGTTGTAAACAAACATTGAAAATAAAAAACATTTATTATGAACAGGAACCAAATCTGAGTCTGAGTTTCAGAAGTGAAAATAACATTGCAACATGAAGTACAAGTTCAATCCATTTTCAGTTCCGGTTCGTTGACTTTTATTACATTTATTCCAACCTTTTAAAAACCTAATAAATGTACATATATGTATATAACCATGTTCATTAATTTGGTTTCTGAATAAAGTAGGCCTAGTCATTGGATTGAGATCAAAATGAATATACAGCAGTGTCAACAGCTTAAAACTGATCTAGCTATTTACTGTGTAGGCGTACCATTGGTCATGGTGTAAAAATCTCACCAGGGTGCTCGATTGTTTGTCTCAGTCTGTAATGTTTCGAATTGACTGAACTCCAACCGAATGATATAGAATTATAATATTGGGTTTTGTTTTGTCACATTTCTGCCATCTTAAATTAAAACTGTAGGTCTACGCTGTGGACATGGTCCAATGGTGTGAGCAGAAATGTTATGTAATCAAATGTTTCAGCTGTGCGATGGTGATTGGTTGTGATTCAATCAGATTAAAACACAGATCCCGTTTCGTTTTTTTATAGTTCAAAATTTTGTTTTATAGGTCTTCACAACACTAGGATCTGGAAGAGTTGTTATATAACACGCGTACCGTTCTGCTTAAAGTTAAGGATTAGCCAATGAAACGATCTGTTACGGCGAGTTCTTGGCGTGCAATGCACAAAACTGTGGATAAACCACTAGTAATATCAACTCTGATTGATTAATCAATGTCATTGTCTGATGTCATAGGGGCAAAAGCCGCTAGTATGACCCCTGATGTGACCTTCCACTAGAACCGGTCAGATTTTTATGTAGTGTAGGCCATCGAAAGTATAAAAAAAAAAGAAACGAAATATAGATCTGTATTTTAAACAGATTGGATGATATTCAGGGAATTCCATTTCGGGGCATTAAGTGGAATATCACCTTATCTTGTTAGGGCTTATAGACTGCCTGAAACCATCCTAAATAGATCTTATTAGACTGCCCAAACCACAAGCATAACATCGACGTTAAACGGTGCTAATTAGACAGATATTTATAGCATAAAACACTCTTTTCGGGCAGCATGTAAATTTTACATAATGATATAGAGATCAAAAATACATAAAAAGTGGATGATATACATTATTAAGAAAGTATATGTACAAGACTAATGATCGACTATAATATACATGAAAAAAAAAAATTCTTTATCGAGATGGCCTTGATAAGGAGTTTGGAGATGTGTTGCCAACTCGTCACCTCATTATAATTTAGAGCAATCTTGGACTTAAAGGTATCTAGAGTTGTATGTGTAGGTAAAAAAGACTACCGGTACATCCCAACATTTATACCTATGTATTTATTTTTAAGTGTTTTAAAGGGACAATAACACTCTTGCTGGCTTGACAGCTCCAGAAATAAAAAATAGCCTTATTCTAATTACTAGATGTGTTAGTGTCTTACCTGTTGTGTAAATTATCCATTAAATCCTATTTTACTTGTCCAGAGGATTCGAAAATATTTTTAAATCTAAGTTTCATTTGAAAAGCTATACGTCAGGCTTTTCAAATCATTTAGTTGAATTTTTCCAATTTTTTTAAATTAGGTGTGTTAAGATGAAATTTGTATCATCAATTAATTGGAATATTGTAAAATAGTACAATTTGTTGACTTGAATAAAGATTGGGACATATTATTCAGTTACAACAAGAGTGGTATTGAGCCTTTAACAGGTAGGGGGGTTGGATGGCTGAATGGTTAGCGTGCGCGCGCTGTATCATAAAGTCTGTCATTGAGTCGACTGGCGTGGTTTCGAATCCCCGGTTGTACGTGACAAGGAGTAGGGGCGCCTGTCCAACCTCGTGGGTTTTCTCCGGGTCCTCCGGTTTCCTCCCACTGCTAAAGACCCCTATGCGTAAGCGAATTATTGAAATAAAATTAAACCATATGTTAGTCCCGAAATGACCTAGTTTGTGTCGAGTGGATGTTAAACCCCATTTCTCTCTCTCTCTTTAACAGGTAGAAAATTTATGATAATGATAATACTAAAGATAGGAAAAATATCTTGGTAATCAGGGGTAAACAAAATAATTCAAAAACTGACTGGTTGGCAAACGTTTGAAATCAAAGCCCCGATTACAAAATCTATCCCTATTTTCTTTAGTTGTCTAAATATCAGTTATATGTTATTTTTTTTTATATACCAGAATGGAAGTACTGCTGATGAAATAAAAGTAACATGTATTATACGAAATATGGTCAACTCTCAAAGCTCGACTCGTCATACTGTCACATTACCCGTTTCCATGGGAATTACAGAAGCAACGGCAGAAATATCAAAGATCTGTGGATTCGAGAGGCATACCGTATCCATTAGATACGAGTATAAAAATGGTGAAAAAATGGAAGAAGTAAGAAAAATTGATTATTCCCTTTACAGGGGAAGTAACAAATGTTACAAGACCCTATGAATAATAGTTTGGGTAGCAAGCTATTTAAACATACATTATGCAAGAGATAAATCAGCCTATTGCAGGTCTTTCTTTAGGCTTGGAATGTTATATAAACTATTAATTAGATATTTATTAACATGAAAACAGCTTAATCAACCATCGATGGCATCGGATACTCAAGATTTTAACTAGATTAGAACAATTCACTATTTAAGAATTTAATTTAAAAATGGGAAAGCAAGGCTAAGTCTCGAATATACCAGTGCCCTGGTTACTACTATGCACACATCTTGTCAAAACTACAAACAGTGATAACTTTGCTGAGAAGTAATTTGAATGAAATTTTCAATATTTTCATTTTACATTATCTATTTTCGAGCTATTATAGCAACAATGGTCAGCTCTTTATCTAAATCTTACATAATGTATCTTTAAACTGAATGCATAATAAAAGTGATATCAATACCATATGAGCTCATTACCTGATATATGAAAGTTCAAGTACACTAATAGTAAGTGCAGGAGGACCGCACTACACGCAAAACAAAAATCTACAAGATAAACCTGCGGACAAGACAGAAAATAGACACTGCAAACAATAAACAAATATCAAATTAAGTGAATGGATCCGGGGGGGGGAGGGGCAGCCGTAAGCGTCCACTGCGCTGTACAGTACCGGGCCTGTTATGGTTCAGACTTCACTAACAATGATAAAAAATGATTTAAAAAAAAGAGATGTAACGGAAATAATATTAGTAGAGATGGTCGTGTGACATCACACAATGTTTATTCACACCATAAGATATATGTGGTTATTTTTCAGGTATTTTTAGATGACATGCCAGATCAACCATTATCAATGGTGTGTAACGTCGACTGTAAACGTCAAGATTTTTATGTTTTTGAGAAAGATGGTGTGGAACCTAAAAAACTAGAGGTACCAATAGTTTTACATTTTTCTAATGTGTCATTCCTTGATTCTCCAAGGTTTGGTTGATTTGAAGTTTAACTTTGGCTATACCATTAATAAAATAAATTTGGTTTTAACATCTTACTATTCTGCACTTACTGGGCTAATGAACACGGGTATGCACCGTACAGTGTGCTGTTCTTTGCCAGGCCCTCTGTCCTGTATCACTGACAAGGGTATAACAAATACACCAAAAATTGACAACGTAACAAAATTAAACATACATTATGCAAGAGCCAAATCTGCATATTAGACATTGATTAACTTATCCAGACCATAATCAACTCTAGATGGCACTTCTAGCCTGCGATCTTAAGTGGATTGTGAGCCGATTTACTGCATAACTTTCCTTCTCGATTTAAAGATTAAATGGATAATCAAGACTATGCTGTTTATCGTACTGACTTTAGTAATGATGACCGAGGCTAGGCAGAAATTTCATTCGCTTAGTTCTCGGTTCATAGTGAATCAATTTGAATTGCCATTACGTTATCTAGATTTTAACTATTATACTAGTGAGAACTGCCAACTCGTTATCGAATCTCCCATAATGTATCTTTAAATAAATGTATTGTCACTTAAATAAAAAGGGCTCCTTGAATTTCTTCTGAATCTAATTTTTGCTTGTCGTTACTTGCTGCAATTCAAGGGGCACATTTTCAGAAGGCCAAAAAAGTCTATGTTTATTTTAAGATGAAATTTCATCCCCGATAGACTAATGAAAACGGACTAAAAAAGTACAACATCCTTCAATGAATATCCCCAAAGAAATGTGAAGTGGTATCGGGTGTTCTTGACAGGCTTTCAAATACATTTACTTGTACAATTATTTAGATTTATTATTTTATCTCTGCTAGTAGTCATTATAAAGTCATTATAAAGTCATTATAAAGAAAAGATTACTCAGTATTAGGCAATACTTGTATTCCATAGAATTATGATCTGTATATACTTGTACCAATACTTTATAATTATTATTTCAAATTATTTTGATTTTTTATTTCGAGCAGGGGGGGTTGGATGGCCGAATGGTTAGCATGTGCGCGCTGTATCATAAGTCTGTCATTGAGCCAACTGGCGTGGTTTCGAATCCCAGGTTGTACGTGACAAGGACTAGGGTCGCCTGTCCAACCTCGTGGGTTTTCTCCGGGTCCTCAGGTTTCCTCCGGGTCCTCCGGTTTCCTCCCACTGCTAAAAGACCCCTACGCGCAAGCGAATTATTGAAATAAAATTAAACCATATGTTAGTCCCGAAATGAGCTAGTTTGAGTCGAGTGGACGTTAAAGTGGAAATTGCAAATTTTTAAGTTATATTTTTAAAATGTATTAAAATAAAGCCTTAAAATAGATGGTATCCATAAACAGTCCTACCTTGTTAAAGAATAATCCTATTAATCCTATAATTCGCTATTGCCAGCTGAGAAATTGGCAAAAATATCATTTTTAACTTCAAATTCCAACGTTGGAAAATGGCTGCCCCATGTTGTCAATAGCAAAACAGAGGAGGTAATTGTGTTGTTATTTCCTGTGTCCTAGATTTTTAAGGGTGGGAAATAATGCCCATGATCGTATAATAGTGATTTGATAACCTAGTATTGAGCAAAAGACATAGAAATAATTATGTTTTGACTTTCTTAGAAAATTTGAAATTCTCGATTTAAACCCCATCTCTCTCTCTCTCTCTCTCTCTCTCTCTATATTTCGAGCAGTAATTGTATTCCATAGAATTATGACCTGTATATACATGTACCGGTATTTTATGATTGTTATTTCAAAATATATTTTCTCTTTATTAGACATCATCTTCAAGTTCGGATATGTCGATGGGTGAAGCATCTGGTTATAAAACGATGTCTAACAGTTCGATACCTGGTAGTTCCACCACCTTCAGCGATACGTCGTCTGTAGGCATCGGTTCGTCGGCTTCTGATTTCAGCTGTTCCTATTCTCAAGCTCTCTTGAAATCAGATACAGGTCAGTAGATTCTATTTTATTTTGATAACAGAGCTGGATAATGTATCATCATGTATTCCCTACCTACTTTCACTTTCGTTTCTCTTTAAAAGATACATTATGTATGATTTAGATCAAGAGATGACATTTCGTGCTATAATAGTTCAAAAATAGATAATGGAAAATAAAAATATTAAAAATTTCTGTCAAATTACTTTATTCTGAGCAAAGTTATGAATGTTTGAAGATTTAATCTAAATAATAGTCTTGATTTTCAAGTACCATTGCTATGATAATAAATAGTCTTGATTGTCCATTTTAAAATTGACTATGAGCTTTTGATGTAAATAAAGGTCTAAATAAAAATGCGTATAACATTTTTGGAAATAAAAAAGGGTCATGTAGGTTGTTACAGTTTTTATAGGACTTGTTAGTCAAGTTGTTGTATTTGTTGTTACAGGTTTTATAGGACTGGTTAATCAAGCTATGACGTGTTATCTGAACAGTTTATTACAGACCTTGTATATGACACCTGAATTCAGAAACGCTTTATACAGGTATGTTTGTTATCTTGTGTTGCTAGCCCCATACAGGTATGTTTGTTACCTTGTGTCGCTAGCACCATACAGATATGTTTGTTACCTTGTGTCGCTAGCACCATACAGGTATGTTTGTTACCTTGTGTCTCTAGCACCTTACAGGGATGTTTGTTACCTTGTGTCGCTAGCACCTTAAGAGGTATGTTTGTTACCTTAGGTCATTATCACCTTACAGTGTCCTATTCGGTGCCGCCCTCTTGTGAACAGTTTGTTTGTTACCACTGTCAAATGTTACAATCTCCCTTCTTCTGTTGTGTGGGGTGGTCAAGTGGTCTAACGTGCACTTTAGATCATAAGTTCTGTCATTGGATCTGGGAGTTGGGTTAATGGTTAATGCGTGCACGTTAGGTCACTAGGTCTGTCAAGTTGCGTGATTTAGATCCCAAGCATGTACGTGACAAGGAGTAGGGTCACCTGTCCAACCTCATGGGTTTTCTACGAGTCCTCCGGTTTCCTCTCAGTGTTAATGCCCCCCTATGTGCAAGCGAATTATGGAAATGAAATTGTACCATATGTTAGTCCTGAATGACATATTTTGTGTCTAGTGGACATTAAACCCCATTATTTGGCTTGTATTCAACACACACCCATGGAAATTAATGCTGAGGACAATTTTGCTATTTTCATCAAAATATATCTATGTTTATTTTAAGATGGGAATACGATGGAACAGAAGAAGATTCCGTTAAAAATATACCGTATCATCTACAGCGTCTTTTTCTACAATTACAGGTATGTTGAAAGCTTCCAAGTATTTATGTTTTTCGGAAAATATCAAACACCACTAAATTTATTCAGATGGATTATTATTATTTAACATTTCATTAAGAAATCAATTTAAAACAGGCCCATCAACTTGGTTCGCAGCATATAAAGATGACAGTTATTCATCGTATCTTTGTAAATACTGAATGGAAGTGAACAAATTTGGACTGATATTTTATATTATAGATCCATCCTTCACAATATTGTAGTTGTGAAAAAATAGCGTCTTTTATTTTCGCATGCCAAAAGCTCCCTGTAACAGACCGTTTCATTAGTTAATCCCTTACATCATCCAAAACGTGTCAATGATAACAACTCTTCCAGATCCCGGTGTAGTAAAGACAAGTAAAATGAAATTTTGAACTATAAAAGAACGAAACGAAATAGGATCTGTGTTTTAATCAGATTGGTAACCTATCCAACGAATCTTGAATATGATAGTCTGGTAAAACTTGTGACTATGATCGTATTCTACCTACATGCCCAAACCCACAGAGATATTGTAATTTGGCACAGAAATTAAAGTTTCATTGCTTCCTTTTAGTGCAATATTGAAGCCATTGCAAACAACACCGGAAAATCCTGATGAACTTTCCCGGCCAACACCAGTATTGAACCTGCGACCTCCGTGTTTACTCTGTTATTGTTTGTGAACATATTTGATGGGCCTGGTTTAAATCCGAGCTGGGAGATTATCTAGCGATGTTATTTAAATTTGGTCTGCTTACTATTAAATCGGGGGTCATGGTGGCTAAGTGGGTGAAAATGCTGGCTGGCTAGCCTGGAGTATATGCACCTTGCCTTTGATCTTGTTGTTGTCATGCATGATTTCTGATTTGTCCATAAATAAATAATTGGCCTACACATTTGTTGCTATACTTGCTTGAAAACGTTGAGGGAATACTCTTCGAAACGTTGCCTAAATAAATCAGTAATTGTTCTTCCATAAGTATGTGTTATAGCTCTGTAGAACTAATGATATCTACATTACTTAATCTTATGAATTGCTGAAAATTAATATTGGCTACATTATTATGGTAATTATATTTTGCCTGTTTTTTTCAGACATCCAAGAAACGTTCTGTAGAAACGACTGATCTGACTAAAAGTTTTGGTTGGGATAGTAGTGAAGGTAATTATGTTAAATAAGTTTAAAAATGCCTTTTGCAGATCATTTTGTTTAAGATACATTATGTCAGAGCTAAATCTGCCTATTGCAGGTCTTTCTTTAGGCCTGAAATGTTATATAAACTATTAATTAGACATTAATTAACTTACCAAGACCATAATTATCTCTCGATGCCATCGGATGCTCAAGATTTTAACACGATTAAATTAATGATTTAATTTAAAAATGGAGAAGTGAGACTAAGACTCGAACGACCAGTATGGTGATTGCGATCAGTGCACACATCTTTTGAATATGTGTCGTCATCTAATTTTGAACTATTATAGCGAGAACAGCCAGGTCTTTATCTAAATCTTACATAATGTATCTTTAATATAGATGTAATGGAAAAGATGGGTTGGCTGTATATTTGCAATTTCATATTTAGTCTGTCGTTGAATCAAGTTGGGGATTTTGAGCCCACATGTGTATGTGACCAGGAGTGGAGTCGCCTGCTTAACCTCGTGGGTTTTCTCTGGGTCATTTGGTTTTCTCTCACTGCTGAAGACCTTTATGCACAAAAATATTATTGAAATAAAATTCTACCGAATGACCTAATTTATGTTGAATGGATATTAATCACAATTTCCCTCTCCATTTCAGTCTGGCAGCAACACGATGTCCAGGAATTGTGCCGTGTAATGTTCGATGCCTTGGAACAAAAATGGAAGAATACAAAACAAGCAAATTTAATAAACCAGTTATATCAGGGAAAATTGAAAGATTATGTGAAATGTTTAGAGGTAGGTTTAATGAAATGTAAGAACAAATATGTAGGCATCTGTAATCGATCATTACACAGTTATCAAGACAACAACGGTCATTTTGAAAAGGGGAGCTGTGCAGCACAGGCCTATTGAGTCAACTGGCATGGTTTCGATTCCCTGGTTGTAAGTGACCCGGAGTAGGGTCGCCTGTCCAACCTTGTGGGTTTTCTCCGGGTCCTCCTGTTTCCTCCCACTGCTAATGACCGCTATGCGCAAGCAAATTCTTGAAATAAAATTGATCCATATGTTAGTCCCGAAATGACCTTGTTTGTGTCAAGTGGACATTAAACCCCATTTCTCTCCTATTGATGAGGCATTAAACCCTTTTCCTTTGCATTCTTTAGAAATAGAGTAGTTGGTCATGCAACCATAGAAACTAACAGAAACCATAGCAACTAATAAGTACTCATTAAATTAAACATCATTCCAGGCATAAGTCCAAAGAAAGTTACCACGTGAGTCTTTGAGTCTTCGAAGGTTAAATGGCATTGATATATAATATAATATTTTGTTTTTAGTGTGGATATGAAAGTGCTAGAACTGATGCGTATTTAGATATACCGCTAGTCGTACAACCATTTGGTTCAAACAAAGCTTATGGAAGCGTGGTATGTATGACTTCATTATAAAATATTTCTACATATAATAGTTTCCCCTCGTCAGTGGTGCAGGACAGAGAGCTTGAAAAGGACAGCTGTCTAGTCATTCGGATGATATAAAATACCGGTCCCATGTGCACATAAAAGATCCCCTGACACTTTGAATTTGATATAAGAGTAGTACCGCTGTCGGGTAAAATTTCCCTCACAGCACACTGTATGGCGCATGCCTGTCTTCATTAGCCCAGTCATTTCATTTCTAAATGTAATATATTTGGTTGGCATACATGTATGTCTCGTTTGACTAAAAAACACATATCAAAACATTTTCTAGATAGTGCTACATTTATTCGCAGAGTTATTGTTATTTACTATTTGTATGTTCGTAGGGCACATACGCTTTGTGAGTAAGGCATGGTCTCACTAACCAGGCCACAAGTTTACAAAACATTCTCAGACTTAGTTAAGAATTTACTCCAAATTGTTCGCCTTATTTTAACTAAGATATAGCTCTTGATAAAACTTTTGTTGTTTTAAGGTATCAAATATGTGCAAAGTTTTGTGTTTCTGCATCAAAGATATTTCTAATTAACAGTGATTGAAAGTCTGAGAATGCTTGTGAACTGGGGGGTTGGATGACGGAATGGTTAGCACGTGCGTGCTGTATCAAAAGGTCTGTCATTGAGTCAGCTGGCATGGTTTCAATTCCCCGGGTTATACGCGACAAGGAGTAGAGTCGCCTGTCCAACCTCGTGGGTTTTCTCCAGGTCCTCCGGTTTTCTCCCACTGCTAAAGACCCCTACGTGCAAGTGAATTATTGAAATAAAATTGAACCATGTGTTAGTCCCGAAGTGACCTAGTTTGTGTCGAGTGGACGTTAAACCCCATTTCTCTTTCTCTCCCTCTTGCTTTGTGAACTGTTGGTCTGGAGGTCCCAGTTTGAATCCCAGTGTTGGCCAAAAAGTCTCTCTGGATTTTCCAATATGGTTTCCCCATGTAAGTGGTGCGGAACAGAAAAATATACCATATATACCATTGGCAAAACGTTACTGTCAGGCCAAATTTTCCCTCAGACACACTGCATGGCAAATGACTGTCTTCATTAGCTGTCAAACCCTATTATGTTATTGTTTCGTTATTATTTACAGGAAGAAGCCATGAATGCGTTCGTACAACCAGAAACATTAGAAGATTCCAATCAATATTTCTGTGAAAGATGTAATAAAAAATGTAATGCTCACAAGGTAACCATTATTTTAAAAACAAAGTTTATTTCTTTATTGTTAAAGATATTATACATGTTATTGATCTCTGTGATCCTGTATGCACGTTGGCGTGCACGTTAAAGATCCCTGGACAGTTGGAATTTCATGAAGAGTAGTTGAAAACGGCTCTGAGTAAAATTTCTCTCCTAGCACATAAGGTTGCAGCGATAACCCGGGGATGCCGATTAATCGCGATTATTTTTTTAATTATGATATCGTATCGGCCCAAAATAGATAATCGCCATCCCCGGTATATCGGGAAATTTATTCAGTTATCACGATAAATCTAATAATCGCCAGATCACTGATTATCGAAAGAATAGAAGTTATTTTAAATAAACAAAATTCATCGATGGTATCAAAAGTATATATAAGCTGATATTTTCGTATTTAGACAATTACGCTTATTGGAAACACGGACAATCACACTGCCCAATACACCGACATATTAGAATCTGGTCAATGCTCAACACCCTGGATGTTTCAATTTTCTTTCTCATCATGCCATCATGGATCATTTTTATCGCGATTAAAGAGAACTATCATGATAAAATACATAATCGCAATACTACTATTTATCGCGATAATTCGAAAAGCTGTTATCGTGATTAATCGTGATAAAATAATTTGATATCGTTGCAACCTTACTAGCACATTACATTTTGTATATATGCCCGTCTTCATGATAACTCTAGTTAGAAGAAAGTGGGGGGGGGGGTCTAGTGGGTTAACAGTATAACACAGGCTCGTGAAATCACAAGATCTGTCATTGAGTCAAGTGCTGTGGTTTTGATTTCCAGCCAATCCAACCGCGTGGGTTTTCTCCAGGTCTTTCAGTTTCCTCCCGCTGCTAAAATTGAACCATATGTTAGTCCCTAAATGACTTAGTTTGTGTCAATTGGATGTTAAACCCTCAACTCTCTCTCTCTCTCTCTCTCTCTCTCTTCTCTCTCTCAAAGTTTATTTGTTTTGTTTTTTTTTGTATTTTTAGGGTTTAAAGTTTATAACGTTTCCGTATTTACTGACGATGCAGTTAAAAAGATTTGATTTTGATTATTCTACGATGCATCGTATCAAACTGAACAACAGGTGAGAACTATTATAATATTGTAGCCCAGGTCCACAATAATACAGAGATCCCATGTACACGCATACTAAACTTAGTGTGTCTGGCTACAGATACTGCCGCTTGAGTACAGACACTCAGCAAGTTGACTGATATTTTGAGTCCTAAATCGATGATTTTAGTTGAAAACACTACTTATAATTTGAGAATTTTGTTAAGTATTTATTCTGCTTCCATTTGAGAATATTGAAAAAATTTATTTAGTCTTTGTGTGTATAACAGATGTGGGGGGGTTGGGGTGGCCTAGTGGTCTAGAGTGCCGCGCTTCGACCTCTGGCTGGCCGGTCACCTCTGGCTTGCGGCTGTGGTTTCGAGCCCTGGTGTGAGCGTATGTGGCATGGACATAGGGGCGCCTTCTCAACCTCGTGGGTTTCCTCCGGGCACTCCGGTTTCCTCCCACTGCTAAAGACCTCTACGCGCAAGCGAATTATTGAAATAAAATTAAACCATATGTTAGTCCCGAAATGACCTAGTTGTGTCGAGTGGACGTTAAACCCCATTTCTCTCTCTCTCTCTATAACAGATGTGAAACGGAGTAGAACCACGTTATAAAACAGTATGCTAATTTTTGGATATGGCGGCCATTTAGAGCAGAGATCTATTCTCGAAGTATAAAGTAGATGGATCTCTGTGTACAGAATGCTGTACATGTACTTGCAATTAGAACAACCTTGCACGAGCAAAAAATCCTGCAAATCACACTGCATGGCTTAAACATATATTATGCAAGAGCTAAATCTGCCTATTGTAGGTCTTTCTCTAGGCCTCAAATGTTATCTAAACTATTAATTAGACATTAATTAACGTATCCAGACCATAATCAAATCTAGATGGCATCGCTAGCCTGCGATCTTAAGTGGATTGTGAGCCGATTTACTGCATAACTTTCCTTCTCGATTAAAAGATTAAATAGATAATCAAGACTATGCTGATTATCGTACTGACTTTAGTAATGATGACCGAGGCTAGGCAGAAATTTCATTCACTTAGTTTTCGGTTCATAGTGGATCAATTTGAATGAAATTTTCAGCAAATTGCCTTTACGTTATCTAGTTTTTAACTATTATAGTGAGAACTGCCAACTCGTTATCGAATCTCCCATAATGTATCTTTAATGTTTGTCTTCATTTGCCCTGTTGGTGCAAAAACATAAAAGCCGCATTTCATTCAACAATTCAGTAAAGAAATAAATATGTATGTGCAAATGCCCCTGTGGGTTATGACAACATTTCTGTCTTGTTGTGCCAGATTAGATCAAATTATATCCTATTTATTACAATTATCAAAACGTACCGGGTACATTAATGTGACAGCCAGTGGCTTTAAGAAAAAAAAGACAGACACTGACTGAATATGGAGCTATTAATGTTTTAGTCTAATTATAGTTTTCAATGATTTTGATCCTCTTTATGCAAGGTATTGGCTCGCTAGTCAGAAGCTCATGGTGTTAGCCAGGTAACCAGGGCCCTGTTTCTCGAAATTTTAACTAAAGATAAAATCCAATTTTGATTGGCTAAGCACTAAAATCAATCTAATATTATCCAATCAAATTACTAAAATTTGGGTTTTATCTTAGCTAAAATTTTGTGAAACAGGCCCCAGGAACTCATGGTGTTGGCCAGGTAACCAGGAGCTCATGGGATAGATCATGGTGTTGGCTGAGAAAGTATGCCAGCCTTTATTAGCCCAGTTGAAGCAGAATAGTCAGTGGTTCAGCCCGATTTTAATATCATGTTTTACTCTTCTTTACAGAATGACATTTCCTGATCTGTTGGACATCAACTCCTTTATTGAAGACAGTGATATCAAGAATAAAGAGATAGAAGAAGAGAATGGGGAGGAATTAGATAGAAAGAAGGATGAAACATCTAATGGTCCTGTTGATAGCAGTGATGAAGGTAACATATTTATCTATTTCATTTTTCTTCCAGAAATGTTGTTTGGATGGGACAAAAAAAACCTGAGGTCCCGCATGTAGTAGGCATGCAAGTTAAAGATCCCTTGACATTTGTTCGATCTGGATTTTCTGGCGTGGTTTCCCCCTTGTCAGTGGTTCAGAACGGAGGGCCTGACAAGGACAGCTGTCTAGTCCTTCGGATGAGACGGAAAACCGAGGTCCCGTGTATACATTGGAATGCACGTAAAAGATCCCTTGGCAGTTGGAATTTGATATAAAAGTAGGCAATATTGCCGCTGCCTGGGCAAAATTTCCCTCATAGCACACTGTATGGCGTATGCCTGTCTTAATTAGCCCTATATAGGAGCAGAACAGTAGGACGTTAAACCCCATTTCATTCCCTTGACATTTGGAATTCGATATAAGATAAGACTATAGCACCAATGCCAGGACAAAATTTCCATCATAGTACACTGTATGGCGTATCCCTGTCTTCATTGGCTAGGTTTTAGCAGATCCTTTCAGCCAGTTGAACATTGTGACGTTCGATGTTTATATATTTACAGGTACAGATGAAGGTGTTTGTTTATTTATTACAGGTACAGATGAAGGTATATGATTTTATATTACAGGTACAGATGAAGGTGTTTGTTTATATATTACAGGTATAAATGAAGGTATATGTTTATATATTACAGGTATAGATGAAGGTGTTTGTTTATATATTTACAGGTGTAGATGAAGGTATATGTTTATATATCACAGGTATAGATGAAGGTGTATGTTTTTATATTTACAGGTATAGATGAAGGTATTGAAGTAGAGAACAGTTTATCAGGGACTTCATCTAGCAGTGATTCATCTAGTGTAGGCAGTGAAGCTGCTGTATCTGATAAAAATACTACAGATACCCACAAAAAGGTAAATTACAATGTAAATTACAAAACACAAAAAGGTGTATCACAAAATACACACAAAAAGATGGATTACAAAATACACACAAAAAGGTGTATTACAAAATACATGCAAAAAGATGTATTACAAAATACATGCAAAAAGATGTATTACAAAATACACACAAAAATGTAAATTACAAAAAATGCACAAAAATGTAAATTACAAAATATATAAAAAAGGTTAAATTACAAACGAAAGACTCAAAAGGCTGAACTATAAAATACATGCAAAAAGGAATTTATAACATACACACACAAAGGTAAATTACTAAATACACATAAAAAGGTCAATTAATTACAAAATAAACACAAAAAGATACATTGCAAAATAAACACAAAAAGGTGAATTACAAAGTTCACTCATAAATAGGGGGGTTGGATGGCTGAATGGTTAGCGTGCGCGCGCTGTATCATAAAGTCTGTCATTGAGTCGACTGGCGTGGTTTCGAATCCCCGGTTGTACGTGGCAAGGAGTAGGGTCGCCTGTCCAACCTCGTGGGTTTTCTCCGAGTCCTCCGTTTTCCTCCCACTGCTAAAGACCCCTACGCGCAAGCGAATTATGTAAATAAAATTAAACCATATGTTAGTCCCGAAATGACCTAGTTTGTGTCGAGTAGATGTTAAACTCCATTTCTCTCTCTCTCGCTCATAAATAGGTAAATTACAAAATACACACAAAAAAGTGAATTACAAAATACATTCAAAAAGTCAATTTAAAAATACACAGATTCACATCAAAAGGTCAAATTAAACAAAAAATCCCGAACAAATATCAAATTAAGAAATCAGACGAATCTCATGAAAAGGTCAACTCAGGAAATTCAAATACATCACAAAACACACAAAATGGTAAATGAATAAACTAAAGGCAACTATTTGTTTATATTTTGTTTACAACCACCGTTTTTCCTTTCCGGACATGATTTGTTCATCTAATCCATGGATGGAAAATTCTTTGATGTATTGTAACTGTTTTGATTCAAATTATTGTGAGAAGAAAGATGCTGACGTGCCATGATGATATTGTTTTGTTGAGTTTTAATTTCTTTTTTTCAGGGTCCGTATCAGTATGATTTATTTTCTGTGATGATACATTCAGGAAGCGCGGCTGGCGGCCATTACTATGCATACATCAAGTATGTCGATCTTTTATATGTGATACTGAAATTAGTTTGCTAACCTGGTTGTCCCATGTTCAATCTTGGTTTGCCTTAGAAATTTCATTGTGATTTTCTGGCGTGGTTCCCCTTGTCAAGCATTCAGGGACAATGTTGAGTTGTTCTGTCAGTGGTGCAGAACAGAGGGCCTGGCAAGGGACAATGTATAGTCCTTCGAATGGGATGAAAAACCGAGGTTCTGTGTAGACATTGCCGTGCAAGTAAAAGAACCCTTGACAATCAGAATTTGATATAAGAATAGACCATAGTGCCGATGTCCGGAAAAAGTTCCTCCCATAGCACACTGTATGGCGTATACCGTTTTCATTAGCCCATAGGAGCAGAACAGTAGGACGTTAAACCCTATTTCATTTTCAATCTAGTTATTGGTAAACAAAGTTAATTAGTCAATACACCCAGCATACAACCGATTTATCAATAAAGACAGATTTTTGTTTCCGTAGTGATGGTTAACCATTATGTCTGTACACAACTGTTATAATAAAATTCAGAATTATTTTTCCTTGCTAAAACCTCTATCTTTGTTTGAACTTTAGAATTCCCCAAAACTATATAAATACCAATTTACACTGAATGTTACTAACTATATGAATTTTCCAATTGACAATAAGATGATATCAGATGTTAGCATACTTTATCTTGTGTACTGTACTCATCGTAATTATACATCTATATTAGTAATATGATAATGAATATATTATAACTTTTATTGATATCAACAGGTCATTATGATTATACATCTATAAGGAATATATAACTTTTATTGATATCAACAGGTCATTTGAAGATGGTCAGTGGTATAGTTTTAATGATCAACAAGTTTCTAGGGTAAGTCGAACCTTCACCCATATAATTTTAACCTTGTTTGTGGTTTTGAGTGTGATCAATTGTTCACCATGCAGTTTCATTTTTTTATCCAAAATGATAGCTACTCATGCTTTGTTGCAAATGCTTTTTTAGGTTCTTTTTTTTTAAAGATATGTTTGTTTCAGATAGTATCTGAATAGGGATTGGTGAACAGGTATAGTCTGTATTTGAGCATATTCTATCCAGAAACTTAAAAACATATTTATTTCAAATAATTGTTTTGAACTGGTGTGAATGTATTGAAGCACTATATGGATCGAACAATAATAATATTAAACCCCTCTCCCTGGTCAATAGGGGTGGGTGGATTATTGGGATGGATGGATGACCTAAATTCTGTAATTGATTTAAGTGGCAAGGTTTCGATCTGAAGCTGTACAATTGGGTTTTCTCCGGATCCTCTGATTTTTCTCCCCCACATCTACAGAAAATCCATATATGGACAAAGGATATTATTCAGATAAAATTGTACTAATGTTTTAATAAATGTATATTGAATATTTTGTAGATAACGTTTGATGATATTCGTAAAGTATATGGTGGTTCAAGCGTAACGAGAGGTTTTTATTCTTCAGCTTACGCAAGGTAATTATAAACAATTTATTATCTTCATCAACTTATTAAGCCCATCCCTCCCCCCCCCCCCCTAAAAAAAGTTTGTTTAAAACAAGGATATATTACCTTCTAATTTGTGCTTAAAAGCATCGACTTCTTCTCAGAAAAATATGCTAAGTCCGGTTTTCTACTTTTGTTTTGTAGTTCTACGAATGCTTACATGTTAATGTATCGACAGAGAGACAAGAAACGTAATTCAGGTCAGTTACACTCTTTATTCATCATAGTACGACGGAGTGCCTGGCAAGGGATAATGTAATATCATTCAGATGGGGCAAAAAAACCGAGGTATCGTGTATACATTAGTTTGCACGTTTAATATTTGAGTATGTGCTCATGTTCAAGTATCTAATATTAGAGATTTGTTCATATTTTTCTATGTGATGATATTAAGTATCTAATATTAGAGATTTGTTGATATTTTACCATGTGATGATATTCAAGTATCTAATATTAGAAATTTGTTGATATTTTAGCTTTTCTGTCACCTGAAGAATTCCCGTCCGTACTAAAAGATGAATTAAAACGACAACAAGTTAAAGAAGAAGCCGAGAGACGACAGAGAGAAATAGATAAATCTACCTGTAAGGTGAGTGGCTGACACGTGACATTGAGTAGGGCAGCCTGTCCAACCTGGTGGGTTTTCTATGGGTCCTCCAGTTTCCTCCCACTGCTAAATACAGTAAGAAAGGGATAATACAGTCATATATAGTAACAGAAAGGGGTAAATACAGTCATATATAGTAACAGTAAGGGATAAATACAGTCATATATAGATATAGAAAGTGATAAATACAGCCATATAAAGTAACAGTAAGGGATACATACAGCCATATATAGCAATAGAAAGTGATAAATACAGCCATATAAAGTAACAGTAAGGGATACATACAGCCATATATAGCAATAGAAAGGGATAAATACAGCCATATACAGTAATAGAGATGGATAGATACAGCCAAATATAGTAATAGAAAGGGATAGATACAGCCAAATATAGTAATAGAAAGGGATAAATACAGCCATATATAGTAATAGATAAATACAGCCATATATAGTAATAGATAAATACAGCCATATATAGAAATAGATAAATACAGCCATATATAGTAATAGATAAATACAGCCATATATAGAAATAGATAAATACAGCCATATATAGTAATAGATAAATACAGCCATATATAGAAATAGAAATGGATAAATAAGCCATATATAGTTATAGAAATGATTTTATTTTTCAGATTAAGTTATATTGTATGCATCCAGTTCAACTGAGAAAGATGGATGTTAGATTTGAAATACATAAAGATAAAACTTTACGAGAAGCAACCAAACAAGCTTACACAGTAATTATTATTGATATTTTAAGACAGCAGTCCTTGCATTGAACTAGAGTGATATTTTCTACTTTTATTCTTCTATAATGGAAAGCCTGCTTTCTTAAAATACTTTAGTTTAAACATACATTATGCAAGAGGTAAATCTGCCTATTGCAGGTCTTTCTTTAGACCTGAAATATTATCAATTTGACATTAACTTATCCAGATCATAATCATACTCTCAGTGCCATTTGATGATTTAATTTAAAAATGAGAAGCGAGGCTATGACTCGAATGAATAGTACGGCAATTACGATTAATGCACACACCTTGTCTAAACTACAACCATTGATAACTTCACTCAAAAGTAAAGTAATTTGAATGACATTTTCAATATATTCATTTTGCATTATCTATTTTTGAACTATTATAGCGAGAACGGCAAGCTCTTTATCTAAATCTTACATAATGTATCTTTAAATATGCTAAAAAAAAACCTACGTGCAAGCGAATTATTGAAATAAAATTGAAACACATGTTAATCCTGCAATGACCTAGTTTGTGTCGAGTGGACTTTAGTGCGTGGGCGGGAACAAGATAAAGAAAAAGATTATATTTATTTATAATATATATATTTATTTGTTGTAGCTATTTGACCTAGATACTGTATTACCATTAGACCAATGTCGACTGATTAAATACGATGAACATTCAGATTCTTTAGAGAAATCGTACGAAGGAGAAGAAGATACTGATATGGGGTCATTATTAGGGGGAGTTAAGTCTAGTTACACCTTTGATCTATTATTAGAAACACGAACAGCTGATTCACCATTCCAAGAATACAAACCAGGAGGTAGGTCACATTCCTCATTTATTTAAATCTCCAAGGATATGTAAAATTAAATGAAATTAAATGGGGTTTAACGTCCTACTGTTCTGCTCAGGGGGGGTTGGATGGCTGAATGGTTAGCGTGCGCACGCTGTATCATAAAGTCTGTCATTGAGTCGACTGGCGTGGTTTCGAATCCCCGGTTGTACGTGGCAAGGAGTAGGGTCGCCTGTCCAACCTCGTGGGTTTTCTCCGGGTCCTCCGGTTTCCTCCCACTGCTAAAGACCCCTACGCGCAAGCGAATTATGTAAATAAAATTAAACCATATGTTAGTCCCGAAATGACCTAGTTTGTGTCGAGTGGAAGTTAAACTCCATTTCTCTCTCTCTCTCTGTTCTGCTCAGACTGGGCTACTGAAGACGGGCATACACCATACAGTGTGCTATGAGGGAAATTTTGCCCGCACAGTGGCACTATGGCCTACTCTTATATCGAATTCCAACTGCCAAGGGATCTGTTATGTACATGCCAATGTATACACAGGACCTCCGGGTTTCATCCCATCCGATCCAACGACTACACATTGTCCATTGCCAGGCCCTTTGTCCTACATCACTGACAAGGGGGAAACAACACCAGAAAATCCTGATGAACTTTCTCAGCCAAAGTAGGGTTCGAACACGGGACCTCCAGATTAGCGAGCCAGCGCCTTACCCACTGAGCCATCGTGGCTCCCTGTACATGTAAAAGAACTGTAGAAAGTAAGAATTTGATAAGAGTAGCCCGTAGCGCAGCTGTCAGTCGTCTTCATTAGGGTGTGTGTCAAATAGGTTAACACATGCTCGTTGCATTGTAAGGTCTGTCATCAAGTCAAGTGCCATGATTTTGATTCCCCTCTTGTATGCAACAAAGTGTAGGGTCTCCATACTGGTAGGTTTTCTCCAGGTTCACTGGTTTCCTCCCACTGCTAATAAAACTGAACCATATGTTAATCACGAAATGACCTAGTTTGTGTAGATTGGACGTTAAACCCCATTTCTCTCTCTACGTAATAAATTGTATAACAGAATTCTATTATTTTGGTTTTTGTAAATTACCTTGTTTATGTTTGTAGGTGTAACTGTGAAGGTATACAATGTTGATATAGAAAGGGAGATAATTCATGCACCTGTTAGTATACGAGCCTACCATGTACAAACTATTCAAGAATTCAAACACCTTGTAGCTCAGGTAATAGTTGACATTAATTATTTACAACACTGTCAACCAAAGTCGGTGATTTATCCCCTGGTTGAATTGCCGAATGGTTAACACATGCGCCCTGGACCATGAGGTCTGTCATTGAGTCATGTGGCGTGGTTTTGAATCTCTGCCTGTACGTGACAAGTAGTAGGGTCACCTGTCCAACCTTGTGGGTTTTCTCCAGGTCCTCCGGTTTCCTCCTACTCGCAAGCGAATTATTGAAATAAAATTGAACCAGATGTTAGCCCCGAAATAACCTAGTTTGTGTTGACTGGACGTTAAACCCGATCTCTCTCTCGTTGATAACACATGGACAAAACATGGATGTATACCTCATCACTGGAGCATTAAGGGAGTAACAGTGGCTCAGTAAGCTGCTAGTTCATGTACCAGGTGGTCCTGGAATTTGTTGCCCCTTGTCAGTGGTACGGGACAGATTATTATGGTAGTTCAACCCTCCGTTGTCTTTGACAAAACATTCAGTGTCTATATCTGGTTCTTTTGATACTAATAGTTAGTGTAGTATGTCATATAGAAGTGGACTAGTGAAGCCGTGTATTTATGAACCCTGTGAACTAGTGACACACTGTTGGATTATCTTTATTCTGTTTATTTCAGAAATTACAAGTGAATGTTGATAATATTCGACTTGTGTTTGAAAGATTTCATAATGATCTACGACTACTAACAGTACCCAATAAAACACTGAAAGCTGAAGGTTTCTTTAAAAGTAATAAGGTAAACATCTAATCAATATTCTTATTCGCCCTGTATTTCCAACCCAAGTGGACATTAAGCCCCATCTCTCTCTCTCTCTCTCTCTCTCTCTCGCTCTCTCTTTTTCCAACCAGGCTAGCCCTTAATCACAACAGGTCCTTTAGGCAAACTTCTTAGGAAGCCTTTGTCTGAGTTATCACCCTTGGTGGAAGCACACGAATGAACGAACCATCTTCCTGTTTTCTTCTAATCTGTCTTGGACTTCACCAATATTGAAAAAGCTGATAGACACGACTTAATCGATGCTAAAATATACTAAAATCCCATCAAAGATTTTCATGAAGATTGTAGATAGACTGGTTTGCTTTCACCATTCCAAGTTAACAGGTTTTTAATTCATCATATCTTTGTAAGCACTGTACGGAATTGAACTTTACAATATTGTAGTTGCAAGGGATTTCTGAATCCCTCAAATCATCTTTAGGGGTTTGAAATGGGGAGAATCTTTAAAAAATATTTATCAGATAAAATGTTGACATTATTTTACAGGTATATAAAATGTTTGATAAAATGTTGAAATTATAGCTTAGAAATATTTTACAGGTTTACGTGGAATGTAGTGATAATAAAGATGAGAATGCAGAATGTTTTCTACGCAGCAAATTTTACCAGCTATTAGATCGCCATCAGAATACCATCAGAATATATGTCAGTTTACCAACAGAAGGTACAACAGTACTATCATTATTTTCTTCTCTATGTTGTTGTAGTTGTTTCCTGCTCATATGAGACCAACTAAATATGTCAAAAATAGACTTCCGACGTGGTTTCCCCTTGTCAGTGATGCAGGACGGAGGACCTGACAAGGACAGCTGTCTAGTCCTGCGGATGAGACGAAAAACTGAGGTCCCGTGTAAACATTGGAATGCACGTAAAAGATCCCTTGGCAGTTGGAATTCGATATAAGAGTAGACGATAGTGCCGCTGCCCAGGCAAAATTTCCCTCATAGCACACTGTATGGCGTATGCCCGTCTTCATTAGCCCAGTATAGGAGCAGAGCAGTAGGACGTTAAACCCCATTTCATTTCATTTCAAAAATAGACCAAATGGCAAAGTTTTGAAGTAAAAACCCTGGGCTCGAAATCTAAACTAAAGATAAAATCCAATTTTAGTAAATATTTATTTCAATTTTGATTGGCTAAGCACTAAAATCAATCTAATATTATCAAATCAAATTACTAAAATTTGGATTTTTATCTTAGTTAAGATTTCATGAAACGGGCCCCAGGTTTATATCATGGAGTAAACTAATCAGACAGGACCTTCTTCATCTTGATTATGACTTAGATTGTTTCCAATAATCCAGGGTTGGTTTTAGGAACATTTTAATAGCATATTTTGATGTATTTGTAAGGAAATCAACAATAACTGTCATTGGAAGTATTTTGAAATACTGATATCCAGGCAAAAAGAAACCAATTTTATTATATATATAATAATTGAGAATCATAATAACAACAAGCACCTGCCATTTGTTAACTAATGACAACGAAATAGAATTTCAATATCACTGATCATGTTTTATTTTCAGATGAAGTACATGAATATCTAAAAGATCTACGGGAAAATCATCTTCGGCATCAACAAATTCTACGCACGTTGTCGGAATCGGATGATATGAGCCCCGATGATATTACGCAGACTACTAGTGAACCAATAATGGAATTTGAAAACGATTATCTCAGGACATTATCTATTCATGGTAGTCATAGTGATCCGTCTGTTTATCATAGTTGTCGTGACAACACAGACTTAAGTCCGGCAGGATCTGACGCTCGTAGCACGAGTCCCGTAGGTGCGGGTTCCAGCAGCCAGGACATGAGTTCAAGCGCTGACTGTAGTCTTAGTTTAAATTCAAATCAAGGCAGCCAGTCGCTGTCTCCCGACGCTCCCAGCGATAAATGTGATGACCTTGACACTTGTGATATGGACAAATCAGACGATAACGGTGATAATTGTGATCTAGGTAGTCATGACGATGGCGTACAGCGATCGAGTGATAAAGATTCAAGGACGTATAAAAGCTGTTCTCCAGAAACGGTTGTCGAACATGCGGAAACAGAGAATTATCATTCTAGTGCTAGCTATATCTCTAGTGGTTCCATGGTAACACAAGAAACTCTTGTATCTAAAGACAATGAAAACTGGGATTTAGACACGATTCCCACATCATATACCTCGAGTTCTAATAGCCAATCAGAAACAAGCTTTCAAGACGAACCTTTAGAAGAAGTTAAATATTATTTCTACGCGTCGTTTGACGAGTACCAACCAGACAAGTGGAGAAGTAAGTTAATATTTATATATCATTTAAACATACTTGTACGTGACAAGGAGTAGGGTCACCTGTCCAACCTCGTGGGTTTTCACCGGGTCCTCCGATTTCCTCCCACTGCTAAAGACCCCAACGCGCAAGCGAATTATTGAAATAAAATTGAACCATATGTTAGTCCCGAAATGACCGGGTTTGTGTCGAGTGGACATTAAACCCCATTTCTCTCTCTCATTTAAACATACAAGAGCTAAATCTGCCTATTGCAGGTCTTTTTCTTAGGCCTGAAATCTTTTCTAAATTATTAATTAGACCAGTGGTTCTCAACCTTTTTTTTTTTTTGATTCCTGCATTGGCCTAGAAAGTTCATCCAGATTTTCCGCCGTGGTTCCCCCTTGTCAGTGATGCAGGACGGAGGGCCTGACAAGGACAGCTGTCTAGTCCATCGGATGAGACGAAAAAACGAGGTCCCGTGTATACATTAGAATGTACGTAAAAGATCCCTTAGCGGTTGGAATTCGATATAAGAGTAGGCGATAGTGCCGCTGCCCGGGAAAAATTTCCCTCATAGCACACTGTATGGCGTATGCCCGTCTTCATTAACCCAGCATAGGAGCAGAACAGTAGGACGTTAAACCCCATTTCATTTCTCAACCTTTTTTTTGCTTGCCAACGGCACACCATGGAACACATGATAAAACAGGGGCACACCTGGCTAAATATATATGAAAGATATATGAATTTTGCAAAATAAAAACATGGTAATTCAGATGGAATACAACCATAGACATAGACTAGTTATAGTAGGGTGACCCATGTACTCACAGAAATACAGTCCACCGCTGATAGTTCGAGACTACCACTGAAGCGTGCACATTCGCCGTGCCGAGACCAACTTTCTGACAGTATGATACTATAAATAGCCATGGCACGTGCAATTCTCTACAAATCTATCAACTATTACAGCCGTAAAAAATTTATTGTTGACGATTTTGAATAGCAGTTAAATTAAGCTTCTTGGTTATTACAGCAGATTTAGAAATTACGTTTGTTTCATTTTTTAAATCGCTTTATCATTAACTGTACCGTTAAGAGCGGCATCTTTTGGTTTAGTACAAATAATATCTCTGAATCACTCGGGTTAGGCAGGAACATGAAACTAGCAGTAGTTTCATTTTACTTTTACAAGCTTCTTAAAACGATTGTTGAGCTACCTAACGTGCTTATTTCTAAATTCAATTTCTTGTTCTAGCTTTCTGTTACGTTTCGTAAAAAAGTAGTCTTGATTATCCCGACCTGTCAATCAGACGTAGAATGGTCGATAGACTGGTTAAGCGAGACTAATTTCAAAACAAGGGCACGTAACCTATCTTTTACTCAAAAGTGTCTGGATGTTATGGACGACTCTTGGAACCAGTTATCAGTCTATTATTTATACATGATTAATGGTCATAGCTTATTAAGTACAACATGATCGTTTATTTAGTGACTATAATTGTGTGAAACTGATTTGAGGCTTGGCATATATATAAATATTGTGGCGTAATGGTCGAGATATATGGAGATATTTATTTATGGTGGGTCACCCTAGTTATAGACACATAGAATGACTCAAACTAAATAAAGAAAAACACAGCTATGAACTTATCAGTAGACACCAGTGAATACTCAGTTGGGATCACATGGTGTTTCACATTTTCCTAGTTTGCCGTTCAAAATTTCGCTGCACACTCGTTGAGAATCACTGAATTTTAGACATTAATTAACTTATCCAGACTATAGATAATCAACTCACAATGCCAACTTATATGTCCGATTTTCATTGGATTTGAATCTGATCTGCTGTTCAACATCCATTGATGATTCAATACAAAAAACAGTACTTTGTTAATTATCGTGACAGTGCTAACAATGACAATCGAGGCTAAAGTGATTTTAAAATAAGGTTTCTTGGCTTATAGTACAGCAGTTTGACTGAAATTTTCAGCAAATCCCATTTACATTATCTAGTTTTTAACTATTATAGTGTGAACTGCCAGCGCTTTATCGAACGCTGAAACATGTGTTAGTCCCAAAATGACCTAGTTTGTGTCGTCAAGTGGATGTTAAACCCCTCTCTCTCTCTCTCTCTCTCTCTCTCTCTCTCTCTCTCCTGATTGTTCTGAGTGTTAGAAACTATTTTAAATGTTTTGTTAATTCTATATTAACTCCAGGTGTAACCGTGTTTGTTGATAAGAGAATCAGTCTTGGTGCGTTTAAGAAAGAAATGGAACCTTTTGTTGGAACGATCTCAGAAAATTTTAAGGTAAGATAAAAATAGAATTATTTGTACAGTTGAATTCGTAATTCTGATAGACTGGTTTATTTAAATTGTGTGTTTATCATATGCAAAAACTAAATCTGCCTATTGCAGGTTTTTATTTTGACTACAAATGTTATATTAACTATTATTTAAACATTTATTAACTTGACAAGACCATAATCAACTCTCTAGATTGTCAGATGGTCGTGAATTTTAACGGATTGAAACATGATCACAATTTATTAATTTCATTTAAAAATGGATAATCAAGACTTTGTTTATTATTGTTACAATATAATAGCAATGAAAATCGAACCCACACTATTCTTATCAAAATTTTAAACTTATAGCTTCGCACTGAATAAAGTAATTTGACTGAAATTTTTAATATATACATTTTGCATTATCTAATATTGAACTATTATAGCAAGAACGGTCTGCTCTTTATCTAAATCTTATATAATGCCTCTTTGAAGTTATTATATTATTTGTGTGATTCCAGTTATTATTTTTATTGTTTATCAACAGGTATATCGTGTTTATTCTAATAACCAGGAATTTGAAAGTATCAGATTATCAGATACCTTGACCTTCTTAGAAGATGGACGGGTTAGTATTATTAATTTACAATGATTCATTCTAGGGTTGGTGGAGAGGATGGGGGCGTAGTCAAGCAAATGTGGTTTAATTCAAAAACAATTCTTTCGAATTAATCCTTTATAAGCATTTAGTAACTAGATGGACCAATAAACTACAAAGTTATGACAAAGTTTTTTTAAATCCTTATTTTTAATCAATCTTATTAAAATACAGATCTATACTTCGTTTCGTTTTTTTTTATACTTTCGATGGCCTACACTACATGGAGATCTGACAAGTTATAGCGATAGGTCACATCAGGGGTCAAAAGACCGGCTTATGACCCTATGATGTCAGACATTTGATTAACCAATCAGCATTGATGTTAAAGCTCGCCGTAACAGACCGTTTCATTGGCTTATCCCAAACACCATTCAGAACACGAGTTAAATAACAACTCTTCCAGATCCAAGTGTAGTAAAGACAAGTTAAATGAAATTTTGAACTATAAAAATGAAACGAAATAGGATCTGTGTTTTAACCAGATTGATTTTTACTGATTAATTTAATGAATGAAAATGATAAATAAAATATAATATTTGTTGTGGTATTTCTTTGTGATCTTTATAACTTGGTCCGAGCGGTCTAACATCTTGACCAGTGATGGGATTTTGCCCGTATATTCCGGACTTGTCCGAATCTTTTTTCCAAACGCCCAAAATTGTCCGACCGGGAATATGCCCAATCGGACATCAAGACATGGTGAATAATATTCAAAATTCTGAAATTAATAGTTTACTGATTGTATAACTACCACTCAACCCGATTATCGTCGATACGCTGGATTGATTAGGTAATTAAGTGATCAACGTATTTATCGTTTTATACCGTCTATAAATAACCTACCTTGATTAACTACTTAATCTGCCTTGATTGACCGACTTAATCCTTTGTCGGACAGTTCATCAATCTAGTCGTAAACAGAAGTCATTGTTTCCCCTTTGTCGGAATATTCATCAATCCAATAACTGTGATTATAATTTTAATCCTCGTGTTAACCTCGTGGTTTCTGCATTGTCGGACATATTAATCGCATTGATGTGAGCCGACAATATGTATAAACTATAGATGTCACATATTGTAATAGACATCAATAGACAGTCATTATAACTTTCAACATGCTTCGATTCAATATACATTGTATCCGATAACTTGTCTGTGATATTCCTTTGGTGGAAGCCAAAGTTAAATAAAGCTATTTCACACACACGCATGGTTCTAGTAAAGTAACTCAAAATGAAAGTAGTCATATCGCGAGACACGTGAAATTAAGAGATTTAAACGTGCCGAATCTAATAAGTGAGGTTTCTGTTTTTAAATAAATAAATAAACACGCTAAGAAATGTTGACGACTATGTCGATTGGAATACGGCTAGAGTCGAATGCGATTATTTAGCTGCAGTTGGTGTCCCTCGCTCGTTTTTGAGCGACGTTTACTTCGAAATAAATTTCGGGATGTCATATTTTTCCTTTCGTATATAAATCGAAACGGAGTATGAGATGAATGCCGGTTTTTGCTGAAAAATGTATCGAAATATGACCCGAAAAATACAGTAATTTGGGGGGAATTTGAAACAGGTACCGATCGACAGTAGTCGTCACACTTTCATTCTATGGTATTACGATGTCATGTAATTTTGTAAGAATATTATTGACATAAATTTTAATACCGTACGGGAATTAAGCATGAAAAATTACGAGGTGAAGATATTTTTTTATTACGTATAAATTTGAGTATTTTGTTGACACGTGATTCTTAATTGTGGTTTGAAAACGTCTGCTTAAATAACGATATGAGTTATGCCCCTTTATTTTCGGAAAAAATGTCCGACAAGAAAAATTTTGAAATCCCGTCACTGATCTTGACCCATGTATTAAACCAAGCAAAACTATTTTGGGATGTGTGTTTTTTGGGGACTTGGGATGAGATGTCTTCTAACTTGGGATGAGATGTCTTCTAACATGGGATGAGTTGTCTTATATTGGGATGAGTTGTCTTGGGATGAGTTGTCTGTATACCTGTTTTTTGATGTATAAATGTTTTTCTTTTTGTAGTTAAATATAAAACTTGGTCGGGCACTACAACCAGATGAACATCGAGTTAAAGTTTATCAACTTCTAGTCAACCAATCAGAGGTAGGTTTACGTTTCATTAACTTCTATAACCAATCCGAGGCATTTTTACATTATATCAATTTCTTGTCAACCAATCAGTGGTAGTTTTACATTATATCAACTTCTTGTCAACCAATCAGAGGTAGTTTTACGTCATATAAACTTCTAGTCAACCATTGTAATGTAATTCTATGAAGAATAGGCAGAAATGCTGCTATCCAGGCAGAATTCCCCTCCGCAGTCTACACATCCTTGGTACCCCCAGTGGTATCATATCATTCTACTCCACTAACCCATGGGTCCATTAAGGGGGGTTGGATGGCTGAATGGTTAGCGTGCGCGCGCTGTATCATAAAGTCTGTTATTGAGTCCACTGGCGTGGTTTTGATTCCCCGGTTGTACGTGACAAGGACTGGGTCGCCTGTCCAACCTCATGGGTTTTCTCCGGGTCCTCCGGTTTCCTCCCACTGCTAAAGACCCCTACGCACAAGCAAATTATGTAAATAAAATTAAACCATATGTTAGTCCCGAAATGACCTAGTTTGTGTCGAGTGGACGTTAAACCCCATTTCTCTCGCTCTCTCTCTCTCCCATTCAAATTATCTGCCCTTGATGATTTCATTGGCCACGTAGGTTGTTTCTACGCACCAGTCGAAAAACAGATTACATACCTGTCTTAGCATCATTGTTTAGGTTCACCTCATTACAACAGCCTGTATGTTCGATTATTAGAAACTTTGTAAGAAATTAAATATCAAAGAACTGACATTCACACAAAAAGATGTCCTAAAGTATTTTGACAAAGTGTACAACAACGATTCAACGATCTTAGTTTCAATAAAATGGGAGTTACTTCCCTTCAACCACTTGCTTTCTATTTTTACTTGTTTACAGTTCTATTAATATTTTATTTTTTCAGCCGTGTAAGTTTCTGATTGAGACGATATTTGCCAAAGGTATGACAGTATTAGAATCTAAGAAGATAATATTACCTGAAGTTAAAGAGAAGATTGGATTAGATATTCCATTAAACAGGTTAGTTGTAATTCATCACTTATAAAAGCGATTATCAGATACCCAAGTGATTTAAAGATACGTTATGGGAGATTAGATAAAGAGCTGGTAGTTCTCACTTTTATTGTTAAAAACTAGATAATGTGAAGGCAATTTGCTGAAAATTTCAGTCAAATTGATCCACCCTGAACCAAGTATTTAGCGATTGAATTTTGGGCCTAGCCTCAATCACCTTTACTAATACATCGTCTCGATTATCCATTTTTTGATTTAATCAGAAGCAGCAGACCGGGTTCTAATCCAGTAAATATCGCAGACTAGCGATGCCATCGAGAGTTGATCATGGTCTGGATAAGTTAATTGATGTCTAATTAATAATTTAGATAACATTTTAGGCCTGAAGAAAGATCTGCAGTTGGCAGATTTATCTCTTGCATAATGTATGTTTAATATACAGGGGGTGCGTGTTTCATTACCTGGGAACCTATGTTTTATATTATTTATATAGTTGTACAAGTTTTATTTATTTCCTGTGCTGGTTCGCTGGTTCAATCTCAGTGTAGACTGAGAGAAAGTTCATCAGGATGTTCCGGAGTGGTTTCCCCTTGTCAATGATGCAGGACGGTGGGCTTGACAAGGACAGCTGTCTAGTTGTTCGTATGGAACGGAAAACTGAGGTCCCGTGTACACATTTGCATGCACATAAGAGATCCTCTGGCAGTTGGAATTCGATATAAGAGCAGGCCTTAGCGCCGCTGTCCGGACAAAATTTCCCTCATAGCATACTGTATGGCGCATGCCCGTCTTCATTAGCCCAGTCAGTGCAGAACAGTAGGACATTAAACACCATTACATTTCATTTCCTTAAATAATTGTTTTATATTTCAGATGCCGATTACGTAAGAAAACCTGGAAGAATCCTGGTAACGTGTATCAAGATACATTGATCTATGATAAAGATATTTCTATCTTTCCTAACTGGGAAGTTTTCCTCGAAGTACTCGATGGTAAGATTATTTTAAACCCCATTTTTCCCTCTAAATTTCCTAACTGGAAGGTTTTCTTGGAAGTACTTAATGATAAGATTATTTTAAAACTCATATCTTTCTCTCCCAGTTTCAAACAATTAACTTTCCTAACTGGGAGGTTTTGAAATGTGATGTTTATGAGAAGTCATTTAACCCAGTAGTGTTCTTTTGACCCAAAAAAACCCACAAAAATAAAAACAAAATTCGATTTTATGACAGGATTGCCTGGGAACCAGAATAATTCTTTTGTATGATCGTATGTTGATTATTATTATAATTCATATTATGAAAAGGCAATTTACAGTATTGTAGATATTATACTGTATATAGATGTAATATGATAGATAAATATATACTACCCATTATATAGACTAATATAATATACTAGCTTTATGTTATATCTTAATATGTGGGATACAAACACATAGGCGTACGAGCCAGGGGGGCAGGGGGGTCAGCTGCCCCCCTAACTTTCGGGCGAGCTGACTTTTCGGGCAGACGGGTAAAGTGACAAAAAATTTTTATTTCATCTACTTGGGCTGGAAGAGCAGTAAAACGCGTTTTCGGCCGTCAAATATTCCAAAAATTTTCTTGGGGGGTCCTTACAAGGTCAGCTCCGCTTCTTCGCCTCTCGAAGAAATCCGGTGCCGCTGTGTAAACCTGAAATTTTTTCGGGCATTTCTAGTTTTGCTTCCCTGTCTCCGAGCCCTAATAAAATACTAATTTTACTTATCTTTTAATTGAATACCACAAATTTGTACTGAGTTGACTATGGATTAAAACATTTTGTCTGGAGCCACTCTACTTTGTGCGACATTTTTCGGGCATCGATTATTATTTGTGAATGCAGCTGCAACAGTCTGATTGAATGGTTGGAATTCAAAATGGGATTTAGGTTACAAAACCATTGGATACTGTTGGAGTTGCTTACACGGGCTAGAATAGCAGAAAACGCATATGCGGTGGTTAAATTTTCCAAATTTTCTCCGGGAGGGTGAGGCCTCCATACTCCGCGACGATTGATTGGTTGTTTGGAATTCGGGTCAGCCAGGTGGGCTATATTGGACCAAATTGAAGTTGCTGTATTCACTGGCTGGAATAGCAGGAAAACACGTTTGCGGCAGTTAAATTTTCAAAATTTTCTGCTAACGGTCCCGTCTTCGTGGACTGTTAATGATTGATCTTTTGATAGGAATTCGAGTCAGCCATCTTAATTAGGCTATAATAGACCACTTTGTTCAAGGACTGAAATAGCAGGAAAATGTGTTAGTAGCCGTCAAATATTCCAAAATTTTCTTTTTTGGGGGTGGGGGGGGGTCTGTGCAAGGTAAGCTCTGCTTCTTCGCCTCTCGAGGAAGACAGATGCCGCTGTCTGTTAACCCGAAATTTTTTCGGACATGTCAGGTTCTACCCCCCTAACTGTCATCGAGCCCGTACGCCTATGTACAAACAGATACATGATATACTACCCTAGACTGATATGTGGGATACAGACATACATGATATACTACCCTACAGACATATACCACCCTAGACAGATATAATATACTAGATATATCCTTTTATTTTATGATCAGTAGTGGAATACCGCGTTTTATCAGTGAAATAAAAGTGTTATTCCACTGGCTAGTTGTTTTTACCTAAAATGATTGTAAAATCATGAAATAAATAGAACATTTGTCGTTTTGTCGTGAATAACATATTTTATTTCATCTCGAAGCAAGAAAACGTTTATATTTTCACTCATGCTACGCATTCGTGAAAATATAAGTTTTCTTGCTTCTCGATGAAATAAAATATGTTATTCACTCTAAAACTACAAATATCCTCTATATATGTGGGATATAAACAAATATACATGATATACCACCCTAGACAGATATAATATACTAGATATATCCTTATATGTGGGATATAAACAAATATACATGATATACCACCCTAGACTAATATAATATACTAGATATATCCTTATATGTGGGATATAAACAAATATACATGATATACCACCCTAGACAGATATAATATACTAGATATATCCTTATATGTGGGATATAAACAAATATACATGTTATACCACCCTAGACTAATATAATATACTAGATATGTCTTAATATGTGGGATATAAACAGATATACATGATATACCACCCTGGAATAATATAATATAGCATACTAGATATATCTTAATGTGTGGAATACAAACATATACATGATATAATACCCTAGACTGAAATAGTTATGTATTAATATGTGGGATACAGACATATGTATCGCAGCTGAAAATGTTATTGTAATAAATTGCAACGTTTATTTCCTCAATGATCACTCATCAATGAGAACAATTTTGTTTATAATTGTTTACATTTTAAATAAAATTTTAGAATAATTTGAATCTATGTTTAAGATTTAAGATTCTATCAAGGTTTGATATGTTTTTCAGCTCCTGATGAAAAATTGTCTTCATCCCAGTTAGCGTTGTATGTTCGACGATGGCGTCCATCTTTATATGAGTTTCAAAGTTTCCAGGAGGTTGTATTAAATCATGAAACCATGGATGAACTCAAATCAAAGGTTTGTTAAACAAATTTCTTATTATAGGATTTGTATGACCTTCAAATGCCCCCGATTTTAGCATTGCCCCCAAAACTCCTTTAATTTTTCCACTGGCTTCAAATCCCTTGAATTTTAACACTGTCTTCAAAACCCCTTGTTTGTTAAACAACTTTGTTATTATAGGATCTGTATGACCTTTAAAAGCTCTTGGATTTTAGCACTGGCCCCCAAAACTGCTATAATTTTTTATCTGGTCTCAACCCCTTGAATTTTAACACTGTCTTCTAAACCCCGTAGGCTGTAGCACTATTTCAAAACCCCTTGAATTACATATTCCTGAAGCAATGGCCCGAGAAATCCCTCCTTGGCCATTGCTGGATTGACTTCTGATACTTTTGAGAGAGTGTGTCTATTCTTCCCGTTCAATCAAATCTATCCCAAGTACAGCAACATGGCAGCACTTCGTTTACTCTGGGGTCTTCCCTAAAACTTTGGACAGTGATTTAAGGTATTAAAACTGCGTGAGCATTGTTCGTCTCCAAGTTATATTGTTTACATTGTATCCGTGTTGATAGCCTTGTTTGTCACACAATTACTGTTTCTGCAATATTCTACTATGCACTGGTCAACTGGGCATAATAAAATCGTGAGTCATGACCTAATGTTATGTAAACATATTTGGTCCAAATTGGAGCTCTGTTTAAAGCGTAATGATATTGTTACGCAGTTAGCTATTGGTTGTTAATCGGACTATTGACCAGTCATAATTTGGAACAGAAATTTGCTTCCACTACAGTAGTTTAAGTGAGATTAGCTCTAATCAAACAAACACTGCAAGGAGTATGCTTGAATTATAGCACTGTCTTCAAAGCCCTTTCAATCTTAACACTGTTTTCAAAACCCCTTGAATTTTAGCACTGTCCTCAAAACCCCATGGATTCTAACACTGGTTTCTAAACCCCCTTGGGTTTAGCACTGTCCCCTAACAACTTGTGTATTGGTTTTTAAAACAACTTGTTTTTATGCACTGTCCTGAATAACCCTTTGATTTGGTCTGTGTATGAATATCCCTTCATTGTCTCTAGACATAAGGGGTTTGCATGGTCGAATGGTTAGCACGTGCGCTGTATCATGCGGTCTGTCATTGAGTCAACTGACGTTGTTTCGATTCTCTGGTTGTACGTGACAACAAGTAGGGTCGCCTGTCCAACCTCGTGAGTTTTTCTCCAGGTCCTCCGGTTTCCTCCCACTGCTAAAGAACCCTACGCGCAAGCAAATTATTGAAATAAAATTGAACCCTGTGTTAGTCTCGAAATGACCTAGTTTGTGTCGAGTGGATGTTAAACCACATTTCTATCTATCTATGTCTATACATTTTAACGTATTACCATCTGGAAGTCTATATCTTTGTTTTAATCTGGAATATTTGTGACTTTATTTAATAATAAAACTGTTTGATATGTTTGTTTCAGATATCTGATATCAGTGGTATACCATTAGAAAATGTTGATGTAGCTAAGGTAAATAAATCTTTAATTATTTTATGAATGTATTACATTTAATTAATGATAAATTTGTGCCCACGTTGCCAGGATTTTCTAGCTTGATTTCATCTTGCCAGTGTCTTGTTTTTCATATGGTACGGGGGAGGGAGGCATGGCCAAATGGTTAGCACGTGTGTGCTGTATCATGAGGTCTGTCATTGAGTCAACTGGCGTGGTTTCGAGTCCCCGATTGTACGTGACAAGGAGTAGGGTCGCCTGTACAAACTCGTGTTTTTTCTCCGCGTCCTCTGGTTTCCTCCCACTTCTAAAGACCCCTACGCGCAAACGAATTATTGAAATAAAATTGAACCATGAGTTAGTCCTGAAATGACCTAGTTTGTGTCGAGTGGATGTTAAACCCCATCTCTCTCTCTCTCTCTCATATGATACATAAATCCCAGATCACATATACACGTTGTCCTGTATGTAAAAGAATCCTTGGCATTTTGAATATATTGAAGATTAGTTGGTTATAAATTATTAATTAATTGATTGATTATACTGTATTGAGTATACTGTATTGATTAATTGATTGGTTATAATTAATTAATTGATTGGTTATAATTTATTAATTAATTGTATTATGATGTATTTATTAATTGATTGGTTGTTATGTATTTATTGATTGATTGGTTACGATGTATTTATTAATTGATTGGTTACGATGTATTTATTGATTGATTGGTTATGATGTATTTATTGATTGGTAATGATGTATTTATTGATAACTTGATAATACAATGTTATTTGATTGATTATACTATATTAATTGGTTGATTAATGAATTGATTTATCAACAGGGTAAAGGAACGTTCCCATGTGAAATGTCTGTGTTAGAAGCTCAGTTAGAATTAGATTGGTCACCACAAGCTGTCAGATTAAATGTAGGACCTCTCTATATTTGTGATGACGGACATGTCGTTTATTACAGGTACGTTAACATCAATATTCATTACCTTTGTAATGGGGGGGTTGGATGGCCAAATGGTTAGCATGTGTGTGCAGCTGTGAGCCTCAGTTGTCAAAGGTAAAGCACACTTTCAGATGTGTGTGGAACTGTGAGCCTCAGTTGTCAAGGTAAAGCACACAGTCAGTTGGTGTGCAACTGTGAGGATCAGTTGTCAAGGTAAAGCACACAGTCAGATGTGTGTGCAGCTGTGAGCATCAGTTGTCAATGTAAAGCACACAGTCAGATGTGTGTGCAGCTGTGAGCATCAGTTGTCAATGTAAAGCACACAGTCAGATGTGTGTCCAGCTGTGAACATCGGTTGTCAAAGGTAAAGCACACAGATAAGAGTGTAGCTGTGAGCTTCAGTTGATTTTGTATTTTATGAAATACTTTGTCTTTTTCAGAGATAAAACTGAAGAATTGGCAGAATTATCAGAAGAACGAAAGAAAGAAATACAACAAAAGGAAAATATCAGGTACAATTGGTTTAAAGTTTCATCAATAATTGAATTTAACGACTGTTTTTCATCAACAGTTTAATTTTATGACTTTTTTTTTTCATCAACAAAATTTTATGACTATTTAAAATCAATCTTATTCAGTTAATGGAACTAATGTGTTTCAGATTTTCGATTTTGGCCTTGTTATTGCCTAAGTCAATTCCACTTGAGTATTGTCGATAGCCAGATCTTATAGTGTTTTCTCTAGATTTTATGGTTCCCTCCATTCAGTTGAAATCTCAATTTAATGTTGCGAAATGAAATGGGTTTAACGTCCTACTGTTCTGTTCCTACTGGGCTAATGAAGACGGGCAAATGCCTTACAGTGTGCTATGAGGGACATTTTGCCTGGACAGTGGCACTATGGCCTACTCTTATATCGAATTTCAACTGTCAAGGGTTCTTTTACGGACATGCCAATGTATACACGGGACCTCGGTTTTCCATCCCATCCGATCCAACGACTATACGTTCTCCCTTGCCAGGCCCTTTGTCCTACACTACTAAAAATTGGGATCCACACCGGAAAATCCTCATGAACTTTATCGACCAACGCAGGGATCGAACACGCAACCTCCAGGTAAGCGAACCAATGTTCTACTCACTGAGCCACCGTGGCTCCCCCATCAACATAGACTTTTCGCCTACATCATAGATGTTGACATGTGACAAATGTTTTTTTAATGTGTATTTTTTTTTTATTCTTCAGGATAGCCAAATATAGTCCCAAGATGTCAACCTATTCACCAAGGAAAGAACGAGCCTTGAAAATCTACACGGATGACGATCCACCATCTTCTAGTAAACTTTCACCAGATCTCGATTAGCGTGGTTATAATAAACCCCGGGGCGTATTCCCTGATCAGATGATTCTACCCCATCTCATATTCCCTGATCAGATTAAGGCAGGACACTACCTTATAAAAGACTCTGTATAGATTGATCTGTCAAATTTTGATATCGGCTAAAATTGCCCAAAATAGTTAAAATTTGTTGATTTTTCAAGTCGTGTCCAGCCTTTATATTATATAGTGTTAAATATTTAGTCATTTTTTTAGGTAAATCAAACTTTAACTTTTAACTTGCTTTTTTCCGTACTCAATTTTTCACCCATATCAGGTCTTAGAAAATCAAATTCTCAAAATCTATGAGAGATAATGGTCTCATCTTTGGAATACGATTAGTGCTATAGCTACTGTGTGCAATAAGGTGATTTTCAATGTGTTTGTTATACAGTTGGACATTTTATTGTACAAAATCTTTTTAGTGGTGTGTTCGGCCACACCCACTTGTTTTATGTGGGATGCAAAATGTTCTTTATTAACATTCAAATAGTAAAATTTATGCCTTATTGCACTTTTTAATGCCTATATATGTTATTCCAAATCACAAATAGTTTGTTTCAATAAAATTGTTGAAGATTTTGATTTCCTAACATAGCCACCGTGAATATATAAAAAAAAATCCAATATGGCCACTATTTCCATGGCAACAAATAAACATTTTGCGCTCAAATTATCAAATCTGATTTGGGACATCATATACTAATATTACACTAAATGGCAAGTTTCTGTTATCAATGTAAAATTCTTAGGTAGCGTCCTGCCTTAAACCAAGACCCATATTTTTCAATCTATTAAACCCTTGTTTTCCCTAATCAGAGTTCGGCCCATATCTTCTGATCTGGTGTATCAAACTCTAGCCAATATTTTCTGAACTTAATACATCCAGGCCCGTAATCTCTGTCAAGGCCCTTAATCTCTGACCTTATTAAACCCAGGCCCATATTATCTGACCTTATTAAACAAAGGCCCATATTATCTGATCAGGTTAAACACAGACCCATATTATCTGATCAGGTTAAACACAGACCCAAATTATCTGATCAGGTTCAACCCAGGTCCATAATCACCCATCTGGTTAAATCCAGGCCCATAATCACCCATCTGGTTAAAAAACCCAGGCCCATAATCACTGATCTGGTTAAAAAAAAAAACCAGACCGCTACTGTCTGATATTCCTGTTAAATCAAAGATCCTGTTTTGTTAAGTCATATAATAGTTTAGTGTTTGTTAAATATTTCTTCTAGACAAATTTTACATAAACAACATCTTTCTGACGTTAATCAACGAAATACTCTGTTTTATTTGAACCTCGTTTATTTAATGTGTAAACTGCTGTTTGGGTATCGCCCTGTCATCATTAGCCCAGTCGGTGCAGAAAAGTAGGACACTTTTTTATTTCTTAGTACCACTGTTTATCTAATCGTTTAGAGGCATTTAGGAACTGGCTACAGTAATAGTCTATAACACATACTTATGGAAAAACAACAGTAAATTAATTTGGGCGCCGTTTCGAAAAGTATTTTATCAAGTTAAACATAAGAGGTCTTTCTTTAGGCCTGAAATGTTATATAAATTATTAATTAGACATTAATTAACTTATCCAGACCATGATCAACTCGCTATGCCATTTTATTTCTCCGATTCTCATTGGATTTGAATCCTATATGTTGTTCATTGTCTGTTGATGATTAGACGCAAAAATGGATAATCAAGACTTTGTTAATTATTGTGACAGCGCTAACAATGACGATCAAGGCTACAGTGATTTTTAAATAAGTTTTTCCCGGCTTAGATTGAAGCAATATTCCCTTTACATCATCTAGTGTTTAACTATTATAGTGAGCACTGTCAGCTCTTTATCTAATCTTCCATAATGTATCTTTAATCACACGTTGAAAGAATACTCTTTGATACCTCGCCCATATAAATTAGTAGTTGTTTTTCTAGAAATATGCGTTAAAGTTTATTGTGTTATTCATCTGTAGTAAAATAAAATAAAGCCACCAATCATCATTTGAATGATTTTGAATTCTTTGCAAACTAAAAAATGGTGAAAGTTAAATCTCTAAAAGAAAAATCAGTCCAAAAAATGGTTCAATTCCGTTCAGTTTTTACAAAGATATGATGAATTAAAAATTATACATCATTTGTAATCAACTACAAATGATACAAACAAACCAGTGCCACACGCATGGTTAAATGATACAAACAAACAAGTGCCACACACATGGTTAAATGATACAAACAAACAAGTGCCACACACATGGTTAAATGATACAAACAAACCAGTGCCACACGCATGGTTAAATGATACAAACAAACCAGTGCCACACACATGGTTAAATGATACAATCAAACCAGTGCCACATACATGGTTAAACGATACAATCAAACAAGTGCCACACACATGGTTAAATGATACAATCAAACCAGTGCCACACACATGGTTAAATGATACAATCAAACCAGTGCCACATACATGGTTAAATGATACAATCAAACCAGTGCCACATACATGTTTAAATGATACAAGCAAACAAGTGCCACACACATGGTTAAATGATACAAACACACAAGTGCCACACACATGGTTAAATAATACAATCAAACCAGTGCAACATACATGTTTAAACGATACAAACAAACCGAGTGGCACATACATGTTTTAATGTTCAGTAAAATATTTTTTGATGGGCCTCTTTTGAATCTGATTGAATCCAAGCCAGGATATTTTGATTTTGTTTTGTTAATTAAATGTTAAATAATCAACTTGAGTATTTTTTATGAATGGATTAAGCCATGAACAGTAAGAACAAATGCAGATCAGTGGCTTTATAAAGATTGATAACGGTATCTAAATGGTATGCATTAATACTGTGAGTACGCCTACAACAATCTCCTAGAGATCACGTGTGTTAACGCTGTAATTGCACCCATAACAATCTCCTACAGATCAATGGCTTTATAGAGATTGATTATGGTGTGTGTGCGTTGATACGTGACCACACCCATAAATGGCTTGATAGGGATTGGTAACGGTATCTAAATGGTGTGCGTTAATACTTTAACTACGCCTATAACAATCTCCAATACATTAACACTTTGACTATACCCATAACAATCTTCTATAGATCAGGGACCTGTTTCACGAAATTTTAACGAAGACAAAATCCAAATTTTAGTAATTTGATTGGATAATATTAGATTGATTTTAGTACTTAGTCAATCAAAATTGAAGTATCTACTAAAATTTGGATTTTATCTTTAGTTAAGTTTTCGAGAAATTGGGACAGCTACACACAAGCGTTGCACCTGTAGATGTGCTCTAAGTTCAAACATGTATTAGACATCAGATATTAGTTTTATAACTACCACGATGTGTAGGTTATGACCATAATAAATAAAATTAACCATGTGTTAGTCTCAAAACTACCCAAGTCATGTATTAGCTAAAAGTTAAAGTTCATTATTTCAGTGTTCACAATATAGTTTGTTTTATCAATGGCTTCTAAATATAGTGCTACCATATGTTATACCTTCACACACATCACAATACATTAGGTAACGGCTAAATGTGTCTATTGCCGGCTAAATGTGTCCATTGCCGGCTAAATGTGTCCATTGCCGATCTTGTTTTTAGGCTTCAAATGTTATATAAATTATTATTTAGACATTTATTCGCAGGACAAGCCCAAAATCAACTCCCTGGACCACCAAATGGATTTAAACACCCACGTGACTAATTGATAAAATGGACAATCACGGCTTAGTCTTTGTTGTCAAGTATCATTGCTACGATAATCTTCAAACTGTCATAACTTTGCCCAGAATAAAGTAATTTGAATGAAATTTTCAGAATATTTATATTTCATTATCTTTTTTGAACTATTATTGCAGGAACGACCCACGCGTTATCTAAATCTTACATAATGTATCTTTAAATTACACGTTTATTATGTAGGGTAGAAGACATGTCCTCTAATACTCGTTATACCTTCACGAATAACACAATACCTTAAATTACATGCTTATTATGTAGGGTAGACTTGTCCCCTAATATACATGTTATACTTTCACAAATAACACAATACCTTAAATTACACGCTTATTATGTAGGATAGGCTTGTCCCCTAATACTCGTTAAACCTTCACAAATATCGCAATACCTTAAATTACACGCTTATTATGTAGGGTAGACTTGTCCCCTAATATACACATGGTATACCTTCACAAATTTCACAGTAAGGTACATTTATGTAAGATTAAGGTAAAGTGCTGTCCATCCTTGCTATAATAGTTGTTCAGAGATTTGATTATGGGCTTGTCATGTTAATAAATGTCTAATTAATAATTTATATATCATTTGGAACCAGAATAAAGACCTGCGGTAGATTAAGTTCTTATAAAATGTATGTTTAAATTACAAGCTTATTGTACACATGATAGCTGACCATTAAAATAACCCCATAGCTTCAGACTGATGCACTTGATTAAAGGTTTCACCAGGCCTTTATACAGAAATATTATTATCTTGGATGTTTGCTTTCAAGGGATGTTATAGAATTGTAGCACTTGCGACTTTACCCATGTCTGATCATAATGCTAGTTATCTCCCTTTGTAAATAAACAAAAAAAAAAACCTGAGTAAATATTGTATATTATATATATATATAGTTATATGTATATTGAAATAAACTGTTTGTTAAAATTATAACATATTGGTTTATTTTTATTCCTATTTTTGAAACACGTACCAACAGTGGCACAGTGATGAGTAAGGCGCTAGCTCACATACCAGGTGATCCAAGGTTTGGTCCCGGTGAAGGCCAACAGAAGTCCCCAGATATTTTCGAGAGTGGTTGTCAATGTTGTAAGGAACTGTGTCTAGTCTTTGGGATGGGACAAAAAAAACCCCAAGACCCTGTGTACATGAAAGCCGTATGGCTAAATTTATCTCATAGCACACTATATGGTGTATGCCTGTTTTCATTAGCGCGGTCGGTGCCGTTTAGTATGACGTTAAACCCCCATTTCATTTTCAAAACATGATAAGTAATGCCAGCTGAATTTACTGTTTCTGAAAACCAGGTCAACACTCGAAGATCAGAGTTTTTGATTTTTTACTCCACATGCACAAACTAGGTCATTTTGGGACTAACATATTGTTCAATTTTATTTCTATAATTCACTTGCGCATAGGGGTCTTTAGCAGTAGGAGTAAACCTTGCTTCCTGGGTCATACAAGCAGGGAATCGAAACCAGGCCACTTGACTCAATGACGATCTTTTAGAGGCATTTAGTAACTGGATAGAGCAATAAACTATAACACATACTTATGGAAGAACAATTACTGATTTATTTGGGCGACGTTTCGAAGAGTATTCTCTCAACGTTTTCAAGCAAGTACAGTAACAAATGTGTAGAGCAATTATATATAGACAAGCAATAACAACAATTCAGAAACCATGCATGACAACAACAAGATCAAAGGATTAAAAAACAATATGACTCAATGACCTTGTATTTTCAAGCTATGGGTTAAACCATTACACCACGCAACCCTCCAGTGAGGTTAAGACATGGACTTGAATCCAGCTGTTGATCTGAAAAACTTTCTGGCACGTCTGACAAGGAAAGGGAGAGAAATGGGGTTTAATGTCCACTGGACCCAAACTATATTATATTGGGACTAACATACGGTCCAATTTTATTATTTTTTCAATAATTGAATTCGCTTGTAGGTAGGTAGGGTTTGTTGGCACTGAGAGGAAACTAGAGGACCGAAAGAAAACCCTTGAGGTTGGACAGACAACCTTACTACTTGTCACAAAGAAACTGGGAATCAAAACCACACCACTTTACTCAATGACAGACCTTATGATCTAAAGCCCAGGCCTTAAACCATTCGGCCACCTGGTGCTGGATGGTTAGGTGTTGTGTGGTAAAGACAGGGACTAGAATACCGGTGTTGAATAGAACTGTCAAGATTTATTAACACTAGCTCTCGCTTGTCAATTGAGGGGGTTGAATGGCTGAATGGTTAGCCTGTGCGCATTGTATCATAAGGTCTGTCATTGAGTCGACTGGTGTGGTTTCGAATCCCCGGTTGTACGTGACAAGGAGTAGGGTCGCCTGTCCAACCTCATGGGTTTATACAAATAAACAAAAGAATACAAAGGAATAGTCAAGTTACAATAATTAACTATCTTTTAAAAAACATGTTATAGTTTCTGATATAAGTAGGTATAGGCAACGGCTAAGACAAAGCGCTGGAATGTGTGACATTGTCGCTAATTAGTAGAAAACATGGTTATATTTCCATGATCGTCACTAAATAACTATCGTATCAATTTTGAAATAAATTACACCATTGCAATAGTCTTTTCTTTCTCTTTACCACTGATACACTATTTATATATTTATTGCAAGAGAAACAGTAAAAAGGGAATTTTAAAAGACTCGTTTCAGCCGCAAAGGCCGTAATCCATGTCAACTTTGTTTTTTTGCAAAGCATGGGTTCTAGAGTTTCGTAAAGCGCTCTCTTGCAAATTCTCAATGAAAAATGTATTGGCTACCATATTCTAGCATGTCCGTAGAGCTTTTACCACATACCACATTGTCCGGCCGTTGGATGCCAAAAAAATCGAAAATTTTAAGTAGTTTATAAAACCTCAAATTTAGCAGCAAAATAAGCATAGAACCCATCAAAATAATACAGAAAAACTAGGTACAAAAATGTTCGTTATGATCTTTAGATTTTATATTTTTTCCGTTTTCTCCGGCACCTGTTGTTCCAAGGTAGCGCAAGCCAAGAGCTATCCTGAAATAATAAAAAATATTTCTAAAGTTAGGTTGCCAGGCAACAAAAACATACACCTACAACAGCTAAGTCATCGGAACAATCAACAAGGGTTGATTATTATTCTTTTGTAGGTAATGGGAGCATTTACAAGACACTGAAATGAAATGAAATGAAATGGGGTTTAACATCCTACTGTTCTGCTCCGAACTGGGTTAATGCATATCAAATTCATACAGATCGGATGATAACTTTTCTCGTTGGAGCATTCAAAAGGTTCTACAAGGACACTAACTCCAAAGTTATTTGACTTTAGCATTGATATTGACTGAGATATCACCGTTTGAACAGGGGTACCCTTTCACAAGTTTTGAAACAACTATTCTCTGACTTGATTCGGTGTACTGATTTAATTTATATCTTCTAGAGAGACAATATCCTTGAAATTTTGGGGTTTGTATGAGAATATTATATAGATTAAGAATTCACTATCAAAGTGTTAAGAACAAGTACTGTCAACTTTGCATGGAGTGCCTAAAGTGCCAAAAATTGATATCAATATTTTGATACAGTGTAGAATTTGTGAGAATATTGAAAGAATTACACGGCCAGTAGTCTCAACCATTAAATGGTGAGGGAAAAATGTTGGCAGAAAATAAACCAGGAATTTACTTCTAGGCTTCAATATTTATAGTAAATGGACAAGAGACTATCGACAAATACAAGCTAAAAATGGATTCTCCTCCAATCAAGTCATATGATAAACAATGTTGAATAAAAAAATGGAGTGGTTTTCTTGTGTCAATGGATAAACTTTACTCACTGATTTTCTACCGGTAGCGTATAACCAGTATTATTGATACTATGACCGCCACAATAGAAACCACAAGAAGAAAGATAACCCACGGTGGTAAAGGTTCATCTTGCACTACTGGTGGTGGATCTGTAACATTGCGATTCTCTGTAAAATAATGAATAGAGTTTATCATAAAACAATTATTTACAGTAATTTAGATCTTAGCAATTGTGATTGTCATGGTTTCGTTGGCTCGGTGGTTGAATTATCTACACTTTCATCTGCCCATCAAAATACAATTCAGTTTTAAATAGTTTAAGGCCATATACTATAACATATATTTTTTATAATTTTTTCGCCTACAAGCCAAGATTCTTAATGGATTGTCTTGGAAGTTGTGCATACATATTCCTTATACCCTAAGAATGATCGCTATTGTTTTTTGTGTGACCAACCCCCAGGGGCAGAGCCACGCCTATTTTTTCTTTGTGTGTCTGTGTGTTTTGATCATCTTGAAAACTTTTCATATTTATTCCTTATACCTTTAGGATGACCGCTATTATTTTTGGTGCATGCCGACCCCCAGGGGCATAGCAACGCCCAGGGGCATAGCAACGCCCATTTTGTTTATGTTTATCGCCTAGGGGCCGCAATTCTGAATGGATCTTGCAGCCTTTGGACGATAACACTAAAATCTGGTGTTGCTGTGCCCCTGGGGGTCGGGCGGGCATACACCAAAAATCATAACAGTCATCCTTTGGGTATAAGGAATATATATGAATAGTTTTCAAGACGATCCATTAAGAATTGCGACCTGTAGGGCAAAAAAACACACAAAGAAAAAATGGGTGTGGCTCTGACCCGGGTTGAGCAAGCACCAAAAACAATAGGAAACATCCCTAGGGTATGAGGAATAAGTATGCAGTTTCAAGATCATGCGTTAAGAATTGCGGCCTGTAGTTTTCAAGTGTTCAGTGATAGTGTAACAACACTACTGTACATGTACTTCAACTTTCTATGCAGACAAAACTAGTTTTCCCCTGTGTTGGTCAATATCGAAAGCAGAGGAGATCTTTTGGGGGATAAACCTATATTTCAAGTTTTGTCAAAATTGGATAAGAATTGTGACCAGATGGACAGGGGCGACGACAATATACGTCCACATGAAACTGTGGGCGTTTAAAAAGACTCTCAGATAAAAACAGTCTCAGGTGAATTAGCTGAAAAAGCAACTATGGAAGGCAATGTGGCGCAGATCAGTTGTGTTGCTTACAGTCCCTCTCCCCCTTCTCTTTAAATACAAAGGTATTTAGCTTACCTGGTATTTGTGTAGTGGATGTAATTTTGTCACGACAAGTAGAATTTCCTACCCATGCGACATATTTACACCTTGTATCTTCAGGTGTTATTTTCGTAATCGTCAGATTCGCTTTCCTGTTCTCAACATTAATGCTTGCTCGGTGTTCATAATGTTGGCCATATTTCGGCTCTCGTCCCTCTTTATATGAGACCACAACAATAGGCTGGAATTAAAATAATATTATAATAAATTTAGTACAAGAATAATGAATAATCAGTGCACATTATTACATCGCCAGTCACGGACTCAACTATAGCTGTCCTGACAAACTGATACCAGCTTCTTTACATGCCATTCAATTGGAATTTCAAAGAATTTTCTACCTTAAAACACAAGTCTTTTATGAGTAAAGACACTGAATAAAATGGATTTATAAATAGAGATAATTCAACAAGTTTATCAATACATTATATCATACATGTCTATACTGCAAGTAGCGTCACTACTATCACTTAATTAGAGTGAGACTTTGAAATGGAGTTTAACGTCCACTTGACACAAACTAGGTCATTTCGGGACTAACACATAGTTTAATTTTATTTCAATAATTCGCTTGCACGTAGGGGTCTTTAGCAGTGGGAGGAAACCGGAGGACCCGGAGAAAACCCATGAGGCTGGACAGACGACTCTACTCCTTGTCACGTACAACCGGGGATTCGAAACCACGCCAGTTGACTCAATGACAGGCTTTATGATACAGCACGCGCACGCTAATCATTCAGCCATCCAACCCCCCCACTTAAACATGCATTATGCAAGAGCAAAATCTGCTTATTACAAGTCTTTCTTTAGGCCTGAAATGTTATCTAAATTATCAATTAGACATTAATTAACTTATCCAGACCATAATAAACTCTCGATGTCAAGGCTAGCCTTTGATGTTGGCTGGATTAAATTCCTATATGCTGCTAACGGCTGTTGATAATTAAATCAAGAAAAGCGCATAATCGAGACTTGCTGTTTATATTAATGATTTTAGTAATGATGACCGAGACTATGCCAAAATTTCACGAGCTTCTATCTCGGCTCATGGTGGATCAATTTGACTGAAATTTTCAGCAAATTACCTTTACACTATCTAGTTTTTAACTATTATAGCGAGAACTGCCATCTCGTTATGTTATCTCCCATAATGTATCTTTAATTAGAACCAAAATTATTGTGTTCCCAAACATCGACACGTCATTGGTTTATCTCTAAATAACCTGAGCAGAAAATCATCATCATTGAACTCAGCAAAGATATTTACACCCAAACCAAATTTAAACATTCTATCCCAATCAAAAGCAGACTAAAAAGTGTGACAAATGAACCGACAAGCCTATTTTAAATAAGCATTATGTAAGATTAGATAAAAGAGCTGACAGTTCTCGTTATAATTGTTAAAAAATAGATACTGAAAAGGTAATATGTTGAAAATGTCAGTCAAATTACTTCACTCTGGGCCATGTTATTGTTGTTAGAAGGTTTCCTCCCACTGCTAAAGACCCCTACGCGCAAGAGAATTATGTAAATAAAATTAAACCATATGTTAGTCCCGAAATGACCTAGTTTGTGTCGAGTGGACGTTAAACCCCATCTCTCTCTCTCTCTGTTGTTAGAAGAACAGTGTTGCCTTGATTGTCATTGTATTTTATGGAAACTGCATCAACCGCAAAACGTGTTTAAATCTATTTGAGATCTAGACTATCCGATGTCATCGAGAGTTGAATATGGTCCTGGGTAAGTTATTTAATGTCTAATTAATAATTTAGATAACATTTAAGGCCTAAAGAAAGACCTGCAATAGGCAGATTTAGCTCTTGCATATTTGCTGTTTAATAGTACTCTGTTTTCTCCAAAAAGGGGATGTAATGAGAGGTGATAGGTGTAATGAGAGATGTAATGAGAGGTGATAGATGTAATGAGAGCGGAGATGTAATGATATGTTAGAGTTGTGATGAGAGGTATGATGTGTAATGTCTAATGAGAGATGTAATGAGAGGTGTAAAGAGAGATGTAATGAGAGGTGTAATGAGAGATATGAGGTGTAATGAGAGATATGAGGTGTAATGAGAGATATGAGATGTAATGAGAGATATGAGGTGTAATGAGAGATGTAATGAGAGGTGTAATTAGAGATATGAGATGTAATGAGAGATGAGAGCTGTGATGTACAATTCTGATGATGCTAATTGGAAATAAAAGAGTTTGTCGTCTTGTGGACATGAAAGATTAGCCTCTGGAGTGTCCACAAGTTTTCAAATTATCAACAGCTATAAATTCCAACATTAACTACCACAAATTGTTGAATATAAATAAGATTTGCTGTTTGTCTCCTGAACATAAAGACTGTTTATATGATCGCTTGACGGACAGGAGAGACCACAATTTGCAACAAGATTTCAATGTAGATGTATATCAAAATTTGTTCCACGGTTTTTAAAGCTAGACAATATTATTTATTTGAAATTTCATATCCATATTCCTAATGGTGTTAACAGAGTCTGAAGAGGGTCAAGAATGTGCTGCACAACAATTAGCAAACATCACAACTATTGTTGATCAAGTATTATAAACACTATGTACTTACAGTTGAGCTATGTCTACATAGAGACACAAACTTCAAATCTTTCCATTCTGACTGACAGCTGATCTCAAATTTAAACCCATTTTTATTTTTTTCATGAGTTACTATGCAATTATAATCTGTAATGAAATGAAATGAAATGGGGTTTCATGAGTTACTATGCAATTATAATCTGTAATGAAATGAAATGAAATGGGGTTTAACGTCCTACTGTTCTGCTCCTATACTGGGCTAATGAAGACGAGCATACGCTGTTACAGTATGCTATGAGGGTAATTTTGCCCGGGCACCGACACTATCGCCTACTCTTATATTGAATTCCAACTGCCAGGGGATCTTTTACGTGCATTCTAATATATACACAGGACCTCGGTTTTCCGTTTCATCCGAAGGACTAGACAGCTGTCCTTGTCAGGCCCTCTGTTCTGCACCACTGAGAAGAGGAAACCACATCGGAAAATCTGGATGAACTTTCTCGGCCAATGCAGGGATCGAACACCCGACTTCCAGGCTAGCGAGCCAGCGTCTTAACCACCTAGCCACCGTGGCTCCCTAAGATCTTCGAAACAGGTTTCTTAGTTTCTATACAACCCAATTATAAATTAATTTCAATATCCAGTAGATTAATGTGTATTTTTGTCCTGGTTTCTTTTCAAGAATCTTAAAGAAAAAAAGAATTATTTAAAGTTGTCAAAAAGTCGCTATGTTATATAGAAAAACATTTCAGATGGTGACAATTTTCTGTTGGTTTTTTTTTTTTAAAAAGTTTCACATAACCTTTGTTTATCATCCGTTTGTGCTAAAACGTTCAGAATAAGCACCAAATGGCTTAGTTAATCGTTTACCATCAAAATTTTACCGGATTTCAAAATTTGATTTTATGACGTCACTTAAAAAAACCACCCAGCTAGGTCAAATATCAAAATTCTTATTCCGCAAATCGATTGCTAATCGAGAATGGTTTCCAAAAATATAAAGATAGTGAAAAACGAATATGAATTGTAGGACCAGATAGATTCTAAAGATTCATTTCCATTGACAAATGGAGGCAATTCCGGTGAATTTTAAATTGTCTAGATTATTCTAAAAAGGTGATAAACGACAGATATTGACAAATATTTTTAAATAAGGAAAAAATAAAGAAAGTGAAAATCTGACGTTTTCATAAGGGATTAATTTGAGGGAAAACTATAATTTACTAAATTAATTTAATTTCATTCTAGAAGCACTAAACCCATATTTTGGTTAACATTTAAAATGGTGTCCCACACTAAAGGTCCTGTGCCATACTCTCAAATTATTCATTTTTTAAAGTTGCACAAAATCTTTGTTTACAAAACTATTTTGATGACTTTTTCAGAATAAGCACCAAATGACATTATTAATTTAGTAGCTTCAACATTTTACCTGATTGTAAATTTTACACTTTTTTCAAAAAAATTAAAACTGTGACGTTAATTTAAAAAATAATCTAAGTCAAAAATAAAAGTTCTAATCTCAGTGATCGATTGCCAATCGTATATGTTTTCCAAAAATATAAAGATATTGAAAATCTGATAAGAATTGTAGGAGATGGATTTTGAAAAATGAAATATGTTTTCAAAATGGATTCTAACTTGATGAGGCAACTCTAAAAAACTAATAGCCGACTCCTATTGGCAAATATTTTTAATTAAGGCAAAATTAAAGTTGATAATCTGACCTCGTTTCAAAAGGCTTAAAGATACATTATTTAAGATTTAGATAAAAAGCTATCCATTCTTGCTATAATAGTTTGAAAATAGATCATGTAAAATGAATAATTTGAAAATTTCATTGAAATTACTCTATTGCAAGCAAAGAAATTAGCCTTTGAAGATTTGACAACACGTGTGCAATAATTTCAACTATCGTACCGGTTGTTCGAGGTTAAGTCTCATTCCTCTATTTTTAGCTTAAATCAGAATAATATGGCTGAACTGTTCTAATCTATTTAATATAGGAGAATCCGATGCCATCGAGAGGTGATTATGGCCTGGATAAGTTAATTAATGTCTAATTAATGATTTAGAAAACATTTCAGGTGGGTCACCCTATTTATAAAACTAGACCTGTGATGCACTTAAATTTATATGCATTATTACTCAAAACATCTTATGGACTTAACATTTCCAGTGCCAAAGGTCTTTTAAAATAATCTCTTTCAAGATAATGCATTATTTAAGATTTAGATAAAAAGCTGACCGTTTTTGCTATCAATACAAAATGAATATATTGAAAATTTCATTCAAATTACTTTATTCTGACTGAAGTTAGCACTGTTTGTGTGAGAGAGAGAGAGAAATTGGGTTTAACGTCCACTGGACACAAACTAGATCATTTCGGGACTAACATAATGGTTTTTAATTTTATTTCAATAATTCGCTTGCGCGTAGGGGGTCTTTAGTAGTGGGAGGAAACCGGAGGACCCGGAGAAAACCCACGAGGTTGGACAGGCGACCCTACTCCTTGTCACGTACTACCGGGGATTCGAAACCACGCCAGTCGACTCAATGACAGACTTTATGATACAGCGCGCGCACGCTAACCATTCAGCCATCCAACCCCCCATCACTGTTTGTAGTTTTGACAAATTGTAGCATAGATTTAAAGCCAAAATAGAGACCTGCAATAGGCAGACTTAGCTCTTGCACAATGTATCCTTAACATATGAATATTAATTTAAAAGCAAATATGCACTAAGAGTTTAACTTTTGAAAATAAATCAATTATGCAGTTTTTGTCATAATAATTTTGTTTCTGTTGTCACCAAAATATTCTTACAGACTGGATAATAAAAATATTCTAACAGGCTGGATAATGGAAATAATAACTTGACCTGTAGGCAAGATCTAGGAATTACCTATAGGCTTGAAAGGCTGAAACCTATACTAGGATCTCATAATAGGCTGAAGTCTAGGGCCTCAAGATCAGGGAATCCTCCTCCCAAGGTGTATAATATATTTAACATGGCCATAATCCTTTCTGTACACATACTCTAGTCTTAAACATGCGTCATCACCCTCGGCTTTACTCAGTCATGTTTAAAACACACTTACACCTTACTCTAGTTGTGATGGTGGGGAATTGGGAAGGGCCTCATACGTGGAATAGCCTAGGGTCTCCTTTCACCTAAGAGCAATTAATGAGTTTGTCATGTATAACAATTATATCGGATAAATATTATGACCTCTATAGGGTCCACAAGATAAAAACGCAATTTTTCGTACAATCAGGGGCTGCCAGGCAGGATACGCCCACAATTTTGAGAGATGGATAGAGAACAAGCTAAAATGAAAGTGATTTTTCCTACAATCAAGGGCCATAATTCAGGAAATTACAATTCGATATGCGTAAATATTGAAAGAAACCGAGATCTTTGGGTTATAATCTTACATTTCAAGTTTCAAGAAAATCGGATAAAAATTGTGACCTCTATAGGGTCCACAACCTTGATATACCATATTTTTACGCTATTTGAGAACGTGTTGCGGCCATTTTGTCTGTCCGTTTTGGGTCGATTTTCATGAAATTCGAACTCAGCCGTCCTTAGGGTGTAACGGTGATATAATAATACGTTTTTTTTAAATCGGATAAAAATTATGACCTCTATAGGGTCCGCAAGCTAAAAACGTTATTTTTCGTACAATCAGGGGCCATAATCCATTAAGTTACAACCGATATGCGCGAATATTGAAAGGGACCAAGATCTTTGGGTGATAAACTTACATTTCAAGTTTCAACAAAATCGGATAAAAATTGTGACCTCTATAGGGTTCACAAGCTAAAAAAGGGATTTTTCGTACAATCAGGGGCCATAATCCCTGAAGTTACAGTCCGATACATGCTAATGTCGACAGGAACCGAGACCTTAGGGTGATAGACCTATATTTCAAGTTTCATTGAAATTGGATAAAAATTGTGACCTGTAGACTGTTCGCAAACAATTGTGGACTTCCGGACGGACTGACGGACAGGGGCGACAACAATATACTTCCACATGAAAATGTGGGCATACAAAAATACTTATACGGCGGATCTACTACTTCTGAATTTATTAACATGCTACGTTTAGATACACATATCGTTATCAAGCAAATAATGATATTTAAAATTTGTGTGAAATAACTTTATTTAACGTCCGCTTCCACCAAGGTGATATCACAGACAATGATATTTAAAAAAATGTGGTGCAATATATAGATGACAATTGGAAACCATATAACAGATTAATCATTAATTAAGAATTAACAAGATGAGAGAAGTAATAATTTGGATAAACAATTACAAAGGATTAACAAGATGAAAGACTGTAATGTATTCATAACAATTAGAAACGAGATGAATTTAGCAGATAAAACTAATAATTATAAGAGATTAACAATTAAACTCTAATTAGCAGGTGAAACCATAACTACAAGATGAAAAGGGTTAACCGCACAGGCAAGAAATTGAAAGGAAGAGGAAGGAAACCATACACTAATGAAAAAAAAACACACACTAATTAGGGCTTAAATAAATTGTTACAGATAATAAAACTACATAAGAGGAAACTTCAGTAAAATTGCAATAAGATATGCGTTTTACAAAATATAAAGATAGGTTGCCAGGCAACGAAACATACGCCCACAGCAACTAAATCGTCCGAGCAGTCAACAAGGGTTGTCGCATATTTTTACTTTTTTGGTAATGAAACATTTATAATACACTAAAATCTGATTAAGACCAACAACTCACAAAGTAATTATCAGAAAACTATTAGAATTTGTTTGGTTTTTATAAAGTTCTGCCCCATGTTAACGTTTTGTATGCAAAGCTTTTAATATCATGGATTTAACTGTTCAAGTCATAAAAATTCATTGAAAATCAATACACTTGTTCGTCTCAAGATCTTAAACTCTGTGTATCAATCTGAAGTCAATCGGAATATAACTTTAGCCTTTAGAGCATCACAAGATTTTGCAAAGTGATCAAGGGCCATAACTTTGGCAGTAATTATCGGAAATCGTTGAAAATCAATAGGAATCTTCGTCTCATGACCTCAAACACTGTGTATAAATTTAAACTCAATCGAATATTAACTTTAGCCTCTAGAGCATTCACAAGATTTTTTGAAGTGATCAAGGGCCATAACTCTGGCAGTAATTATCGGAAATCGCTGAAAATCAATATGCTTCTTCGTCTCATGACCTTAAACACTGTGTATAAATTGAAAGTCAATCGGATATTAACTTTGGCCACTAGAGCGTCCACAAGATTTTTTCAAAGTGATCAAGGGCCATAACTCTGGCAGTAATTATCGGAAATCGCTGAAAATCAATAGGCTTCTTCGTCTCAAGACCTTAAACACTGTGTATAAATTTAAAATGAAATAAAATGAAATGGAGTTTAACGTCCTACTGTTCTGCTCCTAACCTGGGCTAATGAAGACGGGCATATGCCATACAGTGTGCTATGAGGGAAATTTTGCCCGGACAGCAGCACTACGGCCTACTCTTATATCGAATTCCAACTGCCAATGTGTACACGGGACCTCGGTTTTCCGTCCCATCCGAACGACTAGACAGCTTTCCTTGTCAGCCCCTCCGTCCTGCATCACTGACAAGGGAGAACCACGCCGGAAAAACTGGGTTAACTTTCTTGGCCAATGCAGGGATCGAACACCCGACCTCCAGGCTAGCGAGCAAGCGTCTTACCCACTTAGCCACGTGATCCCCGTATAAATTTAAAGTCAATCAGATATTAACTTTAGCCTCTAGAGCGTCCACAAGCAATTGTGGACGCCGGACGCACGGGGGCGACGACAATATACGACCACAGCCAATGCGAAGAAATATGGATTTCAGGTAAATTTCAGAATAAAACCCCAAAAATATGTTACTAAAGGAATATGTTGATGAAACTTTGTACATTTTGATGTAGGCAATAGTTATATATATTGCTATGGGTTTTATTTTGGCTGTTTTAAGAGGCAAATTTCTCATTATTTTAATTTGGCAGACCGCAGATGGTGATAACTCAGTCATCAAGCAGTTTCAGTCACCTTTAAGATAAGCATTAAATCACAATGTTTAAAAATTGGGACATGTGCCTGGTTTTGTAGTGGAGCAGGGATAGAACTTTATTTGAAAACACACAAGCAAAATTTCGCTTGTTGATTTCAAATGTACAAGCAAAAATAGGATTTTGAAGAAATTCAAGGGGCAATTTTTTTCTTTAATGAAAAAACATAAAAAAAAGTTTGTGTTTATTCGGCCGTACATATTTTTATAGCTACCCTTGAAAACTCGTTTTTTTCTCATTGAAGCGTATACCTTCTTGAGGATGCATTATTTAATACAAGGATAGTAAATTAAACTATAAAACATAAGTACTATGTCAAAAAGTGTCCATTGATTTAGCAATTTTTCGGATCACGGACAGCTATGCATGACACGTACGTCCGACGCTGAAGTGAATGATAATTAAATCAGTCTACCGGAACTCTCGGAATTATTTATATTTCTGCTTTATTAAAATTTATTTCAATCTGAAAATCAATGATTCCTTTAGAAAATCAAAGTATCAGTATAAACAATTTGTCAAGATTTATAGAAATTGAAAAGAAACGGATAATGCTAACGGGTGGAAAAGTGAGCGATAAGTCACGTGACGTAAACAAAGCTCCTTAAATTATAGTATTTATTCATCATTAAGCAATAAAATGTCGTAAATAACATCAAAAGGTAAACATTTTTTCAATATTTGTGTTAAATATCATCCAGAAAAATCAAAACCGCCATATATCCCCATGGCGGTACGTGTTTTTTTACTATTAATAAACTGTTTGTCAATTTCAAGAATTTGTGTCCGTGAAAGCAACGTATATTTTTGACCGATGTCGGAGTTTGCTTGATGGAATATAACGACAATAATGAAAGGACAGATAGTCGAACACTAAAAGAGGTCATTTATGATATGTGTGTATTGTTTTTATTGAATAGGGAAAACTCCAAGCCGATAAAATAAAAGATTTTTACCCCGATCAGTTCGGGGGAAAAACGCATGCGCAGATGTCACAAAACGCCGGATATAGACATCGCTTTACATTTTGCAAGGAACTTAGGGCACAATACTGGATCTTCAATGAGTTACATTCTATTTTTCACGAACTTAGGACGGAAAATAATCTATAGAATTTCCGTTTTTTGTCATAATTATCGTCTTGATTTTGCGTAAAAGAAGAAATCATGTTATTCAGTAACAATAAGCGAAAGAATGTTACACGCATTTTTTTTCGTGTGACATATTTTGTGACACGCAGTCTACAAAATCAACACGCATTTTGTGTGTTTGCGTCCGTCAAATTCGATCCCTGTAGTGGAGGGTCACATATATAAATACAAACTGATCAGAAATTGTTGAAATTTGACAGGCTTTTTCGTTTTACTAACTTAAATAATGCATATAAATTTCATACAGATCAGATGATCACTTTTGTCATTCAAACGTTCAAAAGGTTCACAACCACCATAACTCTAGAAATCATTGACGGAAATTGCTAAAATTCAATAGACCTCTGTTTCACAAATTTAAATGATGCATATAAATTCCATACATATTGGATGATAACTTTCATCAATCGAGCATTAACAAGGTTGAACAAAGTGAAACAAGGGCCATACCTCTAGACGTAACAAACAGAAATTGCTGAAATTCAATAGGATTCTTCGTTTCACTAATTTAAATAATGCATATAAATTTCAGAAAGATCGGATGATAACTTTTGGTGTTAGAGCGTTCACAAGGTTCAATAAAGTGGGCGTATAAAAATAACCTAGTTTTGAGATCCTCATTTTCTGCACCGACCGGGCTAACAAAGATCACCATACGCCCCATGTTGGACAGGCGACCCTAGCTTGTCACGTACAACCAGGGAATTGAAACCATGCCAGTTGACTGAATGACAGACCTTATGATACGCACGTGCTAACCATTCGGCCATCCAACCCCCTCCACCTCTCTATAAATACACAGATGATGATAAGCTTACCTATTAACAGTGAAATAGTTGAACTACAAATAGGTTTAGGGCAATCAGAATATCCAAACCGAAAGGTATAGATACGCTCTGTATCATCCATTGTTATGTTTCTCACTGTCACATGCAATTCATCGGTCTCAGGATAAAATTTAAGGCTCATTCTTTCTCTATAATAATCACCATATGATAGGTTCTGATAGGCATGAATATCAAAAGGAACCAAGATTTTTTGGTTATAAATATACTTTTCCAAGTTTCATCAAAATCGGATAAAAATTGTGACCTTTAGAGGGACAAGGTATAATCGCCCAAATATCGAAAGGAATCGAGATCTTTGGGATATAAACATATATTTTAAGTCTCATTAATATCAGATATAAATTGTGACCTGCAGAGTGTCCACAAACAAATAGTGGAGAGACGGATGTCCAGACGTATAGGAGCGACAACAATACATCCACATGAAAATGTGGGAGCATAAAAATAGATAATGCAAAATAAATGTATTGAAAACTTCATTCAAATGACTTAATTATAAGCGAAGTTATCACTGTTTGAGGTTTGGAAAGGTGTGGCATAGATTGTTTATTATCGTGGCAATGGTACTTGCTAATCGAGACTAAGCCTTGATTCACCATTCTTAAATAAAATCATTAAATAGCAATCTTGTTTAAATCTCCGCTGATCTCGATAGTTGATTATAAACTCGGAATGTGAGTATTTAGAACATTTGAAGTCAAAATAGGCAGATTTAGTTTTTACATAATGCATCTTTATTATATGATATAATATTAATTTACAAGTAAATATACCCTAGGAGTTAACCTTTGAAAATTAATCAAATACGCAGTTTTTGTAAAAATATCTTTGTTTCTGTTGTCAACAAAATATTCTTACAGGCTTGATAATAGAAATAATCGAACAGGCTGGATAATAGAAATAATCAAACAGGCTGGATAATGGAAAAAACAATATTGACAGTGGTAGGATTTACCTATATAGGTTTGGCAGGCTTAAGTCTAGGCCTCAAGATCTAGAATTTACCTATAGGCTTGGAAGGCTGAAGTCTAGGGCCTCAAGACCGGGTGATCCTCCTGCCAAGGTAATAATATTTTTGACAAGGCCATAATCCTTTTTTCTGCACAAAATCGAGTCTTAAACATGTATCCATGCTCGACTCGATCAATTTAAACACTTTCATCTTTTTCTAGAGGGTGGGGGATTGGGAAGGGCCTCATAAGTGAAATAGCCCAGGGTCTTCCTTCACCTAAGAGCAATTAGTATGTTTGATTCTGGACCTGGGCATCTTGTCATATAATCAAGTTAACTTACCGCATCCATCTGACCCAAGGACAGGAGGCCCATCTGAGGCACGGACAAGAGGCATACATAAGATGAAGAGTACCAGAAGTTCCTTCCAACGGCTAAATATCCTTATACAAATGACTGAAATAAAATTTAACCATATGTTAGTCCCAAAATGGGGATTAAACTCCATTTGTCTCTCTATATATATGCTTTACACTATTTGCTTTGAGGGGAGTAGCTTGACAGGATGTTTTAGTCTGATTTTCACGAAATTTGACAGAAAAAGAAATGAAATAAAATGGGGTTTAACATCCTACTGTTCTGTTCCGAACTGGACTAATGAAGACGGGCATACGCCATACAGTGTGCTATGAGGGAAATTTTGCCCGGACAGCGGCACTACGGCCTACTCATATACTATTCAAAAAAAGTAGGGGATATTTGATTTTGGGGGCATAATACTAAAATATGCAAATGACTACGAAAAAAGTCACTATAGAACCTAACAGAAGAAACATTTCCAGTTACATGTGACGCCCAAACGCACCAATAGCTACCGCATGGAATGCAGGTGATGCTTGGGATCATCATGGGGGTCCAACCCAAGATTTGCACGACTCTGACTTTGAATGTTACAGTCATTGTGGCATTGAATTCCAGGGTGGAAACATCAGTTTTATTGGTTTAGTGACCAGAAAACAAATTTTGATATGCGTCGGCTTACCCAAAATGAAAGGTTACGTGCCCTTGGCATGCTACAGATCGGCACAACACAGGCGGTTGTGGCGCGGACGATGAATGTTTCTCAGTCTGTCATAAGCAGGCTATGGTCCAGATACCGTGATACACAATCTGTACAGGACAGACCACGCTCAAGTCGACCAAGGGCGACAACTCAAGCCCAGGATCGATTAATCCGTACCTTGGCCTTGAGAAATCGTGTCATCACAGCAAATCAGATCAGCGCTCGTCTTCAAACAGACACTGGTGTGAGAGTGAGTGGCCAGACGATTCGGAATCGACTGCATAGGGGTCACCTTCGCGCTCGACGTCCTCGCGTGATCCCTTGTTTGAGAGATCATCACATTCAGGCAAGACGTCGTTGGTGTAGGGATCGTCAACACTGGGATAATCGACGCTGGAGCAATGTGATGTTTTCAGATGAGTCAAGGTTCACTGTTGATTTTTTGGACAGACGTAGGAGGGTGTGGCGTCGTCGAAACGAGCGCTTCCAAGACGTTAACGTCATCAGACATGATCGATTTGGGGGTGGTTCTGTTATGGTGTGGGGAGGCATCACTGTTGCTGGAAGAACGGCTTTACATGTTGTTGCAGGGCGTGTTACAGGCCAGTACTACCGGGACAACATCTTGGCAGTCCATGTTGTGCCGTTCGCACGACGTCATGGCCGCCGTTTCATCTTCCAGGATGACAACGCAAGATGTCACAGGGCCAGGATCGTTACAGGTTACCTCCAACAACAGACCATCACCACATTACCTTGGCCAGCACTGAGTCCCGACCTCTCCCCCATCGAGCATGTCTGGGACATGCTTGGACAGAGGTTACGTCAACGTCAACAACGTCCTGCCAATGTCCAAGAACTTGCTGCTGCGTTGCAACAGGAATGGGACAATCTGGACCAAAATGACCTTAGACGTCTCATTAGGAGTATGCCACGTCGGATCAATGCTTGTTTGGCAAACAGAGGAGGATTTACCCGTTACTGACTTGGTTGTGATGCTGTGGTAACTTTGCTGTTTGACCCTGGGTATCATTTTACCCTTATAATGGTCAGTCTGTGCCTTACTTAGTCTAACGATCATTTGGAATAAATCGATGAATGTGAACTTCATTTCATTTTGTCATTTGTTTCTTCGTCAGTTTCATAAGGTGACTTTAATAACACTTAAAAATCAAATATCCCCTACTTTTTTTGAATAGTATATATCGAATTCCAACTGTCAAGGGATCTTTTACGTGCATGCCAATGTGTACACGGGCCCTCGGTTTTTAGTCCTATCCGACGACTAGACAGCTGTCCTTGTCAGGCCTTCAGTCCTGCATCACTGATAAGGGGGAAGCAGGCCGGAAAATCTGGATGAACTTTCTTGGCCAATGCAGGGATCGAACACCCAACCTCCAGGATAGCGAGCCAGCGTCTTACCCACTTAGCCATCGTGACCCCCCTAAAAGAAACAGTAATTTTCGTACAATAACATAAGGTGCCATAATCCAGGATGTTACGGTCAGAACATGCATCAATATCAAAAAGGATCTTTTAAGTTCAATCAAAATCAGATAAAAATTGTGACCTCTGCTAGAGGATCCACAAGCTAAAAATTTGATTTTTCGTACAGTAAGGGGCCAGATCTATGGGTTATAAACATACATGTCAAGTTTCATCAAAATCAGATAAAAATTGTGACCTCTAGAGTGCCCACAAGCTAAAGAGGCCATTTTTTGTACAATCTGGGGCCATAATCCATGAAGTTAGGATCCGATGTATGCCACTAATGAAAGGAACAAAGATCTTGGGATATAAACCTATATTTCAAGTTTTGTCCAAATTGAATAAACAACCTTGGCATTACATGCTTTTACACTATTTGCGGAAAGGGCAGAAGCCATTTTGACAGAAAGTTTCATCAAAATCTGATAAAACCTCTGACCTGTAGCGTGTCCTCAAACAAATGTGAACGGACACGCAGCCCCACAGACCAGGGTGACAACATAATATGTCCAAATGAAAATGAGGGCATATATATATAAAAACTACAACCTCTATTGCATTCACAAAATCAATAGGGCTTATCCAAGCATGACCACAATGCTTCATACCAAATTTGTAAAACATCTGTTAAACACTACGTACAGTCCCTTTTGTTTTCAAAAGGTCAGTAAAGGGGGATAACTACGGCACAGAAAATTGCAGAATGCTGAAAATCAATATGGTTCATCCTCTCATGATGGTTCGAACTAAATCTAAAAAACATCTGTTGAAATCTTCAGTCTCTATCGTGTTTACAAGGTTTTATGAAAAGTGGGCACAACTCTGATATGAAATTAAAACTAGGAATCTATAGATGGTGGGTAGCCGTCCCAGATTTTCTCATAAAGCGACTAGTTTGGTTCAGTTCAAACTCATCAGGCTTAAGTCATATTGTGCGGCTGTTCCCTTTATAAATTGAACAGCAAATTAATATCAGAGTCAAAATACTTGGTAATTTGAACAGCAAATTTAGCCGATTGGATCATTCCTATGCATCGTAGATGCCACAATGTCTGAAATAATATCGATTACCATCATCATTTAGCCGGCAAAATTTTCTGGCTCAACGCCTTATAAAAATATGTATGCTCAAATTCTGAGTCAAAACTATTTTTACCTCACCAAAACGAAAGTCGATCGTTTATATAACGGATTATAATCGAACTATTGTTCAATTTAGTACGCTCATTCAAGAGGAACGGCATATATCCGAATCTTCCAAAAAAACAGAAAAGCCAATCAAATCATTTAGAAGTCTGATATGTCTGCAGCAAATTAGACAAATATTAGTACTCTATTATCATTATTAGCCTACTGTACAAGAAATCTTCCTGTCAATTTTACGTTAGGCTAGAAATATAGTTTACCTATTGCTCACCGTGTTATAATCAATATGTGGGAAAGAGAAAACACATACTTTTTTTTTCAAAGCGAATCAAAGAACAATTTGCAGATAAAGGACAGAAAAATGTTCAAATACCTTTTCTTCTCACAGAACACGAGAGTAAAAATGTTACGATACAAATAATTGGGCTTTTCAGAACTGATCCCGACTGAGACATAAATGATATGTAACCAAGGCCAGTTGGATAACATTTGAATCAATTTAAATCAAAATGGATTCACACTTAAGAACTTTCGCAACGGATGTCTATATTCTTAATTTATATTTGTCTAATATGAAATGTCGCAGATATCAAGAGGGTTTGTTATCTCATGACCACAATGCATCACACCAGATTTGAAAGCATCCGTCATAAACTGTAGCCTCTATCACGTTCACAGTGAAATAATACATAAATCACTTTTTGACATTTAATGTCTACTCACCATGTCGTTGCTTATATTTATGGTATGTTTCTGAAGACTTCTTGGCTGCAGAAAATTTATCTTTTTCATAAGGAACTTTATCTTTTTCATAAGGAACTTTATCTTTTTCCGGCTTCTCAAATGTTACATTTTTTTCAGAAACTGAATCCAATTTACCTTCATTTGGAGATTCATTCTGAAATTTGTGAAAAAAAATAATATGGGTGGAAAAAGAGAATCAATCAATTTTTTCAATGAGGGGGGTCCAATGAGTTTTTGCAATGAGAGGGGTGGGGTGGTCCAATGAGTTTTTGCAATGAGGGGGGTGGGGCGGTCCAATGAGTTTTTGCAATAAGGGGGTGGGGTGGTCCAATGAGTTTTTGAAATGAGGGGGGTGGGGCGGTCCAATGAGTTTTTGAAGTGACCCTTTTGAAATAAAAACCCATCAGCACTTTTATTGTACTTCCTATATATACGTGTGTATATATAATAAACCAGCGGCTGCCAGGCAGGATACGCCCCCTTTCTCGAGAGATGGATAGAGAACAAGCTAAAACGAAAGTGATTTTCCCTACAATCAAGGGCCATAATTCAGGAAATTACAATTTGATATGCGCAAATATCAAAAGGAACCAAGATCTTTGGGTTATAAACTTACATTTCAAGTTTCAACAAAATCGGATAAAAATTGTGACCTCTATAGGGTCCACAACCTTGATATACATGTACCATATTTTTACGCTATTTGAGAACGAAGGGTGGCCATTTTATCTGTCAGTTGGCCATCCTTAGGGTGTAACGGTGAAATAATAATACGATTTTTTAAATCAGATAAAAATTATGACCTCTATAGGGTCCACAAGCTAAAAACATGATTTTTCGTACAATCAGGGGCCATAATTCAGGAAGTTATGGTTCGATATGCGTGAATATCGAAAGGAACCGAGATCTTTGGGTTATAAAGTTACATTTGAAGTTTCAACAAAATCAGATAAACATTGTGACCTCTATAGGGTCCACAACCTTTATATAGCATATTTTTATGAGAATTTGAGAACAAACGGCGGCCATTTTGGCCGTCAGTTTTCGGACGATTTTCATGAAATTCGAACTCAGCCGTCCTTAGGGTGTAACGGTGATATAATAATACGTTTTTTTAAATCGGATAAAAAATATGACCTCTATAGGGTCCACAAGCTAAAAACATGATTTTTCGTACAATCAGGGGCCATAATTCAGTAAGTTACGTTCCGATATGCACGAATATCGAAATGAACCGAGATCTTTGGGTGATAAGCATACATTTCAAGTTTAAACCAAATCGGATAAAAATTGTGACCTCTACAGTGTTCAAAAGCTAAAAACGTGATTTTTCGTACAATCAGGGGCCATAATCCATGAAGTTACAGTCCGACACATGCCAATATCGAAAGGAACAGAGATCTTAGGGTGATAAACCGATATTTCAAGTTTCAATGAAATCAGATAAAGAATCTGCAATGACCAGAGTTCTCCTTCACTGTCAGTGAATAAAAATAAAACAAACCATGTCTTTAACTGCCAGAACTTCATCTGGGCCGCTAGATGTCTTAAATTTCCATTCCAATGTTGCATCTCCACAAACATAATCCACAATATCTTTCTTCTCATTGATCCAACTGAATTCTTAATTGAAACAATACAAATACATATACTTGACCTGTCTCAGTCATCTACTTTATAAATCAGACATTAAATTGCAGGGACTCAATTAACTACTAGACCTGTAATGCTGTTACTTTATTAATCAGATTCTGAGCCTAAGTGGCTCAGTGATTAAGGAGCTTTCTCAGTAGCCGAGTTGTCCAGGGTTCCATACAGTTCCCTGGGATATTCTAGTGTGCCTTCTTCATGTCAGGGGGACCTGACAAGGAACAGTGACTAGTCTTTCAGATGGGAAACCAGCGGCTGCCAGGCAGGATACGCCCACATTTTCGAGAGATGGATAGAGAACAAGCTAAAAAGAATGTGGTTTTTCCTACAAACAAGGGCCATAATTCATGAAGTCACAATTCGATATGCGCAAATATCGAAAGGAACCAAGATCTTTGGGTTATAAACATGCATTTCAAGTTTCATCAAAATCGGTTCAAATTGTGACCTCTATAGAGTCCACAAGCTAAAAACGCGATTTTTCGTACAATCAGGAGCCATAATCCATGAAGTTATGGTCCGATACATGCCAATATCGAAAGAAACCAAGATCTTAGGGAGATAAAGCTATATTTCAAGTTTCGTTGAAATCGGATAAAAATTGTGACCTGTAGCGTGTCCACAAACAAATTGTGGACGGACAGACGGATAAACAGGGGCGACGACAATATACGTCCACATGAAAATGTGGGCGTATAAAAAAAAAAATCTGTTAAAACTAGTTTCTATTGCGCGCACAGTTTTTGAAAAGGGGAATAACTCTTTAATGAAAGGTTGGATAAATTAATAGGGTTTGTCTTTTTATGACCTCAATACATCACACCAAATCTGAAAAGCATCGTCATAAACTGTAGTCTCACAATGACATAGTAAAATGTAGGCATATCATGAAATAATACAGAATTACTTTTAAACATTTAATGTCTACTCACCCAGTAGATTGAACTGTTTATATTTATGGCACGTTTTTTTAGACTTCTTGGCTGCAGATAATTTATCTTTTTCAGTCTTCAATGTTGCAGATAATTTATCTTTTGAAGACGACGGAACAGATCCATTATTTTCAGCAACATTGATTTCTAATTTTTCATTTGGTTCTCGATCAGGTGGACATTTTTCTGATTGGGAGATAGAGCAAGAGAAATCTCCTCCTTCTGATGGGCAATCTACAACTTTATTCTTTTGATTTATATTGGATAGTGGATTAGCTACTAATTCATTTGATTTTTCAGACACTTTCTTCAGAGATACATTCTGAAAATTGTGAAAAAAGTAAAATGTGTGGAAAAAGAGAATCAATCAATTTTTGCAATGAAGGGGGCGGGCGACCCATTGGAAAAAAACCCCCAACAAAACATCAGCAGTTTTATTGTACATTCTATTAGTAAGTGCAGGGGGACTGCACAACACATAATTTACATAAAACAAATACATGGACAAGACATCATACTCAGAAACCACAAATGAACAAACAATTCAAAAAGAGTGAATGGATCCGGGGGCTAGCTAGCCGTAAGCGTCCACTGCGCTGTACAGTCCCGGGTCTGTAGTGACACAGACTTCACTCAAATTTGAAAAACAATCAGGAAATACAACCCAAAGATACATATACAATAAAAGACTTGTCAATCTGAGGGAGTCACAGTGGCTCAGTGAGTATGGTGATTGGCCTGCTGGCTCAATAAACAGGTGGTCCTGGGTTTAATCTCGGTGTTGGTTGAGAAGTTCCTTGCGATTTTCCGGTGTGGTTTCCCCTTAATGTGGTGCAGGATGATGGGCCTGGCAAGGAACAATGCCGCCTAGTCATTCATATGGGACAAAAAACAAGCTCCTATCTAGAAAAAAGTGCCCCCATAATACACTGCATGGTGTAGGCCCATCTTCATCAGCCCAGTAAGAGCAAAACAGTTGGATGTTAACCCTCCCATTTCATTTCACAAGTCAGATATCTAAGATAGCAAACAAGGTCCAGTGTGATAAGAATGTTACAAGTCAAATTTCCTACCATGAAATGACAGCGCCATGGAAATCCCAGGTTAGGGACAAAATTAAAAGATAAGATTGTCATCTTGTCTACTGCAAATTCACGAAATACTGATACACTGCTGCTGAAAAATATTTAAATATCAACATTATTAAAGCGCAGTCCTATTTACATAACTTATGCCTATGTACCCCATCATAGACCTATTTATTCAACCAAAGACATTTTTACTTAATTGTAAGCCCATATACCTTAATATAGAGCTATTTACTCCATTGTAGGCCTATTTACTCCTTTGTAAGCATGCTTACTCCATTGTAGAACAAGTTATCCATTGTAGGACAAGTTAATTCACACTCAGCAAACCTCAGCAGATTCCAGTACCCACATCTAGTCTCAGCTGTATGACGAAGTCCGCCATTGGAACTACTTTCAAGTTCCCAACATTACCAATGGCGTTGCGTTGGAGAATGTTTTATCATACAAATATTTATGAAGCTGTTTTTCTTTCAAGTTTATCAGATTTTCTTCAAACAAGGACAATTTTGCACTGAAAATTCTACACACCCTTCGAACAACGCAATTTTGATAACTTCTTTTCAAAATATCGATAGGGTTTGTATTCTCAATACCCAGTGGTTCCAATTTGAAGTAAGTCTGTCGTAAACTGTAGCCTTTATCGTGTTCAGAATGTTTTGGGAGGGGTAACTCAAAAACGGAAAGTTGCGGAATGTTGAAACATTGGCATTAATAGGGTTTGTATTCTCAAGACCCCAGTGGTTCCAAATTGAAACAATTCTATTATAAACTGTAGCCTCTATCGTGTTCAGAATGTTTTTGGGAGGAATAACTCCAAAACAGAAAGTTGCGGAATGTCCTTTCTTTAAATGACATCTAGAAATATTCATACAAAACACAACACACATTCTTTATCTCGACATTTTAGCAGAAATATTAAATTAAAGCTAGCTTTGGGTTATATACATATATTTCAAGTTTCATCAAAATCAGATAAAAATTGTGACCTCAAGAGGGTCCACAACTTTGATATTCCATATTTTTAGGCTATTTGAGAATGAGGGGCTGTCATTTCGTCTGAACGTTTTAGTCTGATTATCACAAAATTCGAACTCAACCATCATTATAACAGTGATATATTCAAACGTTTTTTTAAATCGGACCACAAACTATAAACAAGATTTTTTGTACAATCAGGGGACATAATTCAGGAAGTTACGATCAGATATGCATGAATATCGAAAGAAACCAAGACCTTTAGTTTATAAACATGCATTTCAAGCTTCATCAAAATCAGATGAAAATTGTGACCTCTAGAGTGTCCACAAGCTAAAAACGTGATACTTCATAAATCATGGGCCATAATCCATAAAATTATGGGGGGGGGGGGGTGGATGGCTGAATGGTTAGCGTGCGCGCTGTATCATAAAGTCTGTCATTGAGTCGACTGGCGTGGTTTCGAATCCCCGGTTGTACGTGACAAGGAGTAGGGTCGCCTGTCCAACCTCGTGGGTTTTCTCCAGGTCCTCCGGTTTCCTCCCACTGCTAAAGACCCCTATGCGCAAGCAAATTATTGAAATAAAATCAAACCATATGTTAGTCCCGAAATGACCTAGTTGTGTCGAGTGGACGTTAAACCCCATTTCTCTCTCTCTCTCTCTATAAAATTATGGTCCAATACATGCCAATATCGAAAGCAACCTATATTTCAAGTTTCGTCAAAATCGAATAAAAATTGTGACCTGTATAGTGTTCACAAACAAATTTTGGACGGAGGGACGGACAGGGGCGATGACAATATATGTCCACATGAAAATGTGGGCATATCAAAATTGTGGCCTCTGGAGGATCAATTCGCTTAGTAAAAATTTCATAGTTTGCCTTAAATGTTGTGGTCTGATGTGCACTAACCTCACAACTCATCTTGTAAAACTATTGTAGATTTTTGCTCTTTAAATTAGTAGCACTGTATTAATAATATATCTTTGACTAATTGTTGGGCTCACATACATATGTTGTATAGAAGTCAATCTCATATGTACTTAAATCAAAATGAGTGAATGACATAAATAGAATTATGAAATCAAAATATAGCTTTATTCCGTGGGAAGCAGAATATCATGTTTAACACCTGATTGGAAATATTCTAATTGCATCATACACTGTAACCATCCAATCAAATTCACTATTTGCAGAAACTTAAGTAAGCAAATCTGTTTAAAAGCCCCAACCAGCCATTTAAGATCAGATATCATTGGGTTACGGAGAGATTATCATCTGAGTTCCTAGACTATATAAACTAGCCAGGCTGGTTAGACTTTTACTGGACTTGAGGTTCAGAGAAAGACGTTAATTTTAAGAATGCTAATGTAATCTATTATGCATTGTAACCATATGTATCCAGCTTGACATCAAACTATAGAGCTGAACTGTTGCATGGTTATACCTGGTAAGACAAACGTCTAACTACTGAGATAGTAGTAAGAAGAATATACACAATGTGAAAAGAAGAGAATTACAAATACTAGACGATCACAAGGCTATTAAGATATATAGTAAGAAGAGAGAACATGGGTCATAGTAAGATATATAGTAAGAAGAGAGTACATGGGTCATACGTAGGATGTAGGATGTGGCGACCGGATTTGACGGCCCGCTTTCCACGTCTGACAAAAGACCAATGGTGCTACAATCCGAGTTTTTTAGTTCTTAATACATTTCTAAAATTACATCTAAATCAAACAGGCATTGTGACCTCTTGGGGATCCACAACCGTGATCTGATTAGCCTGCTCGTCCGTGAACATATATTTTAACTGTAATTAAAATCAAATAAAATTTTGACATCTAGAGGCTTCACAAGCTATGTAAATCATGTTAGGGTGGTCCATGGCCAGAAAAAATACAACAGACAGACAATATTTGGGCCCTTTTTTTAAACATATATAAGACTAACCAAAAAAAACTTCTTTCATCAACAAACAAAGTCTGACCATGTTTGCATTTGATTTTTTAGAATATATGTAACCATATGGACTTTTGTTTTAAATCCTTCAAAAAATAACTGGCCTCCCGCCATGGATGTGACTGAGGAAGTTAACTCTTAATGACAAAACAAGTTAAGGTCCTTGGTCACATTAAAATTTGAACCTACATCCTGTAATGAATACTTCATCTCAGTCGTGGAAACGCTACGAGACGACTGAATTTAACATCTGCGTGCATGCGCAATCGCTTATGAAAATATGGGCATATAAAAATGAATTCTTTATACCCACCGACATTGGTCTGTTTATAATACAGAGAGGGTGGTAAGGACGATACCTCTATAAATGCTTTATTCCTAGTCAAACAAATATATTGTGCAGAACGATCAAGCTTCAGAGAGATTTGATGGTGATTTCAATTCGCAACATTTACTCTCCCAATCACGAAAGATACCATATAGAATCAAACAGGTCCAGAGTTGATCTTGTTGAAAAGAGCAACTGACTCAAAAAAGACACATAACCGAAGGATGACAGGCCAAATCGTCCAGTTAATTTAACAGAAAATTATCTCCACAAAATAGAGACATATACCAGTTGCCTCCCACTTCCGATTTCCAAGGCATTTTAGTCCAAATCTCAGACACCATGTAGAATTACACTGTATTAAACATTAATAAACCTAATTACATCATGGAATCAAAGAGAAATCTAAACTTTGGTCAGGAGACTTTCTAAGGGTTTGTTTTAATTTTCATTAACCCGATTGATGGTTTGACTTTCCCAATTAGGGCGTACCCAAAAACTTTTCCGAAGCATCTAAAATGGAATAAGACTAAAACTTTCTGATTTGGAATTGAGTAAAATAGCTCAGTTTACAGTAGATTATATTTTAAAACTTGTATAACTTACAACTAGATTCCAACTCCTTCTGCTTTCTATCAACGAATCTCAATTAAAGTCAACTTTCTTACCAGCCCGTGTTAAATCTATGACAATGTGAAAAATGTGTCGGACGAGTTCATTTCAACCAATCAGATGAGTACTTTCTACTATATACACAGTAACCTGTTATACCAGTTTTCACCCAAGCAAATCCTACAAAAACGACAAAAAATCTATAATTCAATTGAGTGCACACGTTCATATAAACTGACAAGACGAGATGTGTTTTTAATTGTAAAGTTTTGACTACATTATTACCATAATAAAAAGCAAAACTATTACATGAATAAAGAACAACTATGTTATAATCTCACTCATCTGACTTAACAATGCAGCCGCATAAATATAGGCTATATAAAGGGCCATTTTTTGAGGTCAGACAAGAAATGTTATTAATGTTGAGGTAACATTTAATCAAAGGAGGGGTTGGTGGGTCGAGTGTGTGTTAGATCGATAAGGTCTGTCATTGACTCCAGTGGCATAATTTTGATTTCCCCGCTTGTACATGACAAGGAGTAGGGTCATAAATTATTAAAACAAGCCAACAGTGAGGCTGATGTCCCCCGCCGAAATCCAAAAATAAATAGATGACACATATTTATTAATCGCACATTTATGTAATGTAAATCATTGAACTCAGCCATGACATGACAGCAGAGAATATTCATTATCGAACTAAGTCAAGGTATTGATGTAATAAAGCTATACACCAAGTGTCCTCACTCTCACTTAATTCGAACTAAAGTTATCGTGTCCCAAAGCATCAACCAATCAAATTGCTTATCCCTGCTTACCCTAAGCAGAAAATTCTCATCTTCAATCTCCATCAAGGCATTCACCTATCAGACACCTACGCCAAGTGTGAACATTCTAACTCAACTAGAATGAGAGTTATTGTGTTCCAAAATCTTGACCAATCAAATTGCTTATCTCTGCTTAACCTAAGCATTTATAAGCACAAAATGCTCATGTTCGAACTCCATCAAGACATTGACCTAATTAACACCTACACCAAGTTTGAACATTCTACCTCAATTAGAAGGGGAGTTATTGTGTTCCAAAGTCTCGGCCAATCAAATTGCTTATCGCTCTGCTTACCCTAAGCAGAAAATGCTCATTATCGAACTTAGTCAAGGTATTGATGTAATGAAGCTATACACCAAGTTTCATCACTCTCACTTAATTAGAACTAAAGTTATCGTGTCCCAAAGCATCAACCAATCAAATTGCTTATCTCTGCTTACACTAAGCAGAAAATGCTCATCTTTGAACTCCATCAAGGCATTGACCTAATAAACACCTACACCAAGTTTGAACATTCTGGCTCAGTTAGAGAGAGTTATTGTGTCCCAAAAAGTGTGACGGACGGACAGACACACCGATTTTAATAGTCCCCTGCTTTCTTCGAAAGGCGGGGGACAAAAATACAAATATTATATAATAAAGAAGTTAAATAACATTTGCAGGAAAACGAAATATGAAAATCGATTCCCTCCTTCCACTACTTATTTATGAGGGCTATCCAGTTATATATCAGCTAAATTGCGATAAAATAATATTTTATATCAATAATTATTATAGCTTGTGCCATCGTGTATTCTATGCCGTTGATTGTGTGTCAACCGAATAATTATTATCTAGTTTATATGCTAAAAACTGTATCACCAAAGGGGGATAATTTAGATAACAAGGTATTACTGTAATGAAACTATACACCAAGTTTCATCAATCTCACTTAATTAGAACTAAAGTTATCGTGTCCCAAAGCATCAACCAATCAAATTGCTTATCTCTGCTTACCCTAAGCGGAAAATGCTCATCTTCGAACTCCATCAAGGCATTGACCTAATCAACACATACACCAAGTTTGAACATTCTAGCTCAATTAGGAAGAGAGTTATCGTGCCCCAAAGTATCAACCAATCAAATTGCTTATCTCTGCTTACCCTAAGCGGAAAATGCTCATCTTCGAACTCCATCAAGGCATTGACCTAATAAACACATACACCAAGTTTGAACATTCTAGCTCAATTAAAAGTTATCGTGTCCCAAAGCATCAACCAATCAAATTGCTTATCTCTGCTTACCCTAAGCGGAAAATGCTCATCTTCGAACTCCATCAAGGCATTGACCTAATCAACATATACACCAAGTTTGAACATTCTAGCCCAATTAAGAAGAGGGTTATCGTGTCCCAAAGCATCAACCAATCAAATTGCTTATCTCTGCTTACCCTAAGCGGAAAATGCTCATCTTCGAACTCCATCAAGGCATTGACCTAATAAACACATACACCAAGTTTGAACATTCTAGCTCAATTAGGAAGAGAGTTATTGTGTCCCAAAAAGTGTGACGGACAGACAGACGGACGGACGGACGGACAGACGGACAGACGGACAGACAGACGGACGAACCCATTTTAATAGTCCCCTGCTTTCTTCGAAAGGCGGGGGACAATAAATATGAACCATATGTTAATCCCAACATGACCTTGTTAATTTCAAGTGGACATTAAATCACATTTCTCTCACTCTCCATTAACCTTGTGGGGGGCCCGGGACATACCAACTGTGCGGGGGCCCCATTGTTGTTTATTCAAATTGTTCGTACTGACCGCGGATCGTACTAGTATATACTCCTCCCCCTTGAGTGCCTGGGGTGTTTTCCTCCAAGAATTGTTTTAAAAATTAGGATTAATTTCAGTGCATCTGAGACAATTTAGGCAGCGATTTCCTGGGCACCAAAAATTTGTTGGTACCTACAAGTCCCGGGGGCCCCCAATATCCCTTACTGCCCAGGACCCCAATCCTCGCCCCATCAGCCCAGGTCCTGGTTGGCTCCGTACAGGATAAAATATTAGTATGACCCAGAATTGTAGGGGGCCCGGGACATTTGTCCCACTTTGCCCCCCTACATGTAGATCCGGTACTGAGACACTATCTCAATTTTCAGAGCTTAAAGATGCATTATGTAAAATTTAGATAAAGAGCTAGCCATTCTTGCTATAATAGTTCGATAATAGATAATGTAAAATGAATAATTTGAAAATTTCAAAGGTTTGACAAGACATGTGCAATAATTTTAACCACCATCGTGCTGGTTGTTTGAAGTTAAGTCTCGCACCACCATTTTTAGCTTAAATCAAAATATGGCTGAACTGTTCGAATCTATTTAATATCGGAGAAATCTAATGCCATCGAGAGTTGATTATGGCCTGGATAAGTTAATTACTGTCTAATTAATAATTTAGATAACATATCAGGCCTAAAGAAAGACCTGCAATAGGCAGATTTATCTCTCGCATAATGTATGTTTAACAGATACTAAACTGTACTCAAATTGATTATCTAACATTTAAAGATGCCTTCCAACGTACAAACTTCCTGATTTGATTATATATTTGGACTAAAAACATATTCAAACTAATAAATTTATTAAACATTTGCTTCAAATCTCTATTAAAACATTGTATTTGTGAGGAAATACCCCAAGATACAAAAAATCTATTTTTACAAACTATGTATGTCATGTAACTCGATTGAGGGAGGGCCCATTTTCAGTGTGTAATTGTTGTTACTTTCTGTCCATTTGCCATACATATTGAAGCCTAAGTAAATTCTTGTGCCAACTTTTTCCACCGTTTAATTGCAGAGTCTATTGTACGTTTAAACCCCTTATTGTTCCCAAAACTGCCTAACCATTTAATAGGGTGACCCGTGCACCCAAAATTTTCAGTGCAGAAAGTTAGGGCCCAGCAACTAACTCAATATACTTGATACATTTTCAAAAAACTTAAACCTGTCAGTCTTCATCTGGAAATGGAGACCATTGTCACAAGCCATATTATATGGTGTCTGGATAAACCAGACTTTTATTTTATAAAAATTACGTGTAGGTTAAATTTACCTTTCATTATCAAGTACAGCATGTGGGTCATGTACTGAATAGACCTCTAAAGATTATCATGTCACCCAGGGGCGTATATAAGATTTTGTTTGGGGGGGTGTTTAGCCAAAATGCGACCGACTAATGCCCATACCCCTAGTACAAGTGACGCAGTCAGGAGCCGAGCACCACAGGTGCGAGTTTTGTAGGGGCCATGTGCAGTAGCGGATCTAGATAGGGGTGGGGGGTCCAAATCTAGGGCGCCACCCCAGCCACAATTCCACCCCACAATGAATGTCAACAAAATACTGGCTATAACATTAAGCGTCCCGGTAGAACATAGGTGGTATTGTATAATTATATAGTTGTTTGCCGATCGCTGTCTCGCTGGAAAGTTAATATCTTGGCATTTGAGGTCATTGCTTGGAGAAATTCTTGTGGACGAGAGGACCAGGAATGTGAGTCAATTAGACAAAATCTCGAGATCTGCCCCTGTCAATTCCGCCTGTTTTGCAAGAACTTTTGTATAGCCTGACGCCCCACGACCCACACACCAGTGCCAGTGGTACTACTAACATAACTAGGCAGATCAATATAACCGTGAATATGATAGTGCTGAGACAGTATAAGACAACAGAGGAGTAGAAGAATGATGTTATAATGGAATGGAGCGCTGCATGGTCGAAAAAAATTCAGATGTGTAACCGAGGTTTTAATTTTTGGGACTGGGCCTGACAATTTTATTCAATGTCATGGCAAATTGAGCGCCGATATGTAGCTGAGCTTTTAATTTTTGAGGACTGGGCCTGAGGGCACTTTACCTCAATGGGGCGCTTACTTGGTCTCTGAAATGCCCTGGACTTTGGGGAGAGATTTTGCAGAATTCTGATGGTCAGAAAACACCCCATTAATTCATTTAGTCTGAGACCGACTGCGGTGAGCACTTTTTTTTTAGACCGACATTTTTTTCAAACATGATAAGTTGACAAGGTTATTTTATACTAAAGTTTTGCGTGAGTCGAGTGACGTTTGCAGTGAGCACTTATTTTGATACCGACTGCTCATATCTTACGACCGACTGCACTGATTTTGCGACCGACTAGTATTTGAGATCTATTCTGGCATTATTTGTTACCTCATTAATTCATTAAGACAGTGATGCATGCTTTTAAGACCGACTGCAGTGACTGCACTTATTTAGAGACAGACTATTTTTCTACCTGGGGGAAATTTTGTTCTTAGACCTACATTTTTTCAAACATGATAAGTTGACAAGGTTATTTTATACTAAAGTTTTTCGTGAGTAGCGTGACGTGTGGAGTGAGCACTTATTTTGATACCGACTGCTCTTATTTTGCAACCGACTGCACTGATTTTGCGACCGACTATTTTTTTTCCTGGGGGGGTGTACAACCACATTTACGCCCCTGATGTCACCCAACGAAAAAATTGACCCGAAATCTTAAAAGGGTTACGTTTCCAGGTAAGGGGTTTTGACGTACACATTGTTATCTGGTAAAAATCAAAGGTTATTTTATAAAATATTTTTTTACAGCAAATATTGAATCTAATATAATATAAAATCAAGTCAGGAAGTATTGCTATGCAAGATGCGTTTACATGTTCAAGAGATGGACAGAAAGATGTGGGCAGCGACATATGTGAGCATATAAAAATTTTGACTTCTAGAAGGTCCACAGGCTATATATATATGCTGAATCCAAGATTTTGGGGGATATAAGCATTTATTCTAAGTTTCACCATACAGTGTGCTATGAGTGAAATTTTGCCCGCACAGCGGCACTACGGCCTACTCTAATATCGAATTCCAACGGTTAAGGGATCTTTTATGTGCACGCCCTGCCCTTGGTTTTTCGTCCCATCCGAACGACTAGACAGCTGTCCCTGTCCTGCACCACTGACAAGGGGCCAAATGGTTTAAGGCTTGCATGTTAGATCATAAAGTCTGTCAAGGGGCGTGGTTTCGGTTTTCTGCTTGAACTTGACAAGGAGTAGGGTCGTCTGTGGGTTTTCTCCAGGTCCTCCCATAGCTAAAGACCCCTACAAGCAAGCAAATTATTCCAATAAAATTGAACCATGTTAGTCCCAAAATGACCTAGTTTGTGTCAAGTGTATGTTAAACCCTATTTCTCTCCTTCTACATCCCAACTACGCTTTTCTGTTATCTTTGTGTGTAATATTGTTTGTAAAGCAACACAAAGATATTTTCTTACCTTGGTCATTAAAATATCCACCTCTTGATATGCTTCCACGAATATTCCTCTAATGCTGGGCTGGACACTGTGAGTAATTTCCAATTGTTAATCATGATTTAGTAAGGTTGTTGCTCTCTGGCATTGTTGAGTCCAGTTTTCAGGCTTGGAGTTGGTCACACTGTTTATCGCAGAAACATTGTTAACTGACGAACTGTTCAGCTTCCGTCACTTGCTCTGAAATTCTGAAACAAGTATTAAATGTCTGTTGGTACTGAAAGTTATTATCATAGCAATTCTATATTCCTTTCCCTGGATCTTTTTTGCATCGGGTGGTTGGATGGCTGAATGGTTAGCAAGTGCGCGCTGTATCATAAAGTCTGTCATTGAGTCAACGGTCATGGTTTCGATTCCCTGGTTGTACGTGACAAGGAGTAGGGTCACCTGTCCAACCTCGTGCGTTTTCTTCGGGTCATCCGGTTTCCTCCCACTGCTAAAGACCCCTATCGCAAGCAAATTATGGAAATAAAATTGAACTGTATGTTAGTCCCAAAATGACCTAGTTTGTGTCGAGTGGATGTTAAACCCAATTTCTCTCTCTCAGAATGCCTGAATTTACATTTTCAGTTTTGGTGAATATTCAGAATCTTGGGCCAGAAGCATCAAGAGGAAAACCGACATGAATTAGGGAAAACATATACCAGTATTAAAATGAGGTTACAGTCTGGCAGAAATAATCGCTTGGAAAGTTGATTCCATGGGAATGGTTATTTGCTAGTTCCAAAATAGAAACAGCGGTATTTGCATATTGAATAGGATGAATACGATCGATCTGAAGGCATCGTCCGATCAGATACCGTTCCTAAAGGAATTATAAATCAGCCATTATTGCCATCCTGTCATGATCAGCTGGCGGCTTAAATCCTAGAATAATGATAAAATATTTATTCACCTCCAGACTTCAACAATAAACCTTTTGTTCTAGGGTATTCACAAGGATAGTCGCCATTGTGTGACATGACTAACTTACTCGTCGGTTTCACGGTCCTATAGGCATAATTAGCTCTTGTAGTCTTGAATTAATAGATTCTGTTAGTACATTTATGTAGGCTCCATATAGATGTGCACGTTTTATCCAAAAATATTAGCTTTTAGCTGCACTACTTCGTTTCACGGTAAACGATGAAAAGATAAAAGATATGCCGACACAAACTGCAATGATTTCAACACTATATATATATATATATAAATATTGTTGCTAATAAACTGACAACTTTATGGATAACATTCACTAGGTTTATTAACTGCAACGTTTCAATGAGGATACTCTCACCGTTATCAAGCAAGTTGTCAGTTTATTACATATCCCGTTCACTAAATGCCCTTCAAAGATACTATTTTGTTGTTGTTTGTTTGTTCTATTAGCCATTGTATTTAATGTTTTGTTTGCATGAATTATAATATGGCCCATGGTATTTGTATGCTCTCTAATGGGATGTTTAGATACAATAAAGTGTTATGTTATCTTATACAACAAGCGTTTTGCGGAATCAAATCTTTGAAAGCTTGACCAAAATCGACACTAATTTAACAATATTTCAACTTTATTGCTTGAATGTTGCAGATGCCAAACATGTCCTTTTGAGTTAAATAGTATACCTTATTGTGAAAGGGAAAGGACATAAATATACGGTAGCTCGCTAGAGGCTTTTCATAATTTCCCAATGTGAAAAAAGTTTGTTGCTCGGGGATGAAACATGCATTATGCAAGAGCAAAATCTGTTTATTACAAGTCTTTCTTTAGGCCTGAAATGTTATCTAAATTATCAATTAGACATTAATTAACTTATCCAGGCCATAATAAACTCTCGATGTCAAGGCTAGTGTAGCGTCTCAACATTTATTAGAGACTTTTTTTTTTTTAGGGGTTCGTTCCAGCCTGGCACTTCAATCGAAAGAACTAACAAACTCGGGTGTAGATAAAAATAAACATCTTTATTTGGATCAATTTATAATTGGGATACATCGCATTAAGGGGAGATAATTTGAGTGTGACGCCAACCCTTTGGATAAATTCCCAGGTATGGAAACAGGAATTAGGTAAATAAATACATTTGCCCTGTCAGGCCGGTGGATATGGTGACATAAGGAATTGGTAAGACTTGGGGGAATGGGTGAACCACAACTATCTAGGCCTATCTTGGATCAAGCCAGTCGATTAAACCAACCTATGAGTCTTTAAATAGGAGACCAGTTATGGATAAATTACCAAAGCCAAAGCAAGGATATAAATTCCTTACCCATTTTTGGTGATCCATATCCAATTTAAAATAGCTGGATTGCTGCCAATTACGTAAGGAGCTTTCCCGAGTGCACCGAGTGTCCACTGAGGATTTCCTTATCGTCTGCTTCTATTTATAAGGGGATTCCGATGACGTCAGTTGTCGACCAATCAATGCGAGCGTTACTAACAATGACGACGTTATAGCCTTGACCGCGCCAAAGTGTCATGGCCCCCGGCTGTTTGATGTCGCTTGTTTCGCTAACTGATTTGTGTCAATTCATCGGCCTAACGGGAATGTTATAAATATAATTATATGAAAAGGACAAGATGGATATCGGGCATTATATTGTGATGCATGGTAATGTATGACATTGTTATATAAATGTGTTTCGGGCGTGAACTCTACAAGGGAGCTGGTCTCATTTTTTGACACTCTCAGTCGGAAACGACGTACGAAAGACTGGAATCGCCTGGACCGTAACATTGCCCCCTTCCTCAGAGAAGTTCGTCCCGAACGCTAAAACGGTTATCCAACACACACTGACTCTGACGTGATTGACTTTGCCAATGTTATCTTCCATGTGATGACTGGAAATAAGGAAAGAACAACTCACTTCTGCAGTGGTAAACGTGGATATTATTGTCACAAGATTAATTTTTATTTTAATACAGGTGAGTGGCTCAATATAATATTATATTATAAACATTAATATTAATATACGGGGTAATAATATTGAGTAAAAATAGTATATGCAATTTCATATATGTTAAAGTTTAACATCCTCACTTGAAAATTACATTTAAGTTAATTACAATTTTGAATTAGATATGTTTATATTATTATAATGATAACAAAATTCACAATGATAAGAGCATTAATATTATAATATGGAATTAACATAATTTTATAACAATATTTTAATAACAGGTATAATACATTAATATTCGCTCATTTTCTCTTTAGTGAATTCTAGTAAGGCATCTAGTTCATAGAATTTCGCTTCCTGGATTATGGCAGCGAGTTTAAGACCTTGGATAGGTAACAAATGTTTAAAAGATATGGGGGAGTTTAAATTTCGAAGGTACTCTAAGATAATGGAGAAATGATCAGGGCTACGGTCTAAAAAATAATAACTATAATAGTTGTCTTGTTTGTAGGGTTGGAAAGGGGAGTCAGGGGTTATCATCTTGGCCAGGATACAGGATGGGTCTTTGCTTAAAATGAAATTGCTTGTGTAAAATAGGGTGCCTCCAACATTTAACGCAATACGGTTGTCCTGGGCGGTTTGAAAGGATTTCAGTTTTAAGGTTATTCTGTTCGTAGGGATGTACGTGGGGGATTGGAGTTCGCTACTGTGGGGGTGTAAGGCAACAGCCCCAGGAATGGCTGGGTTAATTGTATTACTATTATTGTTACAATTATTATTAGATTTCGACACGGATGACAATGATGATGATGAAGATGATGATGACGACGATGACGATATTGATGATAAAAGTAGATCTTGGATTATGGAAACTGGTGTCTTCGTCTTCTCTGGTGAAATTGGTGATTTCTCTGACAACACTGGTGTTTTTTCTGACGAAATTGGTTTTTTCTGTAAAGGAACCGATGTCTTGTCTGATGCAGCTGATATCTTCTGTACGGTATCGGGTATCTTCTTTAATGTAATTTTTGGTATTGTAGGAACTGGTAATTTAACTTTAGGATGAATATAATTTTTATTTGACTGAATAGGTGGGGCAGGCGGGTCAATCGATAGTTTCAGGTGCTTCATCCCATTGTATGGTTTTTCTGGTATCGTACGCTTTCGAAACGGGGCTTGTGGATGCTTATCTGTAGGTAAAGATTGTCGTGTAATTATTAATGCACTTCTCCTTCCACAGAAAGCTTTATATTCATCCTCGTCGTTTTGATTGAAGGTCATGGTTGCTTTATTGATCAGTTTCATCCTGGCAGTTCCAGGACATTTTGGATGTTTTACGTCCGCTCTCGCGGCCAGTCCAAAACAGTGCGTGCACTGATAGCCAAAGTTACTATGACATGAAGTGACATGCCTCTCCGCATACTGATATTTGGCGAATTCTGCGTTCATACATAGTTTACACCCATAAAAAAAAAATAAAAATAAAGAGTTGATAATTTATGACATCTTTAACCAATTGGGTATATTATTTCCCGTATACGGTTTCAGATGATTATGGTGGACCACTTTAGGTTGGGTCTTTGGGGATTTTTGTATTTTATAGACTACATTATTAAGACATTTTGTCACCAGGTAGAGTCCCTCCCATGGACACCTTAACTTTGAACCTCCACCTTTGTATTTGTGGTTATAATACCATACAGGACTGCCGGCATTGTATGGATTTAATTGAATAGATCTATCGTGATCAACTTTCATGTTTGCCGTGGCTTGTTTTAAACGCCCTCTAGCAAAACTATGTATTCGTTCTATTTTATTTTGTAAGTCAAAAGCATAGTCTGACTTTATTTTTAAATTTGTAGGTTCCACTGATCCGAGAATGAGATCTACTGGAAGACGGATGTTGCGGCTGAAGACCATTTCACATGGAGAAACGCCCAGTGATTCGTGTTCTGCAGAACGATACGCTGACATGAGTAAGTATATGTGATCATCCCAACCATTTTTATTAATATTTACAAATGCTGACAACATGGCACTTATGGTACGATTGGCCCTCTCAACCATTCCATCGGATTGGGGTCTTTAGGGGGTGGTTCGAGTTTTCTCAATATCTAAAATTTTACACATTTCTTGGAACACCTCAGACTCAAAGCTTGGTCCTTGATCGGAATGGATTTGCATGGGGGTACCAAAAATTGTTACAATTCGGTCAATAAAGGTTTGGGCTATTGTTATAGCTCTTTGATCAGGTATTGGCATAGCCTCAACCCATTTAGAGAAATAATCGGCTGCCACTAGTAGGTATTTATTTCCATGCTTTGTTTCCGGTAATGGACCCAGGACATCTATAGCCCATCTTTCCATAGGTAAACCCACGTTGTAGGTTTTTAAAGGGCCTTTGGCTACCTTGGCAGGGGATTTGCGAGAGGCACAAATATCACAAGTCTCACACCATTTCCTTATGTCATTATGCATTTGATACCAAAAGTATCGGTTTTTGATCTTAGATAATGTTTTTTTATAGCCTAAATGACCCCCTGTTCTGTGTTCATGAAGTTGGGACCATGCAGAATTTCTCAGGATATGAGGGAGAATAATTAAGACGGCTGGATCTTGGCCTTTCCCCTTATCCCAGATATAGCATAACCGATCGTGATCAATTAAAAGGGATTCGAACCGCATCCAATAGTATTTGGTGCGCTGATCTCTGTCCGATATGTTTGGCCACGAAGGTTTATCGTTATGCTTAACCCACTGGATTATTTCATGGAGTGTAGGGTCTCCCAACTGTAGGTTGATTATTAATTTGTCGTCATATATATTTATTTCTTTATTTATATTTTCAGGAAGGGAAGAGGAAGATAATGGATTTTTGTTTAATCGGTCTATTGGAGCACTTGTGCAAGCCAAAACATTAAGGTTTTCATTGGAGGTACGTGGATCTTCGATAATACTATGCTCGTATCTCTGTTCCGCTTTGGTACAGTGGAGACAGTCAACTATGCATGGTCGTCGAGATAGTGCATCTGCATTATTGTGTACTCGTCCTGCCCTGTACTGAATGGTGAATTGGTAGGAAGACAGGAACTCAAACCATCTAGCAAGTTGTCCTTCAGGATTTTTAAAATTTATAAGCCATGTTAATGCACCGTGGTCACTTCTGACTGTAAACGGTTGACCATAGAGATAATGGTGGAATTGTTTCACTGAACTTATAATTGCTAGTAATTCTCTTCTGGTTACACAATATTTCCTCTCCGTTCTACTAAAAGCTTTAGAATAGTAACTTATCACTCTTTCTACACCATCTTTAGGGAATGCAAGTATAGGCGGACTGGTTAAAGCTTCTTTGAGATTATCGAAGGCAGATTGGCATTCATCGGAACATTGGAATTTAGTTCTTATCTCTGTTAGTTTATGAAGGGGTTTAGCGATATCTGCAAACTTATTGACAAATTTCCTATAGTATGAGCATAGCCCAAGGAATTGTCTGACCTCTTTAACATTTTGAGGAATAGGCCAATTGCGTACTGCGTCTGTTTTAGATGATTCAGTGGTAATTCCATCCTGATTAATTATATGACCCAAGAATGATACTTGTTTTTTAAACATAAAACATTTCTTTGGATTCATTTTCAGGTTTGCTTGTTGGAGCCTCTGGAAGACTTTTTCTAAATTGGATAAGTGCTCGTCAAAGGATTTTGCAAAGATAATGATATCATCCAGGTACACCATACATATTTCCCATGATAAGTTAGCTAAGACCTTCTCCATCAGTCCTTCGAACGTGGCCGGCGCGTTGCACAATCCGAATGCCATGTTTTTGAACTGCCACAGTCCACATCCGGGTACAGAAAAAGCAGTTTTGGGCCTATCTTGTTCGGCAATCTTGACTTGCCAATATCCCGATCTCAAGTCAATCGTTGAGAACCAAGAGAAACCAGACAAGGCATCAAGAGTAGTGTCAATCCGAGGTAATGGATGACTATCTTTTATGGTGACATCATTTAGACGTCTGTAATCAATACAGAACCGTAGTGTATTGTCTTTCTTTTTAACTAAAACGACATGAGAACACCAAGGACTATCAGATTTTTCTATTATATTTTTCTGTGCCATGCTTTCTATTTCCAATTCAACCTCTTTTCTGCTTGCCAGGGGGACGCGACGAAGATGCTGACGAATTGGTGGAGCGCAACCAGTATTAATCCAATGCTCAGCTTCATTGGTGATGCCTATATCAGATGAATCTTTGGAAAAGGTATGTTTGTATTTTAACAAAAGGGATTTGAATGAACGTTGCTCGTTCTCAGTTAATTCATCTATTGAATAACTATAAACTTCCATCAAATAATCAGGAAGGATGTCTGAATCCAATGCAGGAGATTGATTAGTGTCTATTTCATTAATGGGAATATTACTTTTCATTTCTGAGACCAGCTGAACTGTGTCAATACGGGCAATAATTGTGTTTTTTCGGACTCTTACTTCTGTGTTGGTAGCGTTCATTAAACGTACGGGCACAGACCCCGAGCTAGGGTTAACAACACTTTTTGCCATTAACAGTTCTGTCTTTTCCAGAAAATTCTCAGTAGGTTCGACAATTGCGACACCACCTCTAGGTATCGGATCCATTAAGATCCCAAAGACAAAAATCTCACTATTAGCGGGTATAGTAATATCCTCATTCATGCAAATCCTACTGCAAGTTTGCTCCATAGAACTTTGAAATCTATAGCATGGTAGATCATCTCCTTTAATATTCAGGCAATTCCTGTCAAGAAATATATTTATTGAATTGGATGTAAGTAGGTCAATGCCAATAATTCCTTGCTGTGTAATATCAGCTATTAAAAACTCATGTTTTATCCTATGAGTACCAAGGGTTATATCGATCCAGCATTTACCATGGAACGATTTCTTTTCGCCAGTGGCAGTTACCAGGTTAAGATTAACAGGCTTTATATTTAATTCATCCAAAGCCCCTAATGTTTTCATAAATTGCGTACTAAGTATAGACACATTAGCTCCAGTGTCTACAAGTAAGGATATAAATTTCCCCATTATATTTGCATTAATAAAAAATCCATGTTTATCATCATTAATATTACTTATTGTTACATTATTGGGCCCTTTGTTATTTTCAATTTCTGCTGAATTCTGACCCTCGAGTTCAGCAACATTTAGTTTTCCTGGTTTTGGAGATCCCTTTCCCTCTGTAAATGGGGATTATAGGTTGTCTCCCTTGGTTTGGATTGTGACTCCTCATCAGGGTTTTGATGATTAGGTTGATTCCAATTATATGGTGGACGAGACCATCCATTTCTTGTGTTTGCCATATGCTGGGGCCTATCTGTTCTCCTATTGGAGTTATATTGATACCCGCCATAATTATTATTAGAGTTTGTATGTTGTTGGTTATTTGGCCAATGACTCCGACTGTAATTGGGATTTTTATTCCAGGAGCTACGTGATGATTGCTGCAATGGTTGTCCCTTATTTAGGGTATTTATCAAGTGTTTGGTAGTTTTATCCAATGATGTGATTGAACCATTCAAGGTAAGTATATCAATTTTGCTTTGACCCATATCATCAGATTTTACAGCTCCAGCTCCGACCTGGTTTATATTATGATTTAGATCTACAGAATGAACTGAACGTCCTCTTTGTTTATCTGCCAGTCTGTGGGCTTCGAGTCTAATAGAATGTATCTCAGCCTCATTGATATCCTTGGGTCTTAGTTCCCTAATTCGTAATCTCATTTCTGAGTCTGGTATGGAGTCTATAAAATGTTCTAAGGCTAAAATATTGGTGAGAGATGCATCTGCCGTGGGGTAGGCCTGTCTTGTTAGTTTGCGAATGGATTGAGCCAGCTCAGATAAGGATTCGTTTCTTCCTCTAATACGAGTTTGTAATTTTGCTCTATATATTTCAGATTTTTCCGTTGATCCAAAACGAATACTTAGGAGGGTTGTGAGGGTATGGAAATCCGTTCTCTGGATAGTATTTAATTCTGACAAGATTGTCCTGGCGTTTCCAGACAAACTACTGGCTAGGTAAAGGGATTTTTCTTCGTAGCTCCACTTGTTCAATGTGGCTATTATATCAAATTGGGAGATATATTCCTCAAAATCTTCACTTCCATCATATGATTGTGGTTTGATCCTAAGGGGGTTATTAATTCTAGGACTGGTGGGAACATGTGCTTGGATTGAGGTATGATTAGAATTTTGATTATGGCTTGGTGTGCTTCTGTTTTGAGCATCTCCATTTCCATTTGAGTAAAATGTGGCAGGATTTGGATCATTTACTTTTTCATCCAATTTATTAACATGGTCTTTTAGTAATCTAACATCCTCCTTTAATTCCTTTAAATTGTCTAAAAAATCATTTTGAACCTGAGCATTTTCCAGGAAGAATTGATTAAATTGTCGGCTAATTTCTTTAAGAATTCCATCGTCACCCATATTCTGATTTTCTATTTCAGTTCCTGAGACATCACCATCAACTGATTCTACCGAGGGCATATCCGGATCAGTGTCTGGGATAATTTCGAACTCTGGGGACAAGGATTTGGTGGCCATTTTTATAGATGTATTTAGAATCTATTACTACTATTATTAATATTAATAAAGGAACCTAATTCATTTATTTATTTGGAGTTTGTGTTTATTAGAACTTCCGATCCACTAGACACTGGAATAAGTTTCAATGAAATCAATTTAATTTGAATCCCACTTCTGACACCAATGTAGCGTCTCAACATTTATTAGAGACTTTTTAGGGGTTCGTTCCAGCCTAGCACTTCAATCGAAAGAACTAACAAACTCGGGTGTAGATAAAAATAAACATCTTTATTTGGATCAATTTATAATTGGGATACATCGCATTAAGGGGAGATAATTTGAGTGTGACGCCAACCCTTTGGATAAATTCCCAGGTATGGAAACAGGAATTAGGTAAATAAATACATTTGCCCTGTCAGGCCGGTGGATATGATGGGATTAAATCGGAGATTTGGTGACATAAGGAATTGGTAAGACTTGGGGGAATGGGTGAACCACAACTATCTAGGCCTATCTTGGATCAAGCCAGTCAAGGTTAAACCAACCTATGAGTCTTTAAATAGGAGACCAGTTATGGATAAATTACCACAGCCAAAGCAAGGATATTAATTCCTTACCCATTTTTGGTGATCCATATCCAATTTAAAATAGCTGGATTGCTGCCAATTACGTAAGGAGCTTTCCCGAGTGCACCGAGTGTCCACTGAGGATTTCCTTATCGTCTGCTTCTATTTATAAGGGGATTCCGATGACGTCAGTTGTCGACCAATCAATGCGAGCGTTACTAACAATGACGACATTATAGCCTTGACCGCGCCAAAGTGTCATGGCCGCCGGCTGTTTGATGTCGCTTGTTTCGCTAACTGATTTGTGTCAATTCATCGGCCTAACGGGAATGTTATAAATATAATTATGTGAAAAGGACAAGATGGATATCGGGCATTATATTGTGATACATGGTAATGTATGACATTGTTATATAAATGTGTTTCGGGCGTGAACTCTACAAGGGAGCTGGTCTCATTTTTTGACACTCTCAGTCGGAAACGACGTGCGAAAGACTGGAATCGCCTGGACCGTAACACTAGCCTTCGATGTAGGCTGGATTAGATTCCTATATGCCGCTAATGGCCAAAGATAATTAAATCAGAAAAAGTGGATAATTGAGACTATGCTGTTTATATTAATGATTTTAGTAATGATGACCGAGACTATGCAAAAATTTCACCCGCTTCTTTCTCGGCTCATAGTGGATTAATTTGACTGAAAGTTTCAGCAAATTACCTTTACACTATCTAGTTTTTAACTATTATAGCGAGAACTGCCATCTCTTTATCTTAACTCCCATAATGTATCTTTAATTTATTTGGATTCTTTGTTATTAGTTCTGTTCCATTAAAGTCAATAACACAACAGTATATTTATTTATTTATTTACAACCTTTTCAATGAAATATGACAACATTATCAAATAAAACATGACTTTTTATAGATTTATTGCATACATTTGTGATGTAATATATGCATGATATTTATGATGCAATTTCACAGGTAAATAGAAAGTGTCCACATGCTTTCATCTTCAATCTCCATTGGGACACTCTATTACAAGACCCAACTTGACGGAAATTGCTGAAATTCAATGTGGTCCTTCGTCTCACTAATTCAAATGATGCATATAATTTCCATACAGATCAGATGATAACTTTTGTCGTTTGAGCGTTCACAAGAGTCATAACTCCAGAAGAAATAGATGAAATTAAATATGGTTCTTCATCTGACTAAGGTAAACAACATACACACATTTCAAAACAATCAGATGATCATTGTAATCTGTGGAGTATTCACAAGAAATTGTGGATGACCGACAGACAGGGGTGGCGGCAATATACAACCAGATGGATATGTGGTCCTATGAAAATAGTAATTATGTACCATATTATGTCTGAGTTTAAAACATTGTTTATGGAGGAACACATATTTCAAAGAACACAGAATTAATATTTATACTGACTGTACAATTATAATAAAATTATAATAGATACAAGAGCCGAAGCAGTTTAAATGTACAAATATATTAATCTATTATGTTATAACATAAGTTTGGATTTTACAATCTGTTCACCAACCATATCAAACTGTATTACACAAAATTAATAAAACCTCACAATATAAAATTGATTGAAAAACACCTGTATAACATACATGTACAAAACGGTTGTATAACAAAATCCAAGCGATCTGTTTAACAATATACAAACACTTGTATAATAACATACAAACACTTGTATAACATACAAACCTTCTTATAACATACAAACACTTGTATAATATACAAACGGCTGTATTAACAACATACAAACACTAGTATAATATACAAACACCTGTATAACACACAAAGTGGCTGTATAACAAAATACAAGTCACCTGTTTAAGAGTATACAAACACTTGTATAACAGTTTTCATGAATTAGGTCCATGATAACAATATACAGATTAGACCTCAACAAAACAATGTTCAATCTAAAATTGTACAAACTTAAACAATGACAAAAAAATGAATTTGTATCTACTAACAGAAGATATGTAACCAGTGTGTTTTAATTGCAGGAATGGCTTATATTGTGTTTTACTCTCTTGAACAGCTTATATTGTGTTTTACTCCCTGGAACAACTTATATTGTTTGTTTTAATTTCCATTTGCTGGAGGATTCTCAACAGGCAAAAGAGAGAGAGAGAGAGTTTAAGTCCACTCTACACAAACTAGGTCATTTCGGGACTAACATATGTTTAATTTTTTTATTTCAATAATTCACTAGCGCGTAGTGGTCTTTAGCAGTGGGAGGAAACCGGAGGACCCGGAGAAAATGCACAAGGTTGAACAGGCGACCCTATTCCTTGTCCTGTACAACTGGGAAATCATGCCAGTTGACTCAATGGCAGACCTTATGATACAATGCGCACACGCTAACCATTCGCCGATCCAACACCCCCAACAGGCAATATGTCCTGCTTATGAGTTGACAGCTTTAGTCACACCATCAATACATGTATGACCCTTATAATAAATCTGTTAGATAAACTACCTGAAGAATGTTGTTTAAACACAATACATATATTGATAAGACGCCCACTTGACACAAACTAGGTCATTTTGGGACTAAAAAAAATCATGGTACAATTTTATTTTAATAATTTTCTTGCATGTTGAAGTCTTTAACTGTGGGAGGAAACCAGAGGACCCGGAGAAAACTCACAAAAGATTATGCAGATGATCCTACCTCTTGTCATGTACGGACTTGTGATTGAACACGTGCCACTAGATTCAATGACAGACCTCACGATCGAAAGCAAACAATTTAGACCAATCATCAACCCCTTCACACAATAAGAGAATTCGATTCGTTTCAGTTTTGAGTGTCACCATGGTTTCTGATAGTCTTATAGCGAAGTCCTTGTGTATAAACATTTGTCACTTTTACGTGTTTAAGAGCACATAATGATACATCAAACTTGTGTTTCAATGTACATTCACTTCTGTTTCAGGTTACATTCACTTTCATCAACAACTTTTAATAAAAATTCATGAACTCTCCACCATCATAGCGGAGTTACTCACTTAACAGATATAATGCCACGTATAAAATCACATTAAAAGATATCCTTTATAACATTTATTCATCATCACTGTCATCATCATCATCGTCGTCGTCGTCTTCATCATCGTCGTCGACTTCATCATCGTCGTCGTCATCATCGTCATCATCATCACCCTCTTCATCATCATCTTCGTCATCATCATCGTCTTCACTATCATCATCATCTTCCTCCTCCTCCTCTTCCTCAGCCTGTTTTTTCACTGGTGCTTTTTTATTCACAGCTTGAACATTTTTAATGTCTGAAAAGAAAAGATCATTTCATTTCAAAGTTTTATATATATTATGACCGACATAAGTCATAGTTGTTCTATATATTGAAAACCTATGTTAGGGTGACCCACCATAAATAAATATCTCCAAATATCTCGACAATTACGCCACAATATTTATATATATGCCAAGCCTCAAATCAGTTTCACACAATTATAGTCACTAAATAAACGATCATGTTGTACTTAATAAGCTATGACCATTAATCATCTATAAATAATAGACTGAAAACTGGTTCCAAGTTGCGTCCATAACATCCAGACACTTTTGAGTAAAAGATAGGTTACGTGCCCTTGTTTTGAAATTAGTCTCGCTTAACCAGTCTATCGACCATTCTACGTCTGATTGACAGGTCGGGATAATCAAGACTACTTTTTTTACGAAACATAACAGAAAGCTAGAACAAGAAATTGAATTTAGAAATAAGCACTTTAGACAACTCAACAATTGTTTTAAGAAACTTGTAAAACTAAAATGAAACTACTGCTAGTATCATGTTCCTGCTAAAGAAAGTGATTCAGAGATAGTATTTGTACTAACCCAAAAGTTGCCGCTCTTAACGGTACAGTTAAAGATAAAGCAATTTAAAAAATAAAACAAACGTAATTACTAAAGCTGCTGTAATAACCAAGAAGCTAAATTTTACTGCTGTTCAAAATCGTCAACAATAGATTTTTTACGGCTGTAATAGTTGATATATTTGTAGAGAATTGCACGTGCCATGGCTATTTATCGACTCAAAGCGAGTGCGGGGTAGTCAGAAATCAGTTCGAGACACGCAACTGAAGCGTGCACATTTAGCCGTGTCGAGACCAACTTTCTGTAAAGTGCACGGGTCATCCTACCTATGTTACATTTCCCATTTTGGTCAACATATCTTTGAAACATTAATATATTTTAAATCTATTTTTATTTACCTATTTATTTCTCATGTAAGATACGCGTTGAATTAAAGAGAGAGAGAGAGAGAGAGAAATGGGGTTTAACGTCCACTCGACACAAACTAGGTCATTTCGGGACTAACATATGGTTTAATTTTATTTCAATAATTCGCTTTCGCATAGGGGTCTTTAGCAATGGGAGGAAACCGGAGGACCCGGAGAAAACCCACGAGGTTGGATAGACGACCCTACTCCTTGCCACGTACAACCGGGGATTCGAAACCACGCCAGTTGACTCAATGACAGACTTTATGATACAGCGCGCGCAAGCTTACCATTCAGCCATCCCCCCCCCCCCCTGAATTAAACAGACACTGGCATGAGTAATATATTGTTCTTATAAAAATACATAGAGTCAAATTCTTTACAATCCAATGTCAACTGGCCCCTGGGCTATAGAACCTTATCAATCCAGCCAATGGCGATTACGTCAGATATAATTTAGACTAAGAATTGAAGTCTAACAATGGAGGGATAAAGAATTGGCGTATGCTCGTATTAATAAGCCCAGCCGGAGAAAAACAGTAGGATGTCAAACCCCAGTTCATTTTATTTCATATACCGGTCTTCCTCAACCCGCTTGCTGTAGAAAAAGTAGGAAGTCAAAATTGACTTCATTAGTTACTCACCTTTCAAAGTTTTTTGGTTAACTTTTGGTTGTGTTTTTTTGCCTTGAAGAGCGACTAACACTTGCTCTCTCAAGCTGGTTCCATTCACAGCTTTCAAAGCTTGTTGGGCATCAGATGGTTTTGAAAATATGGCAAAAGCAAACCTGAAATGATTTAAAATACAGAAACTGAATAAATATAATGAATATTGGTAAGACAAGGTTTATATTTTCCCGCCACAAAATTAGGGGTGCAGGGGAAAAATGGAGTTTAACATCAAAACAAGTCAATTCTGTCACTTAGGGAGGGTACATACATGTATGTTTTGTTCATAACTTGAGCTTAAGTTCAATGATTAATACAATGACAGCTGTGCCAGAAGAGAGAGAGAGAGAGAGAGAGAGAGATGCCAGAAGAGAGAGAGAGAGAGAGAGAGAGAGAGAGAGAGACTCCACACAAACTAGGTCGTTTTTGGACTAACACATCGTTCAATTTTATTTCAATAATGTCCATGCAACACAAACTAGGTCATTTTGGGACTAACACGTGGTTCAATTTCATTTCAATAATTTCTTTGCACATAGGGGTTTTAAGAAATGGAAGGAAACCAAAGGACCCAGAGAAACCCATGTGGTTGGACAGACTACTCTACTCTTTGTCATGTTCAAGCAAAGAATTGAAACCATTTCACTTGACTCAATGACAGACCTGTGATTGCATTAAACCACTGGACTTCACAACCCCATATTATCAAACTATGTGAATTTATCAGGAGTCTGACTACTCGAGTCCCAAGCCTGTAATGATTATGATATAATCGGTCATGTCGTGTCGTCTAAACAATATGTAACGGAAGAAATAAAATTCTCCGTTTTAACAAGACGTTATAGACATTATTGTAGCACTGCTGCTTGGCCTTAAAATATATAAAATATTAGAAGGTTCAAAAACAGTGCAAAACATTCAGAATATTGTCACATAGGTGGTTATTATGTTAAATTTTATGTTTCTACATGTAAATAAAACTTTAATGATTTCAGTAAACAGGAAAGATGATGAAAACTGTCTCAAATTTCTTTATTCTTGCGAGAGAGAGAAATAGGGTTTAACGTCCACTCGACACAAACTAGGTCATTTTGGGACTAACATATGGTTTAATTTCATTTCAATAATTCGCTTGCACATAGGGGTCTTTAGCAGTGGGAGGAAACCGGAGGACCCGGAGAAAACCCACGAGGTTGGACAGACGACCCTACTCCTTGTCACGTACAACCGGGGATTCGAAACCACGCCAGTTGACTCAATGACAGACTTTATGATACAGCGCGGATGGTAATGTCACATTATTAACTCAAACATCACTTGGTCACAAAATGGTGACGTCAGTCATTTTGGTATCACATGATCACTAGCGAAATACTGATTCACTACACTTGTTGAAATTTAACGCAAATGAGACCAACACAAACGATTGTTGGTCGAACAATGTTTTTGAAATCTAACAAGTTTGATTTTGCGAATAATGTTCGTGTTGAAATCCAACGTACCTCGGCTAACTTTTGCCGGAAATCATTGTTCGACCAACAAAATGTTAGCCGGTCTGTGGCAGGCTTAAGTGTCCACTGCACTGTGGAGTCTGGGGCCTGTACTGATAATGATATAATCGGTCATGTCGTGTCGTCTTAAACATATGGTAACTAAAAATAAATTTTTCCGTTACAACAGACGCTATAGACATTAATGTAGCACTGCTGCTTGGCCTTAAAATATACAAAATATTAGAAGGTTCAAAAACAGTGCAAAACATTCTCAATATGGTCATCTTTACAGTTCTTTGTTTAACATACGTGGAATTCTATGGTATTTTTAACAGGAACACCCATGACAGCTGTCTTAAGTTAAATTACATTTGGTAACCTCATGCATATCCAACCAAATTTCGTTGGGGGTATGCCGTTATTCAGGCATGTCCACTATTCAAATAACTCCCATAATCTGAACTGCACACTTGCCTCTTTGACACCTAATTTTGTTTTCAAAAATCAAAGTTAGATCCTACTGTCATGAAATGAAATGGAGTTTAACGTCCTAATGTTCTGCACCGACTGGGCCAATGAAGACAGGCATACACCATACAGTGCGCTATGAAGGATTATCAAATAAAGTTTGAACAATAAAAGTTTTATTGTTCAAATTACGATACAATACGGCATACATACCCAAATAACTCTCCCTTCTTTTTACGTGGTAGATTGATTCTAGTCGCTTTAGGAAACAAGGTCTGTAGATCTTTTTCTGTACATTTAGAATCAAAACCAGTTACATATACTTTTAATGGATCCAGTTCTAAAAAATTAAAAAGATAACAGAATTAAAAAACCGAAATAATCAAACGAGAAGTGTCATATATCTCCACAGATCCGGGACCTCACAGCGCAGGGAATGCAAGGTTAGCCCCCAGATCCATTAACTTCATCTGATATGTGCGTTTGTTGTTTGCGGTGTCTGTATATGTGACCCGCTCCCACGAAACCGGGCACTTGTCGCACAACTTCTAGAACCCAAGATTTTTGCCCTATCAATACACTGCAACTCGGGTATGATGTAGCTGTCTTGTTTTAGCAGGAGTTTCTGTATATAATGTTTAGTTTCAAACCATTGTTGGCAAGTTGTTGAGGATCATCAATTAGGTTCCTACTGTAGAACAGTTTTATAATGGTCCGTCTAGATTAGATAATGAAATGGGGTTCAACGTCCTACTGTTCTGCTCCGACTGGGCTAATGAAGATGTGCATACGCCATACAGTGTGCTATGAGAGAAATTTTGCTCGGACAGCAGCACTACGGCCCACTCTTATGTCAAATTCCAACTGCCAAGGGATCTTTTACGTGCACGCTTATGTATACCTTGGTTTTTCATCCAATCCTAACGACTAGGCAGCGGACCTTATCAGACCATCCGTCCAGCGCCACTGACCAGGGAAACCATTTCCGAAAGTCTTGATGAACTTTCTCAGCCAATGCCGGAATCGAAAACGCGGCATCCTGACTAGCGAGTGTCCGGTTTACAACTGTTTGCTAACAGAATATCTATAAATAACTCACCCACTTCCTTCCGGACAGTTAGTTGGGAATTTTTACTCTTCTCACCCACATAATCAACAAAGATTTCATTACCACCAAGCTTCTTATTCAATAACTCTTTATAATTCTTGTCAGCTTTACTTTCACTTTCAAAAAATAGGAAAGCGAACCACCTAGAAAAGAAACAGAATCAAAGATAAAGTCAGATATATTTATGTTTATACATTATTTTCCGAAGCTAGTCGTCTCTCAATATACAATCTGAGTAAAATACAGGAGCCTGTTTCACGAAATTTTAACTAAGATAAAATCCAGATTTTAGTAATTTGATTGGATAATATTAGATTGATTTTAGTGCTTAGCCAATCAAAATTGAAGGATCTACTAAAATTTGGTTTTTATCTTTAGTTAAGATTTCGAGAAACAGGACCCTGATCTATATTTTTTTTTTTTTATTTTTTTTTTTTATACTTTTGATGGCCTATACTACATGAAGATGTCACTAGTTGTAAAGGAAGGTCGTGTCAGGTGTCATACGGGGGGCTTTAAACCATATGACGTCGTCAGACATTGATTAATCAATCAGTGTTGTAGTTTCTAGTGGGTTACCCACAGTTCCGTGTACCTCACACTAAAAACTCGCTGTAACAGACGGTTTCATAGGCTAAAGCAGGTTATATAACAACTCTCCCAGATTCTAGTGTAGTAAAGATAAGTAAAACAAAATTTTCAATATAAAAAACGAAAAAAAATAGGATCTGTGTTTTAATCAGAGAGGCAGACCGAACCAACCCCTTGTCATGTACACACTAAGAATCAGAACCATGTTAGTTGCCTTAAATTTCACCAGCAAATATTTAGTAGCACTCCATAGCTACCTACTGACAAGGTAAATGTTTGACACAGAGATGACATAGTTTTTGGTTGCTATTTAATGTAGGATAAAATGTGGAAGACTTGTTTCAGATTTAAAATTGAAATCATCCAAATCATCCAAGAGGTGTATAAAATCATCACAAACAAGTCAAACATTTAAACAGGTGAGTAATTGTTATTGTGGAAGTCTTGGATAATCTGAATCTGTTATCGTGGTAATCTGTTACTGTGGCATTTACAGGTAATCTGCTACCGTGCTATTTGTTGTTAATCTGTTACCATAGCATGCAAGGGTAATCGTGGTAATCTGTTACTGTGGCATTTACAGGTAATCTGCTACGGTGCTATTTACAGGTAATCTGCTACGGTGCTATTTGTTGTTAATCTGTTACCATAGCACGCAAGGGTAATCGTGGTAATCTGTTATCGTGGTAATCTGTTACTGTGGCATTTACAGGTAATCTGCTACCGTGCTATTTGTTGTTAATCTGTTACCATAGCACGCAAGGGTAATCTGTTAACATAGTACTTGTGTTACTGTGGCACTCACAAGTAATCTGTGAACTCCAGTAATCTGTTACCTTAGCACTCAAGTATGCGGCAGTCAAGGCAAAATTTCCCTCAGTTCACAACATGTCAGTTAATATAGAAAGTAGGATGATGAAACCCATTTCATTTCAGTGAAAATTGGAGAAAGAGAGAGAAATGGGGTTTAACATCCACTCGACACAAACTAGGTCATTTCGGTACTAACATTTGGATCAATTTTACTTCAATAATTCGCTTGCACGTAGGGGTCTTTAGCAGTGGCAGGAAACTAAGACCCTGGAGAAAATTCTTGGGGTTTGGACAGGCGACCCTACTCCTTGTCACGTACAACCAGTGATTCGAAACCATGTCAGTTGACTCAATGACAGGCCGTATGATACAGCGCTCACGTGCTAACCATTCGGCCATCAAACCCCCAGGGCTTGCCACGAGACGCGAGCAACTGCTCGCGCTCGCGCCAAATTTTAAGAAAACCCTGTAAAAATAATCAAAATATTGACAAGTTTATTGCCGAAACTAACCCAACAATGTCAATAACGTCATAAATTCGTCTGTCAAACTGAGATTCACCCAGCTGCACGCGGCATTTCCTCCTGAAATTTGATTGGCTAATAAAGTTACTCGCAACTTGTGTTACTAAAAATATACTTTAGACCTGAACGTCATGACTGGTTTTCCTACGAACACCAGTAACAAACACGTGATAATCGAGTCTAAAGTAAAGAATGTTTACACCCGGCATTTGGCATTCACGCTAAATGAACACGTTTCAAACCAATATTTATCGGTATTTCCTATTTTATCAGAACTTCGGTTTTTATTCCATTGTGCAGTCGTATAATTTTCAATCTAAGCGTAATAATGGCCAAAGGCAACCTGATTGCCCTATCCACATTTATTTCGTGGGGTGAAGAAATCCATACGGAAATTGGTTTTAATAAAGAAGAGTACGTATGACTGTCAAAAACAGAAAGCGATGGTCACACATGTTTACTGCAAACTTTGTGCCAGGAATAGCAATTTTCTTATGATTTTAAATTGAAACAGTGTTACAAAATGTGTGCTCACGCAAACAACATTTTGCGTGTGCAATTTTTATTGCTCACCTTGCTCGCCCAAACCTAAATTTGCGGGAGCAGTCATCTGCTCGCCATCAATTTATTCGTGGCCAGCCCTGAACCCCCCAATTATATTGTCAAGCTTGCTAGATATAAACCTGAACTCTAGTACTGGTACATGTACTAACCTTGGTCTTCCAATCTTATAATGACTTCTTCTTAATCTAATTTCCATTATATCTTTACTGAGTTTTTTAATATCACTTTCTGTCACATCAGCTGGTAGGTTTCTTATATACAATAATTTACGGTCTTTTAATTCTGTAATAGAGCAAATATAAAACAATCATAATAAATCTACAGTCTTATATACAATAATTTACGGTCTTTTAATTCTGTAATAGAGCAAATACAAAATATTTATACAAAATCTACAGTCTTTAAAATATACAGACCATAGAGAGTTTTACATCCACTCAACACAAACTAGGTTATTTTGGGACTAACATATGGTTCAATTTTATTTCAATGATATGCTTGCGTGTAAGGGTCTTTAGCAGTGGGAGGGAACCGGAGGACCTGGAGAAAACCCACGTGGTTGGACAGGCGACCCTTGTCCTTGTCATGTACAAGCAGGGAATCAAAACCACGCCACTTGACTTACTGACAGACCTTGTGATCCACGTTTAACCATTCAGCCACTGGCACTCCCGTCTAAAAGAACACAAAGATTTAATAAAGCGGGAGCGAGATATTTATGTAGTGTGGAGCTGGTCAAATAAAAGATTAAAATGCAGAAGACTTGTTTCAGATTTAAAATTAAAATCACTCTGATCATTCAAGAGGTGTATCAGATCATCATTAACAAGAGTTGTCCCCCTTCTTCTAGTTTTATATTCATTTCAAATAAATAACTATTGAATTATATACATCATTTACCATTAACAAGAGTTGTCCCTTCTTCAATTTTTTTATATTCATTTCAAATAAAGATCTATTGAATGATGTATTTTATTTACCATGAAAACTATTGAACGATGTATATTATTTACTATGAAAACTATTGAATGATGTATTTTATTTACCATGAAAACTATTGAACGATGTATATTATTTACTATGAAAACTATTGAACGATGTATATTATTTACTATGAAAACTATTGAACGATGTATATTATTTACTATGAAAACTATGGTTTTTTTTACCTTTTAAATAAAAACTTCTTATTTTTTTGTTTATAAGTGAAGACTATCTGAGGCTTATTAAAACGAAAACCACATGACAATTTTGTTCATTTAAAATGAAAACTATCTGTTCATTTTTCTTTTAAAGGAAAACAAGGCGTGGGCTTTTGATTCACATTTTGATTTTTAGCATTATGCACTGTTCCATTCATATATTGTGATGTTTGTTACGTCTCTGTTTTGTTGTGCTGTTCTCAATATAAAATTCAAACCAATACCTTGTTCGGGATCTCTAGGTACTTGAGGTTTCGTCTTCTTCGGTTGTTTGGCCTTTTTCACTTTAGCTTCAGATTCAGCTTTTCGTTTCTGACCAGGTTTTAACAGTTCTAAATGAAAAAAAATTAGAGAATTATTTGCTGAGAGAGAATCGTTCACTCAACACAAACTAGGTCATTTTGGGACTAACCCATGGAGCAATTTTAATAATCTGTGTTAGTCATATTATTTGCTGAGAGAGAATCGTTCACTCGAAACAAACTAGGTCATTTTGGGACTAACCCATGGAGCAATTTTAATAATCTTGTTAGTCATTTTTTGCAGTTGGGAGGAAATCAGAGAAAAGGTATGAGGTTAGACAGGCGACTTTACTCCTTGTCATGTACAACCAGGGAATCGAAAACACACCAGTTGACAGACCTTATGATACAAAGCGCCTAACCATTCGGCTATTCCCCCCCCCCCCCCACAAGATTTGCCAGATTTGAATAAAGTAAAGTGTTCCATAAAGTTGCTGAATTATAAGAATATAAGAAAATGATCATGTCCAATTAGTTTTAGCACAAGCTATGAATAACCAGTCTTATATCACTTTACCTTTTTCCTCTTTTTTTGTATCTACTTTTACTTTATCTTTTATACTTGTTAATTTTTGTTGTGATGAATCTTTCTGTATTTTACTTGCTACAGCATTAACAGCTGAAGCTTTTCTTTTCTGGCCTGGTTTCAATAATTCTGAAATTACATTTTAATATTTGTGTTAATTGGGCCTTAACCCTTAACCGGTCATTGTCGACTATAGTCACCACAACGTTATACAGCTAAGTGGTCACGGTCGACTAAAGTAGACCACAACAAGAACCTTTTTTATAAGCCGCATTTGAGTATTTAGTTTCGTATTTAATTGATATTGCCACACATGCGTGTCAGACACGAACTTGTCTTGTCAAGGGCATTGAGAAAAACATGTCTTTGTTCAACATTTTTTGACGAAAAACATAATTTAACGATGTCGGGAACGTTAAAGGTGCTCGAAATGGTTGAAATACCTATGAATTATTCTGACTCGGATTATATCGATGACACCGATTCTGAAGACGATATTTCTGATGAAAAGAATTTAGAATGATTTGCAAATTATAGATCAACTTATCCTCTTCAACTTTTTTATTGGTGTCAATAGTCTATCACTTATAATTATTTGGCAGTAGTTGATTGAAACAGGCATACAAAATATTTCACGTCAGCCTTTATTTAGCCTTACCACTTGACATCATGACGTCAAAATGACGTCGACTGGTTAAGGGTTAACTAGTCCACATCAATTTATGTAAAATGTACTCATTCCAGGTAGCAGCCTGATAAATTTTACTGTGGAGTTAATTTCTGCTGAATCCATGCCTGGATATAAGGCACCTGTCACAGACAATGTCTGGCACAGATTCAGGCTTTGTCAGGCACTAATCCTCTGGTGTCATCCCCTCTGCTGGTGCTATTTGGATTAAAATGAACTAAATATTTTTGAAAACTCTAATCAATCCATGTTCCTTACAAATAAGATTTATGTAAACTAAATATTTTAGAGACTTAAAAATACTGTACATACCTGGTTGGCTGTCATCATCATCATCATCATCATCATCGTCATCTTCGTCGTCGTCATCGTCATCATCATCATCTTCCTGCTCAGCCATTTGTCGATATTTTGCTAATATGGAATTCTTTATTTCATCATTTACTCCATCACCCTCATTGTCATCATCATCATCATCATCATCATCATCGTCATCCATTTCAATGTCTTCATCTTCGGAATCATCATCACCCATTTCATCTATTTCAAAGTCATCATCCTCAGAATCATCATCATCATCATCATCATCACTTTCAGGAAGAGTTTTTTTTGCACTTCCCTTTGGTGTACGGCCATTTTTTCTGTTTGCAGGTGTGACGCTGACTGGAGTTTTTGCTGCTGGTTTTGGAGTAGATTTTCCAAGGTTCTTATTGGGTGTCTTTCTACCTCCATTCATTTGACCGTTTGGAGTCTTTGCAGGTGTTTGAACTTTCGGAGTCTTCTTTGATTGATTATTTGGGGTTTTTGCAGGAGCCTGTGGCTTGGGTGTATTTTTGTTGCTCTTATTCGCATTGGGCGTTTTAGCGGGCGTCTGTGGCTTTGGAGTCTTTTTGTTATTCTCATTCAGCGTTTTCGCAGGAGTCTGTTGCTTGGGTGTTTTTGCGGGAGTCTGTTGCTTGGGAGTTTTTGCAGGAGTCTGTTGCTTAGGTGTTTTTGCGGGAGTCTGTTGCTTGGGTGTTTTCTTGTTATTCACGTTTGGTGTCTGTGGTTTTGGTGTATTTTTGTTGTTATTATTAGCGTTGGGCGTTTTAGCTGGCGTCTTTTTGTTATTTGTATTCGGTGTTTTAGCAGGTGTCTGCTTGCCTTTTGGGGTCTTGTTTATGACCGCAATCACTGTTTCTTCCTTTTTAGGGGTTTGGGTAACATTTGCTTTCTTTGCATTGGGAGTATTTTTGGGCTGAGGTGTTTTCGGATTTTTAGGAGTTTTCTGGACAGGTGTTTCTGTTATAACTTTTGGTGTACTTTTCTTCTGAATCGGCGTTTTGGGCTTCGGGGTGCCTTTCTTCGCGGAATTCATTCTAAAGAAAAAAAAAGAAAAAATCAAAGAAAGAAGTTAATAAGAGATGATTTTAAACTGGAAATAAAATGGAGGTTTAACATCCCCTACTTTTCTGCTTTGACTGATACAATGAAAATCACCATAAGCCATATAGTGTGCTATGATGGAAATTTTGCCTGGACAGCATTATGGGTTCTTTTACTTGCATGCCAATGTGTAGGATCCGGTTTTCAACAGAATGACTGACTATACATTGTCCCTTGCTAGTCCCTCTATATAAACCACTGACAAAGTGGAACCACGCTGGAAGATCGATCCAGATGAACTAACTCGATTGACACTGGGATCGAACACAGGACCTCCAGGTAAGTTAGCCACTATGGTTCCCTTAATGATGCTAATTTGAAGATTAAAAATGCAATTTTGCTTGTATAATTTTAAAGAAGCATGGGACAGGTTCAATTGGTCAATTAATGATTTATTATTGAAGATCTCATTCCCATCCCATATTTACATGTAATTACTATTAAATACACTAATTCTGGCTGATCTCCATTTCAAAAGACAGAAACTGAGAAAGATTAAGATTGCTCGCTAATTATTAAAGATCTTTCCTTTCTTTCAGGAAAGTATTTAATTACTCAATTTTAATTTACTTTTATAGAACATTTTCTGAAATCTACCCTCTCCTCATAAAGTTAAAGATCTTTACTCAGTCTTTATTCGCTTTCACACTTTCAAGCAAATATTACTGTTATCTTATCATAGAACATTTTCTGAAATCTGTCCTCTCATAAAATTAATGAATGCGTACTGAATTTAGACAGCCAGGTGGGACATATACTTACTTTTATTCGGAAATAAATAAATGCTTCTTATATCGGAAAAGAGTTCTCGCAATATTTACAAAATTTCTTCCCAACACGTGTTTTAGCGTTTGCTAGTTCTTTAGTTTCGTATTTTAAAGTTCTACTTTATTTTTTACATTTTTTGTGTCTATTATTATGCTTCTACGTCACTATATATGGACAATGTGTAAACTTTATTCTAATATAACAAGCGTTTATAATCCAACGGCTATTTTTGTCGAAAACTACAATAAAGAATCCGAAATCCAAGAAAAACTAGCTTTGAATAATTCATTAGTCTTGATTAACTAGCGTCTATGCATGGTCTATGGGTCTATGGGTCAATGGGTATATTGGACTAGATCTTTTTCACAAGGCTACCTCCAGATTTCGTCAAGCGGTCGTAGAGATGTAATTGTTGACGAGATTCTTGACGAGATCATGGGTTAGGGCTAGGTCCAGGGTTAGGGCTATGGTTAGGGTTAGGGTTAGCGCTAGCTCATTTTACATCTCGTGACCTTTGACCAAATCTGGAGGTGACCTTAAGAAAAAGATCTAAATCGGATTGAAAATGACGCCTGGATGATCAGAATTATGTTGGCTCACTTCCGCCATTAAGCGATGCTTTATTTTTGATGTAAATTGCAAATGAACTCCGTAAAATTCAACTATTAAAGAAGCGACAGTAAAGTAAGGTAATGCCAAAATGCCACGGCTAAAATATTAAAGGAAATTTGAACAAAGAAAGTAAAAAACCCGGCTTGTTTTGTTTTGGTAATTCGATCAATCTCGGTCTCAGTGTGTAAAGACAACAGCAAAAATGGCCACTCACTGGGCCAGGGCTGAGGGCAGGAAATCGATTGTAAAAGGAAGGCGCGTAAATCTTGATTAACCAATGACTGTTGATAAATAAACTTATGATACCTGTATGGCAAATTATTGGGCATTCAATTCATGTTTGATGTGACTTCCATTTTTGTGTTTCAATATTCATTGTTGTGACTTCCGGCGTGGTTCCCCTGGGGTAGGGGTTTCAGGTCAAAGTTTCAAATGACAGAAAAAAAAAATATGTATATATTTTGTGAAAATATACACAAAATGCTACCCAAATTTGTTTATTTCATCAAAATATTCTAATTAGATCCAAAGTTATGAAATTTTAAAATCCTAGATCGACGTCAATAATGTAATCAAAATGCTCTATACCACCAGTCAATGCGTGGCATGGCACCAAAGTGAGTGCTCTTCAGTCATATTTGAGTGACGTCATAAGCGGTATTTTCCCTTCAGAATCGCTAGTACCAATTTTAAAACTGAAATCTGCACGCTATTGTCAGTTGCCGTAGTGCCGCTGTCCAGGCAAAATTTCCCTCATAGCACACTGTATGGCGTATGCCCGTCTTCATCAGCCCAGTTCAGAGCAGAACAGTAGGACGTTAAACCCCATTTCATTTTCATTGTTGTGGCACCACCCCTAACCCAGAATTTATAGATTTTAATCTTAAATACCTGACCCATACCCTAATCCTAACCCTAATAGAAAGTAGGAAGTTCCATGTGGACACAGTGGTGGAATGTAAATGTGATGGAAATAGAAAAGGGAGTCAGATCAAACATGACCGCCAATTATTATTGTTCTGATTTACAGTTTTAGTTAAGGTTTATAATGACAAGTATTGGTTGTGTAGAGTTAGACTAGAGTAGACCCTAGTACATCACATCTTGCTATGCGACATCATAAGATTTATTGATGGACTATTCTTACGACATGGTGGAAGTTGCAATAGTGCATGCACAAGATACAAAATGTTGGACGAGGCAATGCTTTACCTATCGGGCACGGTCTTGAGTGGCACAGAAATGTAGGGCGTGGGGGGAGTTTCATTTCTTATTAGGAAAACATTCGCAAGGCAGTGCAGTATAAATGGCCTACTGGGTATTCATTACGGTTCTGTAAAAATAGCCACTTTGATGAAGTTTTGTACTCATCCCCCCAATTTACGCCATTGATGGATTAGCCTCTTATTCACGACTGGATTTTCAGTTTGCTAGGAAACCACATGTGACATAGTCATGGTATAGGCTGGACACTTATATGTACAATATTTGCCATTTCCATATTTTGTTTTTCTTCAGATTTTGAATTCTACAATATTAAGAGATTATTTTAAAGTAAAACCACAGAATGTCTTTGTTAAATCCAACGTATTTGCAAGCCTCTGCAGCTTCAACTGGTCAGATGAAGAAGAAAAAGAGAGGCCAAGCTCAAGGCCAAATGCAAACAAACCCCATGGCAATGAATAACATGATGATGATGCAAGTACCGGGTTATCAGAACTACGCCAATATGGATCCATCGATGTACATGGATCCATCAACGATGTATGCTATGGCACAAAGTGGAATGTTTAATATAAACCCAGCTATGAACCAGGGCATGATGGCTGCCCAACCGCCACCCCCACCACCATTGATCAATCCACCATTACCAACAAGTGGTAATAAAACGGATTACACAAAGAATGTTAATTTAGCTGGTAAGTATTGAAACAAAAATGGGATGGAATTTAAAATATCAGTTCCGATTCATGTGTTGTGATGGAGTAAAATAAGCTATGGTAATAATTAAAACTGATGGCAAAATATAAGTCTCCAGTATGATACATGTAATGACTGTATATTTTATAAACAGTATGATACATGTACATGTAATGACTATATATTTTATAAACAGTATGATACATGTAATGAGGCTGACCTTAAAAATATCTTTGTTTCGCCTAACGCGACCGACTAACTAAAACCAACCCCGACTTAAATTATTTTATTGCACTTTTCCGCGATCTTTTTATTTTATTTTGTGTGTCAACCTGAAATTTATCACGAGAGTTATTTCCCTTTACTATGGCTATGTTTGATTCATTATTGAAACTGGTTGATCAAGACGAAAGCGTCATAGGTGTCGCTTCTCAACAAAATGGTTGCAGAGGAAAGCACGTCCATTCCCACGAAATGATTCTGCCTCTATATCTGTGGGGCGTCGTTTTAAACATGACGAAGATATTTTCAATATCCGTTTTCGAGAAAAATGAAGGCACAACCCGCACGATCGTTAAAAACGTGTTGAAGGGGTTTCACACTTAGAGTTCGTGGCAAATCGTGTGCGAGTCTCGGAGTCGTGCATCACGAAAAATCCCGATGTCTTACTCATTGATTTGTTTGACAATAAAAAAAGACGAATGTTTCCCCCCCCAGAAAATTATCAAGCTGTCAAATTAGCTCTTTAAAAAAAAATCTGAAAAAAAACCACAACCTACCGACCGTTCTCCTCGATTGTGGGTCGGGTTTGGCGAAACAAAGATATTTTTAAGGTCAGCCCGATTGTATATTTTATAAGCAGTATTATACATGTAATGACTATATTTTATAAACAGTATGATAAATATAATGACTGTATATTTTTAAAACAGTATGATACATGTAAAGACTGTATGATACATGTAATGACTGTATGATACATGTAATGACTGTATAATACATGTAATAACTGTATGATACATGTAATGACTGTATGATACATGTAATGACTATATGATACAGGTAATGACTGTATGATACATGTAATGACTGTATGATACAAGTAATGACTGTATGATACAAGTAATGACTGTATAATACATGTAATGACTGTGTGATACATGTAATGACTGTATAATACATCTAATGAATATGTGTATATTTTATAACTAGGTAAAGAATACAAGAAGAGATCTCGAAATGATTCTGATAAACCACCAGCTAAACGAGTTAAACCTGAAGATAGAGGTAAACGAGCTATGTATTTAAGGCCCAGTATTCTAAGGAGATGGGGTACCCGAATGATCTAACCTGTGCACTTTAGATCATAAGGTCTATCGTTGAGTCATGTGGATTGGTTTCTATACCTTACAATGAAATAAAATTGTACCATATGTCAGTCCCGAAATGACCTAGTTTATTTAGCGTGGAGCTAAATCCCAAATCCCATCTTTCTCTTTCTCTCCCGCTCCGAAAAGGCATTTGTAACAAGGGACACAAAAAACGAGGCTAGATATATTCCACAAGTCATATCAAATGGTGATGCCATATTCTTATCTGGAGAGCAAAGCGCAATAAATACTATCGGTGTAGACTGGAATAACCAGACGCTAGAGATTGCCATTCGATTGAGACTTCTGGTGTATATTGCCGAACATAACTGATTAGAATAGAAATTAAAGTAAAACAGAAACAATTGAATGTAAATCAGTTTATATACATTCATATTACATTGTGACCCATTTGTGTCAATTTTTAGGTCCCAAATATTAACGATTTAGCTTCTTTAATTGAAAAGTACCATACTCAATTACACACAGACCATTTGTTGATGATACACTTTTAAAACAAAATATGTCAATTATGGGGGGTGATTTTCAGCAATTTTGCCTGAAAAAAATCTAGATTACAATTCAGGTGTTCAGTGATTGTATTTGTTATAACGTCAAGTACAGTATTTGTTATTATGTCATGGACAGTATCTGTTTTGTGAATGACTGTGTTTTTGATTATTTCAGTGACTGTATTTCTTGTTATTTCAGTGATTGTATTTGTTATTATTTCAGTGACTGTATTTGTTGTTATTTCAGTGACTGTATTTGTTATTATTTCAGTGATTGTATTTGTTATTATTTCAGTGACTGTATTTGTTGTTATTTCAGTGACTGTATTTGTTATTTTTTCAGTGATTGTATTTGTTATTATTTCAGTGACTGTATTTGTTATTATTTCAGTGATTGTATTTGTTATTATTGCAATGATTGTATTTGTTGTTATTTTCAGTGACTGTATTTGTGGGAGGTTTACATCCCGATTCCGATGAAGATTCTATCTGGGACTTTTTTGATGAGAAAGGTATTGCTCTTACTTCCGTGAGAAAAAAGGACGGAAAAATGTGAGTAATATTCATTAAAAAATGTGAACATTAAAAAAAAAACAAATAACAAATAAATTTGTGGAGTAATATGGCTTTTTGAGTTTCAATTTTTACAATATTCAGGGATTCCTCAATCTCTCAAACTACCATCCAAGACTAATTTGATTAGGACTGTCAAAATATAAATATCAATATATTGCAATACGATCGTCCGTGATACACTGTATCAATGTTTTTCTACTTTTATTTTAATTTTAAATTTTAGCTAGACTGTTTATAAAGACTTCATAATCAGTGAGATTATTTAGGCTTTGCTGTAAACAATAAGTGTGCTAAGCCAAGACCAAAGTTGTAAAAACAAATAAAGTGAAATGTGTATTCACATAATCAGTCATATTATAGGCTTTGCAGTAAACAGTAAGTGTCCAAGACGAAAGGGGGGGTTGGATGGCCGAATGGTTAGCACGTGCGTGCTGTATTGTAAGGCCTGTCATTGAGTCAGCTGGCGTGGTTTCGAATCCCCGGTTGTACGTGACAAGGAGTAGGGTCGCCTGTCCAACCTCATGGGTTTTCTCTGGGTCCTCCGGTTTCCTCCCACTGCTAAAGACCCCTACGGGCAATCGATTTTATTGAAATAAAATTAAACCATATGTTAGTCCCGAAATTGTAAAGTTGTAAAAACAATAAAACCATTCAAAATTAAACTATGCTTTATGATAAACCCTGACTTTATCGAAGTATTACAATACTGCAATATATTGAAATACTTTTTGTCAAGTATCGCAATTTATTGCAATAAGATTTCTGGCCGCAATACACAGCCCTATGTGTGATTAATTAACATGTGTCATCTATTTATTTGGGGTTTGATTATTATTTCTATAAACAGGTTTGGTCACATTGATTTAGTTAATCCGGGAGATTTACATAAAGTTTTAGCAATCAATGGTGAAATGTTCATGGGATTTCCAGTTCGACTTGAAAAATCTTCAGTTGCCCCACCAGCTGTTACTACAGGTGAGTTGAAATTTGATTAAACTTAACTCTGAAAAGGTGCCACGGTGGCTAAATGGGTAAGATGCTGGCTCGCTGGCCTGGAGATCGCGTGTTCGATCCCTGCATTAACGAATGTAATATATATGTAAGATGTATTTACATGTACACTGTAACCCATGTATCATTTAATCTTGTGTATCTAGCACTAATTTCTTTCATATTCGTTTAATATCAAATCTTTGTTTAAAAATTCTCATGTGAATAAATGTCTAATAATTAATTTATATAACATTTGAAGACAAAATTGACAGGTAATTGATTTGATGGTCTTTAGGAGGTTTGGATGGCCGAATGATTAGCACGTGCGTGCTGTATCATAAGGTCTGTCATTGAGTCAGCCGCCTGTCCAACCTTTGTGGGTTTTCTCTGGTTCCTCCAGTTTCCTCCCACTGCTAAAGACCCCTATGCGCAAGCAAATTATTGAAATAAAATTGAACCATGTGTTAGTCCCAAAATGACCTAGTTTGTGTCGAGTGGACGTTAAGGCCCATTTCTCTCTCTTTCTTTGATGGTGTTTATGATATTATTTTAATATGGCTTTAATTTTTATTTAACAGAAGGGAAGGATACAAAGACATTGTTTGTAGCTAATCTATCGGACTCAGTCACAGAACAAACATTACGTGAGTTTTTTCCCGACAGTTTAGAAGTACGATATCCTGTGGATAAATCTGGTACACATGTTGGGTGAGTTATTTATGTTTACGACCATTTGTCCACCTTCCAGGGAACCACGGTTCCCAGTTAGTAAGACGCTGAAGGTCTCAGGTTCGCCCCTAGTGTTGGTCGAAAAAAAGTTCCTTATGATATGGGTACGGCCTGGCATTCAGGTTAAGCTTATAGTGTTAGAGGGGTTGTGGGGGGGTAGATGGCCGAATGGTTATCATGTGTACACTGTATAATAAGGTCTGTCATTGAGTCATCTGGCGTGGTTTCGATTCCCCAGTTGTACGTGACAAGGAGTAGGGTTGCCTGTCCATCCTCGTGGGTTTTTTTTTGTATCCTCCAGTTTCCTTCCACTGCTAAAGACACCTATGCGCAAGCGAATTATTGAAATAAAATTGAACCATGTGTTAGTCCCAAGACCTAGTTTGTGTTGAGTGGAGTTAAAACCATCTCTCTCTCTCTCTCTCTCCCTTCCTGGGAGGCGCGGTTGCTCAGTAAGAAGCTGCCTGTTACCAGGAGGTCTCAGGTTCCGCTCATAGTGTTGACCAAAAAAAAGTACTTTTTGATTTTCTGATGTGTTTTCCCTGGTCATTGGCGCATTGCATGACAGAAGACAAGGAACAGTGTCTAGTCATTTGGATGGGACAAAAAAAGAGGTCCTATGTACACATTGGCGTGCACATGAAAGAACCTTTGACAAATGGAATTCTAAATAGGAGTACATGTAGATCCTACTGCCACTGTACAGACAAAATGTCCCTCATAGCACACTGTATGGCGTATGCCCATCTTCATTATCCCAGTCGGTGCAGAACAGTAGGATGTTAAACACTATTTGTTATTAGGCTCAAGGCATCAATTAAGTAAATCTGCACAAGATAACCCCCCTGTTGTAATTGGTAATTGTGATATATTTTCATCTTATTCTGCTCGTAATATTGGCGCTATCTTTGATAGTTTTATGCTTATGGGAGCTCAAGTAAATAATATTTGTAAATTGTGCTATTTTAATATTAGAAATATAGGTAAAATACGTAAATGTGTAACTGTAGAGGCCACTAAGCCACTTGTTAATTCTCTGGTCACTTCTCGATTAGATAACTTTAATTCACTTTTAGTTGGTTTACCTTTAAAGCTTATAGATAAATTACAAAAAGTACAGAATACTGCAGCTAGACTTGTTACTTTAACTAAGAAATGTGACCAAATAACTCCTGTTTTATATAATTTACACTGGTTACCTGTTAAATATCGAATTGATTTTAAGATTTTATTACTTACTTTTAAATGTTTAAATAATTTAGCTCCTGTTTACCTCTCAGATCTTTTAGAACTTTATACACCTGGCCGAACATTACGTACATCAGATAAACTACTTTTAAAGCCCAAAACTGTTCAACTAGTCTCTTATGGTCAGCGCTCTTTTAGTTTTCAAGCACCTGTTTTATGGAATAATCTACCATTTAGTTTAAGATGTTGTACATCTCTGTATTCTTTTAAAAAACAACTTAAAACACATTTATTTAATCAGGCTTTTAACTGACTCTGTATACAATCGTTAACATGCCCATAATCTTGTTGTTTATGTGTGATTTACATTGTCACTTTGTAAAGTGCCTCTGAACATGTTATATGAAAGGGTGCACTATAAATATGCTGTAATAATAATAATAATAATAATTGCCAGTTGAGAAATTGGCAAAAATATCATTTTCAACTTCAAATTCAAACGTTTGAAGATAGCTATTCCATGGGGGGGAATAGAAAAACAAGGGAGGTAATTGTGTTACTATTCCTGGGGTCAAGGATTTATAAGTGGGAGAATGGTACCTATGATCGAATAATAGGGAGTTGACAACCTATTGAGCAAAAGACATAGAAATAATTATGTTTTGACTTTCTTAGAAAATAAGAAATTCTCGCTTTAATGGCGCGTGCATTGTTTACATAAGACGCTACTAGACTGGGCAGAATGGTACCTTTTACTCATTTTACATTCGCATTTATGCTTAATAGGAAATATTTGTTACCTACATATATTTCAAACACCTTTATTTATTTTTCAGATGCTTAAAAAAAATTGTTTTAGAATTTAATATGCAGAAGGAAAAAAGTTGATATTTGGGGCTCATTAAGTCGCATTGATGTCATCCCTATCAGTGATTGTAGTTGACTAGCGAATATTCACTGCTGATCAGTTTGTTGGAGCTGAATGAAGTTCTCATTTGATTGACTTGAAATACTCACTGTTCATGGCATGAAGAATCCTATTGAAATGAATCAATTTCACACAGTCCGTCCTTGATCACTCAGAGGAAATGAGCGCAGACTACATATATCACCCTATTGGTTTGAAATTCATACACAGAGTTTTATGTTCATATTGGTTTTTTTATAACTGTTATCAGAGTTATTGCCCTTGTTCATTTTGAAAAATCTTGTTATTTCAGTTACGCCTTTATCAAGTACGGGGATGAGGCAAAAGTCAAGTCACTGATTGACGAATTTCAGGGGGTGAGTTTAGAAGGAAACTCGATGATCTTAGATTATGCTGCTGGTAAAAACCCCACCGCACATAAAGGACCTTCAGACGGTAAGATACGGAAATTTTCTTTGGATATGTGGGGGTTGTGTGGCCGAATTGGTTAACGTTGTGTGCGTGTTAGATCCTGAGGTCTGTCATTGACTCAAGTGGAGTGGTTTCGATTCCCTGCTTGTGCGTGACCAGGAGTAGGGTTTGTGACAAAGTGCATGGAGCATATCATATTAAGATTATATTGTATACATGCATAGAACCAATTTGAACCTCACATGTGCGAACCAATTTGAACCCCACATGTGCGAACCAATTTGAACCCCACATGTGCGAACCAATTTGAACCCCACATGTTATTGATCTATGATATGAGATATACTATCCACTACACGTCCACAACATAGACGGAGGGTTGGATGGTCGAATGGTTAACGTGTGCACATTGTATCATAAGGTCCGTCATTGAGTCAACTGGCGTGGTTTCGATTCCCCGGTTGTACATGACAAGGAGTAGGGTCGCCTGTCAAACCTTGTGGTTTCCTCCCACTGCTAAAGACCCCTACGCGCAAACGAATTATTGAGATAAAATTGAACCATGTGTTAGTCCCGAAATGACCTAGTTTGTGTCAAGTGGACGTTAAACCCCATTTCTCTCTCTCTCACTACATATATACACATATTTGATATCACAATGGTTTATGATTTATTTTTCAGGAGATAAAGACCCAAATTCATTGTTTGTTGGGAATATAACAAAAACTGCTACTAAAGAAGTTATATCTAAACTTTTCCCAAAATGTTGTGAGGTTAGATTTCCTAATGGAGAAGGCAAATCAAAGTGAGTCAACATCTATTAACTTGTATTTTTATTATTTTTTGGAGCAGGACAACTAGGTGGCAGTTGTCCCATTGAACAGTTATCCTGAGGGCAATTGTTGTAGGGGACTGTTATCCTGGGCACAGTTATCCTTGGGAGCAATTGTTGTAGGGGACAGTTATCCTGGGGGCAATTGTTGTAGGGGACAGTTATCCAGGGGACAGTTATCCTTGGGAGCAATTGTTGTAGGGGACAGTTATCCCGGGGGCAATTGTTAGAGGGGACAGTTATCCAGGGGTCAGTTATCCTTGGGAGCAATTGTTGTAGCAGACAGTTATCCAGAGGGCAATTGTTTTAGGGGACAGTTATCCAGAGGGCAGTTATCTTGGGGGAAATTGTTGTAGGGGTCAGTTATCCAGGGTTCAGTTATCTTAGGGGGCAATTGTTGTAGGGGACAGTTATCCAAGGGGCAGTTATCTTGGGGGCAATTGTTGTAGGGGACAGTTATCCAGGGGGCAGTTATCCTGGGGGCAATTGTTGTAGGGGACAGTTATCCAGGGGACAGTTATCCTGGGGGCAATTGTTGTAGGGGACAGTTATCCAGGTGTCAGTTATCCTTGGGAGCAATTGTTGTAGGGGACAGTTATCCTTGGGAGCAATTGTTGTAGGGGACAGTTATCCTGGGAGCAAATGTTGTAGGGGACAGTTATCCAGGGGGCAATTGTTGTAGGGGACAGTTATCCAGGGGGCAGTTATCCTTGGGGGCAATTGTTGTAGGGGACAGTTATCCAGGAGGCAGTTATCTTGGGGGAAATTGTTGTAGGGGGACAGTTATCGATATATAAGTCTAAACAGAGTTTAAGACGATTGCCAGAATCTTCCTGAAAAATGTATCGACTTATGACCCGAAAAATATGCTAATTTCAGAGGAATTTGAAACGGGTACGGATCGGCAGTATTTGGCACGCTTTCATTTTTGGTATTACGATGTCATGTCATTTTGTAGGAATATTATTGACATAAATTTGAATACCGTACTTCTCCGAATTTTATTCAGCTGAATTGGTGGACACACTAGGCGAATGCTGCGCCCAATTCACCAGTTGATTGCATCACCTTTCACGTCACATGATTAAACATGGCGCCAACCATTCGGCTAGTGTGTCCACCGCTTAAGTGCAGTAGATTCACAACATGTAAGATGTTAAACTCTTGTTTCATGAAGACTTAAAGATACATTATGGGAGATTAGATAAAGAGCTGACAGTTTTCGCTATAATAGTTAAAAACAAGATACTGTAAAGGTAATTTGTTGAAAATTTCAGTCAAATTGGTCCACTATGAACTGAGATATCAGCTTTGTAAATTTTCGTCTAGCCTCGTTCATCATTACTAAAGTTAGTACGTTAAAAAGCATAGTCTCGATTATCCATTGTTTTGATTTAATTATCAGTGAGCGTTTGCAGCATATAGGATTCTAATCCAGTCGATATCGCAGGCTAGCGATGCCATCTAGAGTTGATTATGGTCTCGATAAGTTAATTAATGACTAATTAATAATTTAGATAACATTTCAGGTCTAAAGAAAGACCTGCGATAGGCAGATTTAGCTCTTGCATAATGCATGTTTAAAATAACTTTTCTTCCATTGTAGTTTTTGTTTTATAAAATTTGAGGACCCGAAAGATGCCAGGGAAACGTTTAATGATAAAGAGAAAATACAGCTTGATGGTAAAAATCTAATAATAGATTACGCAGTGTCCAAACAAGGCAGAAAAAAAAATGATGGTAAGTATTTGAAACTAATTATTTATATGTTTCAAACACCAAATGATGTATTTCATTGCGGAAGTGTTGAACTTTAGGAGCTGAGACTAGAATTGAAACTGATTCAAACACGTAATCATGTATTTCATTGCGTAAGTGTTGAACTCTAGGGGCTGAGACTAGAGTTGAAACTGGTTCAAACACCAAATGATGTATTTCATTGCATAAGTGTCGAACTTTAGGAGCTGAGACTAGATTTGAAACTGATTCAAACACGTAATCATGTATTTCATTGCATAAGTGTCGAACTTTAGGAGCTGAGACTAGAATTGAAACTGATTCAAACACGTAATCATGTATTTAATTGCGGAAGTGTTGAACTCTAGGGGCTGAGACTAGAGTTGAAACTGGTTCAAACACCAAATCATGTATTTCATTGCATAAGTGTCGAACTTTAGGAGCTGAGACTAGAATTGAAACTGATTCAAACACGTAATCATGTATTTAATTGCGGAAGTGTTGAACTCTAGGGGCTGAGACTAGAGTTGAAACTGGTTCAAACACCAAATGATGTATTTCATTGCATAAGTGTCGAACTTTAGGAGCTGAGACTAGAATTGAAACTGATTCAAACACGTAATCATGTATTTCATTGCGTAAGTGTTGAACTCTAGGGGCTGAGACTAGAATTGAAACTAAGCTATTTGCATGTTTCAAACACTAAATGATGTATTTCATTGCATAAGTGTCGAACTCGAGGGGCTGAGACTAGAATTGAAAGCTATTTATATGTTTCAAACACCAAATCATGTATTTCATTGCAAAGTGTCGAACTCTACTGGCTGAGACTAGAATTGAAACTAAGCTATTTATATGTTTCAAACACCAAATGAAATATTTCATTGCATAAGTTTCAAACTCTAGGGGTTGAGACTAGAATTTAAGCTGATTCAAACATCAAATAATGTATTTCATTGTTTTGACCTCTAACGACCGAGACAAGATTTAAACTGGTTCAAACACCTAATGATGTATTATGATTATCAAACTCTAGGAGCTGAGACTAGAAGTATTTATAATGTTTGTGTCGAAGTCTAGGGGCTGAGACTAGAAATATTTATAATGTTTGTGTCGAACTCTAGGGGCTGAGACTAGAAGTATTTATAATGTTTGTGTCGAACTCTAGGGCCTGAGACTAGAAATATTTATAATGTTTGTGTCGAACTCTAGGGGCTGAGACTAGAAGTATTTATAATGTTTGTGTCGAACTCTAGGGCCTGAGACTAGAAGTATTTATAATGTTTGTGTCAAACTCTAGGGGCTGAGACTAGAAGTATTTATAATGTTTGTGTCAAACTCTTGGGACTGAGACTAGAAGTATTTATAATGTTTGTGTCAAACTCTAGGGGCTGAGACTAGAAATATTTAATAATGTTTGTGTCAAACTCTAGGGGCTGAGACTAGAAATATTTAATAATGTTTGTGTCGAACTCTAGGGGCTGAGACTAGAAATATTTAATAATGTTTGTGTCGAACTCGAGGTGCTGAGACGGGAAATATTTAATAATGTTTGTGTCAAACTCTAGGGCCTGAGACTAGAAGTATTTATAATGTTTGTGTCAAACTCTAGAGGCTGAGACTAGATGTATTTAATAATATTTGTGTCAAACTCTAGGGGCTGAGACTAGATATAGTTAATAATGTTTGAGTTAAACTCTAGGGGCTGAGACTAGAAGTATTTATAATGTTTGTGTCGAACTCGAGGGGCTAACATTACGATATACAGTAGAATCTGTATGAGCAGCCACTCCTATTCAGCGACATCTCCTTGTAAGCGGTCACGATAAATTCCCCCCATAGAAATTCTGTTGTTTCATCTCTTTATTCAACGGTCACTCCTCTAACGCGGCCAGCGGTCACTATTTTACCAATAAATTCAACAAAACATCGCCCATTCAACGGCCATTGTTGAATGATACCATCTTGTCGTTCTTTGTAACAACCCCGCTAATCCCGTGAGTAGTAGTTAATTAACTGGACCCCCACTGATCAGATAAAAAGAAATGTAAAAATAACAATCAACCCGGGATTATCTGTTAATTAATCTTTTGTTTTATTAAACGACTAACCTCATCATTGTTTTCACGCGTAACGACATATTATTTGATACTGATTGAATAAAATAAAAGTACCGAGTTTTGTCACAATCATCTAGTATCTCTCTTAGGGCCTCCTATAATATTACATACAGAGTTACACCCCCTGTAAATGGGTGATAAAATAAGCGATGTTTTTTTGTTCATGTGCTTTCACAAAGATGGATAAATATTATCGAATGCATCACAATGGTAGGCAGTAGTATCGAAGGTTGGTACAAAATGACAAGTTTACAGAAGTTAAGTCTGAGATTTGAGTAAAGAATTTTCGTTCGGCGCAAGATTCAGCGGCAGTCAAATTTACCGCTTCCAATGCATTCAAGCGTAATATTTGATTTATGTCAGCACAAAAAGCACCAAGATTATATTAAGAGGCCACTCCCGTTAAGTTATGTCCGGGATTTGAGTAAAGAATTTTCGTTCGGCGCAAGATTCATCGACGGCCAAATTTACCGCTTCCAATGCATCCAAGCGTAATATTTAATTTATGTCAGCACAAAAGCAACGAGATTTTATTAAGAGGCCACTCCCGTTAAGCGGTCAGTTGTGAAAATTCCCTTGGGTGGCTGCTTAATGCAGATTCTACTGTAACTAGAATGTACCAGGTTCTTAGGTTTAAATTATCGTGATTTGTCTTAATCTGCCCATTCAATGCAAAAACATAGGCGGTAAAACATGATTTCATATTATACTATACTTGTTAATTGAGAAAAATGGGATAGAAAACTAAGTTCGTAGCTGTGGCCGAAACACGCGACTGTCTGGGTACATTGCTGACCTCACATTATACCTATAGAATAATTAGTGTTATTATGACTATAAACCCCTATTCTATTTTATTTCATTTTATCGAATATCAAGGCAGTTTGTCAATTAGTCTTACTGTTAGTGTGCAAATTGGGTTAAAAAGCTGGACATATTTTGCTGGAATTTGTTGACAACTTGCTACTGGTGGGCGTATACAAATCCCCCCCCCACCCCTCTTTTATTTGTTGTAATTGTCTGTCTGTCCATGTGTCTGTCTGCGTGTCAACCTGTCACACTTTTTGCTACACAATAACTCTACTTCTAATTGAACACGAATGTTCAAACTTGGTGTTGGTGTCTGTTTTTAAGCATATGTCATCTATTTATTTTGGGGTTGTTGTGGGGGAGATCAGCCTAACTTTTGGCTTGTTTCCATTTTCCGGCGTGGTTCCCCCTTGTCAGTGATGCAGGACGGAGGGTCTGACAAGAACAGCTGTCTAGTCTTTCGGATGGGACAAAAAACTGAGGTCCCGCGTACACATTGGCGTGCACGTAAAAGATCCCTTGGCAGTTGGAATTCGATATAAGAGTAGGCCGTATCGTGGTAAAATTTCCCTCATAGTTATAGCACACTGCATACCTGTCTTTATTATCCCAGTCGGAGCAGAAAAGTAGGACATTAAACCCCCATTTTTCATGACATATACATGTTGAAAGTAGATCGAAAAGCTGCTGCCTGGGCAAAATGTCTCTCATATGAGTCATTGCACACTGTAAGGTGTATGTCTGTCTTCATTAGCATTATTAACACTGTAACCCAGGTATCATTTAATCTTGTGTATCTAGCACTAATTTCTTTCACATTCGTTTAACATCAAATCTTTGTTTAAAAATTCGTAAAAACTGTTTAAAATCACCATAAATGGTTTAATTTGTACTTCTGCCAGTTTAAAGCTGACCATTCAATATTGATGATGAGTGTCCAATTTACAACTTACAAGTGTTTAATTTCTCAATCACTGTTAAAAAACCCCCCAACCCAATTGATTAATGATGTTGTATAATGATTAACTTTTGAACAGTGGTCAGGAAATTAAATACTTGTAAATTGGACACTCATTATCAAAATTAATTTATCAGCTTTAAACTGGACACAAGTACAAATTAGATGATTTGAAGTGATTTTAAACAGTTTTTACGAATTTTTAAACTAAGATTTGATATTAAACGAATGTGAAAGAAATTAGTGCTAGATACACACGATTAAATGATACCTGGGTTACAGTGTAAACCCCATTTCATTTCATTTATTAAAATATGTTATAACTTATATTATGCTACTTTACAGGTCCTGATTCCGGTGCTACTCGTATTCTTGTAGTTAAAAATTTATCTTTTAAAACAAATGAAGCTCGTTTACGACAAGAATTCCCAGAAATCCACACTGTCCGTATGGTCTATTTTCCTGGCACTGAAAGGCCAAAAGGGTGAGAATTAAATGCTGTAGCATTTAAAGAAACTGATGTTTATATTTTTCTCTCAACAAAGGAGCTCCTTTTTTTTTTATCATGGTCTTTGAAACTTTATTCTTAGGACTTGTTACATTTTAGTAAGGGCGGGGCGCTAGGTGGTCAAGTAATTTTACTCATATCACAATTTTTGTCATTGAGTCAAGTGGCATGGTTTCGAGTGTTATGTGAGTTGGGTTGCCTGTCCAACATCGTTGGTTTTCTGCGAGTCCACTGGTTTCCTCCCACTGCTAAAGACCACTACAGCAAAAAATGAATGGAATAAAATATTAAGCCATGTGTTATTCATGAAGTGACTAAATGGAGGTTAAACCTCTCTCTCTTAATGGGGGGGAGGGGTCACATGGCTAAGTGGGTAAGACGCTGGCACGGTAGTCTGGAGGTCAGGTGTTCGATCCCTGCATTGGCCGAGAAATTTCGTCCCGATTTTCCGGCGTGGTTCCCTCCTCCTTGTCAGTGATGCAGGACGGAGGGCCTGACAAGGACATGTACAAATTGGCATGCACGTAAAAAATCCCTTGACAGTTGGAATTCAATATAAGAGTAGGCCGTGGTGCCGCTGTCCAGGCAAAATTTTCCTAATGGCACACTGTATGCTGTATGCCTGTCTTCATTTCTCTCGCAAGGGTTGTTGAGGTGGGGGTATGGGGGGGGGGGTCAATACTCCCGAGTCTTAAAGGGTTAAGGATCAAGAATTAAAACAAGTGGTGTTAATTACTCAACACCCTTTGTAAACCCAACACCCATCTGATCCAGACAGAACATTTTAGACAATGCGACATTACTAACCAAATAGTTTGTACCATTTCTTAACAAATTTGAACAATTAGTCAACAATGGTTTGAAACTAAACATTAAATACAAAAACTCTTGCTTAAATAACACAATTACATGATACCTGAGTTGTAGTGTATAAACCATTAAAGGGGCGCCGTCACTTCGTCAATATAAAATATTAAAGGGCTGTCACTTAGGCTATATATAACATTAAAAGGGTCGTCCTCTCGTTTATGAAACATAAAAGGGCTGTCCCCTCATCTATATAAAACATTAAAAGGGCTGCCCCCTCTTTTATAAAAAAACATTAAAAGGACTGCCGCCTCGTCTATATAAAACATTAAAAGGACTGTTCCCTCGTCTTTATAAAAAATGAAAAGGGCCGTCCTCACATTTTTATAAAAAATTAAAAGGGCCGTCCCCTCGTCTGTATAAAACATTAAAAGGGCCGTCACTTAGTTTATATAAAACATTAAAATGTCCGTCCCCCATGTCTATTTAAAATATTAAAAGGACTGTCCTGTTGTCTATATAAAACATTAAAAGGACTGTCCCCTCATCTGTATAAAACATTAAAAGGGCTGTCACTTAGTCTACATAAGCATTAAAAGGTTTGTTCCCCCTTTCTATATTAAACATTAGAAGGGCTGTCACTTAGTCTATATAAAACATTAAACAGGTCGTCCCCCCTGTCTATGTAAAACATTAAAAGGGCCGTCCCCTCGTCTGTATATAACATCAAAAGGGCCGTCCCCCTGTCTATATAAGATTAAAAGTGTTGTTCCCTTGTCTATATAAAAGGTCTGTCATTTTGTATAAAACATTAAAAGGACCGTCACCTTGTCTGTATAAAGCATTAGAAGGTCTGTTCCCTTGTCTATATATAGCATTAAAAAGGCTGTCCCCTCATCTTTATAAAATGTTAAAAGGTCCGTCCCCTCGTCTATAATAAACTATTACAAACTGTGAAAGGTCCGTCCCCATGTCTATATTTAACATTAAAAGGCCCTCGCCTCATCTGTATAAAACATAATAAGGACTGTCCCCTTGTCTATTTAAAACTTTAAAAGGACTGTCCACTCATCAACTGTTCTCTTGTATATAAATAAATAAAAACCATTAAAGACATGATGCGTCATTGTATCAAATTTTTCATGGCTTATTAATACACACTAAATATGTACTCAGATTGATTATTTAACATTTAATTAAGAAAACAAACGCTACATAATCTCTCAGCTTGGATTCAGTTGGATTTAACATGTAATCTCAAAATCAATTCATTGTTTACAATACTGTTTAATGAAATTATCTTAAGGAAGTGTATTAGCCACATGCAATGAGCGGGACCTGGCTGTCAATGTTATGGCTAAATCTATTTGTTAAGGCCAGTTCAATTTTCGTCAACGTTGCTGAGATGTAAATAAGGTTAGATGGATGAAATGTCAATTCTGAAAGTAACAACCATTTGTGGACTACTATTCCTATTAGTGATTGATCTTTCACAATATTGTAGTTCACAAGTGATTCCAATAGCGCTAAATGACGCATCAAGTCTTAAATTTAAAAGACTGTCTTATCATTTGAATAAAGCTATTTTAACTTGTCCGTCCCCTCCTTAATATAACCACTTTTAATAGGCTGTCCTCTCGTCAAAAGAAACCATTAAAAGGGTGTCCTCTCGTCCAAATAAAACGTTCAAACGGCTGTCCTATCGTCAAAAGAAACCATTAAAAGGGTGTCCTCTCGTCCAAATAAAACGTTCAAACGGCTGTCCTATCGTCAAAGAGAAACCATTAAAACGGCTTTCCTCTCATCCAAATAAAACATTTAAAGCGCTGTCCTATCGTCAAAAAGAAACCATTAAAACTTCTGTCTCATCTAGATAAAACATTTAAATGACTGTCCACTTGTCAAAAAGAAACCATTAAAAGGGCTGTCCTCTGGTCCAAAGAAACTATTAAAAGGACTGTCCTCTCGTCATAAATAAAGTATTAAAACGGCTGTCCTCTCGTCCAAATAAAACATTTAAAGGGCTTTCCTCTCGTCCAAATAGAACATTTAAAGGACTGTCCTTTCAAAACTATTTAAACGGCTGTCCTCTCGTCCAAATAAAACATTTAAAGGGCTTTCCTCTCGTCCAAATAGAACATTTAAAGGACTGTCCTTTCAAAACTATTTAAACGACTGTTCTCTCGTCCAAATAAAACATTCAAACGACTGTCCTCTCGTCCAAATAAAACATTCAAAGGACTGTCCTCTCGTCCAAATAAAACATTCAAAGGACTGTCCTCTCGTCCAAATAAAACATTTAAAGGGCTAAATTATTTAAAGGGCTTTCCTCTTGTCCAAAAAGAAACCATTAAAACGGCTGTTCTCTCGTCCATATAAAACATTCAAAGGACTGTTCTTTGTCCGTAGAAACAATTAAAACGGCTGTCCTCTTGTCCCAAAAAAAACATTCAAAGGACTGTCCTTTCATCCGTTAAAACAATTAAGTCTGTTATCTTGTATGTTTATAAATATACATATATTATCAAGACTGTTCGCTAATGTTCATTGACATTTACTAACTCACCTTCTAACATTAAAAAGTCTCTCTATCTGTGGTGGCCGAATGGTTAACGTGTGCGCGTTGCATTAGAAGGTCTGTCATTGAGTTAAGTGACGAGATTTCTATTTCCTGCTTGTACGTAACAAGGATTAGAGTCGCCTGCCCAGCCTCAAGGGTTTTCTCCGGGTCCTCTGGAAGTATTGAAATAAAATTGAACCATATGTTAGTCCCAAAATGACCTAGTTTGTGTTGAGTGGACGTTAAAAAGCATATATCTCCCTCATGATAGCACTCTGCATGGCTGCATGACATATTCTCGTCATCATTAGCCTAGTTGGTGAAGTAAAGTAGGATGTTAAAAACACGTTTCATTTATTTGAGATAAAGATGCATTATGTAAGATTTAGATAAAGAGCTGGCCGTTTTTCCGATAATTGTATAAAAATAGATAATAAAAGATAAATATATTGAAAATATCAATCAAATTACTTTATTCTGGGTCTGAGGGAGGTTGGATGGCCGAATGTATCATAAGGCCTGTCATTGAGTCAACTGGTGTGGTTTCGATTCCACGGTTGTACATGACAAGGAGTAGGGTCGCCTGTCTAACCTCGTGGGTTTTCTCCAGGTACTCCGGTTTCCTCCCACTGCTAAAGACCCCTACGCACAAGCGAATGATTGAAATAAAATGAAACCATATGTTAGTCCCGAAATGACCTAGTTTGTGTCGAATGGACGTTAAACCCTCTCTCTCTCTCTTTATTCTGGGTCTGAGCAAAGTTATGAATGCTTGAAGTTTTGACAAGATATAGTCTAGACTTGATTCTCAAGTACCATTGCCATGATAATAAACAAAGTCTTGGTTGTCCAGTTGCATGATCTAATCCATTTAATATTACACCTAGTTGTTTGGGATGAAAAACCAAGGACCTTTGTATACATTGGTGTTGTACGTAAAAGATCCCATGGCAGTTGGAATTCGATATAAGAGTAGGCCATTGTGCCACTGCCCGGGCAAAATTTCCCTCATAGCACACTGTATGATGTATGCCCGTCTTCATTAGCCCAGTAGGAGCAGAACAGTAGGACATTAATCTACCTTTCATTTCATTTTATAACATTTGAAGCTAGAGAAAAGTCCTGCAGATTTAGATCTTACATAATGCATCGTTAAATTCTGCTCTGTGAATACAACATGCAGTAAGAAGTGTGGATAAACTTTCATTAATGTTTTTATTTTCCAGATACGTTTTCCTAGAGTTTCAAACCGTGGAGGATGCTGAGGAGGTTTATTATGAGATTAATGAAGTGGGTAGAACCATTCATGGACGAGTCGTAATAGCAGAATATGCCCTAGAGAAAGGTAATAAAGTTTTAAAGATACATTTCCGCGTACAAACTTTGTGATTTGATGATATATTTGGACTAAAAACATGTTCAAACTACTTTGCCCAGTGCTTGCCTCATGGGCGTTTTTTGGGTAATCCAGTATTTTTCTAGTAACATTGGGTGTCTATCACTGTAACCCAGGTATCATTTAATCTTGTGTATCTAGCACTAATTTTTTTCACAATTGTTTAATATCAAATATTTGTTAAAAATTCGTAAAATCATTTAAAATAACTCAAAATCATCTAATTTGTACTTGAGTCCAGTTTAAAGCTGACTGATCAAGAAATTAAACACTTGCAAATTGGACACTCATTATCAAAACTGAATGGTCAGCTTTAAATTGGACACAAGTACAAATTAGATGATTTGGGGTGATTTTAAATGATTTTTACGAATTTTTAAACAAAAATTTGATATTCAATGAATGTGACAGAAATTATTGCTAGATACACAAGATTAAATGATACCCAAGTTACAGTGCAATCATGTATAATTGATGAGATTGGAAATCATCTAGACAAACTTTCAGCAAGTGTTTACTACAATCTGATCCAAATACAGTTCTGTATTACGTTTCGTTATTTTATACTTTCGATGACCTACACTACATGAAGATCTGAGCAGTTGTAGTGGGATATTGTGTCAGGGGTCAAATGAGCAGCTTTTGACCCTATAATTTCAGGGGGGGTTGGATGGCTGAATGGTTAGCGTGTGCGCGCTGTATCATACAGTCTGTCATTGAGTCGACTGGCGTGGTTTCGAATCCCTGGTTGTACGTGGCAAGGAGTAGGGTCGCCTGTCCAACCTCGTGGGTTTTCTCCGGGTCCTCCGGTTTCCTCCCACTGCTAAAGACCCCTACGCGCAAGCAAATTATGTAAATAAAATTAAACCATATGTTAGTCCCGAAATGACCAGCTTGTGTCGAGTGGACGTTAAACCCCATTTCTCTCTCTCTCTCTCTATAATTTCAGACATTTGATTAACCATTCAGCGTTGATGTTTCTAGTAGGGTACCCACAGTTCTGTGCATCATACGCCAAGAACTCGCTACAACAGCCTGTTTCATTGGCTAATTCCTCACATCAACCAGAACTTGGGTTATATAACAACTCTTCCAGATCCTAGTGTAGTACAGACAAAACGAAATTTTGAACTATAAAAAACGAAACTAAATAGGATCCGTGTTTTAATAAGATTGGAGTACAACATGAGAATATATAATACTGATGTAATGGATTTGAAAACAAGCAGAAGCTTATATAGATTCATCTCCATGGGGGGGCGGGGGGGCTTTACTCTTGGTTATCCAGTTTCCTTCAGCAGGAAAGACCCCTGCGCGAGCGCTAAGATAATTAAAATAAGACAACTTGTCTGCGATATCACAGGGGGTTGGGTGGCCGAATGGTTAGCATGTACGGTCTGTCATTGAGTCAACTGGTGTGCTGGTGTGGTTTCGATTCCCCGGTTGTACGTGACAAGGAGTAGGGTCGCCTGTCCAACCTCCTTGGTTTTCTCCGGGTTCTCAGATTTCCTCCCAGTGCTAAAGATCCATACGCGCAATCGAATTGTTGAAATAAAATTGAACCATGTGTTAGTCCCAAAATGACATAGTTTATGTCGAGTGGACATTAAACCCCGTCTCTCTCTCTCTCTCTGTGATATCAGCGCAAGGGGAAGCGGATGTTAAACACTAATGAAAGAAGGATTACTGATTATGTCTTGTAATGTTTCAGGTTCACAGGCTTACAAAAAACGAGGTAAAATCCGAGATGTAGAAAAAGCTGAAGAATTTAAACGGAAATCTTTGTGGGGTCCACAAGGTATGGCTTATGAGGGAGTTGAAATTCCTAGTAACTTTGCATATGGAAATTATCCTGGAGCGTTCCAAGGTCAAGAAATGGGACTTGATGCGGGAGCTGCCGCTGGTGGATGGGGTAATACCAATGCTTCTAAATTTACTCAGGATGCTGATGAGGGATGGGTAGATAACTCTGGTGGGTGGGGAGGTAACTCTGGAGGATTTGGAGGAAACCCTGGAGGATTTGGAGGTAACCCTGGAGGATTTGGAGGTAACCCTGGAGGATTTGGAGGTAATTCTGGAGGATTTGGAGGTAACTCTGGAGGATTTGGAGGAAACCCTGGAGGATTTGGAGGTAACTCTGGAGGAAGATCCAACAATCAACAAGCTGGAGGTTACGGAGGTGGCTACGGCGGTGGAAAAGAGTCGAATTCAGGTCGAGGGAATCGTTTCGGTCAGGGACGACAGAATCAGAATCATGAAGACGATTGGGGTAGAAGAGGTCGGCGTGACGGAGGAAGTGGGCGTGGGGGACGAGGAGGAGGTAGAAGTCAAAGGTCAGGTGGTCAAGGGAACTGGACAACAGCTAATACTGAAACAGCTGAAGATGAGGGAAATGAACTCCCATTTTCTTTTACGGGAAGAACAGGGAGACTCTAAATATCAAGGTATGTAGTCAGTCTGGCATCTTCTGTTTTCTTTTTACATGAGGGAGACACTGGCTCGCTAACCAGGATGTGTCAGTTTCTCTCCGGGGGGGGGGGGGGGAGGGGGTTGGATGGCCGAATGGTTAGCACGTGCGCTCTGTATCATACGGTCTGTCATTGAGTCAACTGGCGGGGTTTCGCTTCCCCTGATGTACGTGACAAGGAATAGGGTCGCCTGTCCAACCTCGTGGGTTTTCTCCGGGTCCTCTGGTTTCCTCCCACTGCTAAAGGCCCCTACGCAAATGCGAATTATTGAAATAAAATTGAATCATATGTTAGTCCCGAAATGACATAGTTTGTGTCGAGTGGACGTTAAACCCCATTTCTCTCTCTCTCTCACATTTTCTGGCGCAGTTTTCTCCTTGTCAGTGGGTTAAAACATTGTCTAGGTATTCAGTAGGGATACGTAAAAGAATCTTTGGAAGTTTGCTGTCCGGGCAACATTTCCCTCATAGCACACAGTGTGGCGTATGCCTATCTTCATTATCCCAGTCGATAAAGGACACTAGGATGTTAAACCCCATTTTATTTTCATATTTTTCGTAGGTTGTTTGAAATGATGACCTAAAGTAGCAGCATTCCCTATTCTTAAATCAAGCAATGCATACCTGATAAAATCTTTCTTTGTTATGCTGGAATGTTGGGCAATAAATAAAATGTTGTCCATTTTCTCATTAAAGTGCAGCACGATAGTCAGGAGCTTGAGTGAGTCGTCTTCATTAATCGAGGGGCTGGATGGCCGAATGGTTAGCACGCGCGCGTAGTATCATAAGGTCTGTCATTGAGTCAGCTGGCGTGGTTTTGATTCCCTGGTTGTACGTGACAAGGAGTAGGGTCGCCTGTCCAACCTAGTGGATATTTCTTCCCACTGCTAAAGACCCCTACGCGCAAGCGAATTATTGAAATAAAATTGAACCATGTTATTCCCAAAATGACCTAGTTTGTGTTGAGTGGAGGTTAAACCCCATTTCTCCATCTCACTCTCTCTGTATCTTTAAATTTTAATTAGTTTGAGTGAGTCATCTTGAGTAATCTGTGGACATGCTTGATCAACTTGACTCAAGATTCTTTCCTGATTCAGAGTTCATTTCCTTTATTTAAAATAGTTATATGCAGTGGTACAGCAACAGAGTCTTAATTATTCCGTTTGCACGTAAAACCATTTTTTTCGGGGTCCTGTTTCGTAAAATAACCTATCATGGTGCAGAACAGTAGGCCTTAGAATCACCATTTCATTTTGAAATGTAAAGAAATAATTTTGTCTCCAAAGTTAATTTTTTTATATTTTTATTTTTCAGGTGTTAGAGTATTAATCACCATTGTAAATAGACACATGACATTATATCATACCAAGTTTATTTTATAAATATCGTGAACTAACGATTGATTGGATATAGCCAGTGTGTTTCATAATCTGAACAGTTGGGGCAGAATCTGGTTGTGTAGTCATCACAGTTAATGATAAAAATAAAGAATGATTTCTGTATACAAGACGTGCGTTTCATAATCTGAACATTTAGGGCAGAGTCAAACAACTAACAAATTGCAAGGGCTAAGTGAAGGGGATGCAATGATGCCCTTTGCATCAGGGTTTTAAGTTTTTGCACCCCCTCTCAAATGGAAAAGTTAACGTGGCTTCAATGCAGTTTAAAATGCTACAGTCATAATCATATTGCTGAACCAGTTGTTGGAGAAGTCAGCTCCGTTAAATCAGTGAACACGAATGATAACAATTATGACTGATGTGTGTATGTATACGCGACGTTTTTTTGTTTTAATATTGTGTTTCAAAATCAGAACAGTTTGGACAGTGTCTTTATAACATCTTTCTTCAGTTGGTGGTGCAGTGGACACAGTTAATTCACAGAACATTGATGATAAACAACAAAAACTAGTCTCTGTATATTTCTATTAAAACAAAGAGTTATGACAGAGTCTAATAACATCTTTTTTTATTTGGTGGTGTAGTCAACACCGTTTAACGACTATTTCTATTCATAATAAAACGTGTAACAACATCTTTCTTTATTTGGTGGTGTAGTCGACGCCGTTTAACGACTATTTCTATTCATAATATAACACAACACTAGGTATATATCGATATATCTACTTCTGTATTATTTAACAACGTGTAACAACATCTTTCTTTATTTGGTGGTGTAGTCGACACCGTTTAACGACTATTTCTATTCATAATATAACACAACACTAGGTATATATCGATATATCTACTTCTGTATTATTTAATAATAACGTTTAACTTGAAAACGTGACCTGTATGTGTTACGAAACGTCGTTATTAAATAATATAGAAGTAGTTATATCCATATATACCTTGTGTTGTGTTTTGTTATGAATAGTTAAACCGTGCTACTAGATGTCATTTCAAGAATTGACTTAATTTCTGTAGATCATGTCATAGACTGAACCAGTTTGTTAATATATTATATTAAAAGACATAAAGGCCTTGCATTGTTGACCAACTGACTTACTACAGTTATGATTAACAGAGGACGAAGACACAAAGTCCTCTCACTGGTGATCAATTGTCTTACAACCGTTATGAAACCATGTAGACTTTAATCTGATCATTCTTAACTTTGAAAAAGGATTTAGAGCATTTAGATTTTTTTATTTGATATTTTTTTCATGTTAATTCTCTATAAATGTATGTTATAATACAAACAAGTAAAATAAATCATGATAAAATTAATATCAACAACTGGATTATTTACGCCATATAAAAAAACAATATTCTGATTCTTGGATGATCCCACGTCACTAGAAAATGGCAGCCGGACCCATTTTTATTTCCAAAAATAAAAACAATGACATTAATTACCAGGATTACGGGGAGTTGGAAATAAAATGGGGCTTAATGTCATTCTGATCTGCTCATAGTTTGAGAGACCAAGGTGGTGGCTAAGTGGGTGAAATGTTGCCTCGCTAGCCTAGAGGTCCTGTGTATACATTGGTGTGCATGTAAAAGATCCCTTGGCAGTTGGAATTCGATATAAGAGAAGGCCGTAGTGCCGCTGCCCAGGCAAAATTTCACTCCCTCATAGTACACTATATGGCGTAAGCTCCGTATAGGAGTAGGACGTTAAAACCCCATTTCATTTCATAGGTTCAGTTCTGGGGTTGACCGAGAAAAAGGGGTTCAAAGACAACTGAAGGCCAACAAACATTTTCCTTATTTAGCATGAAAAGTAGGACATTAGATGATCCAAACAAAACCTTGTTCTAACACCATGTTGACCTCCATGTTGGAGAATAGAAATGAGATAACCTTCAGTCATTACCAACAGAAAATAACAGATCACATTATATCCTAACCTCATTCTGAGAGAAAATCACACCCAGCCAACCCTTCACATTAATTTCGATATTTGAAAGTTAATTTTTTTCACTTTTAGAATTTTTTTTTTTTTATTGTAGTCTATATTTTGTTTGTTTATCAATCACTGTCCTCTTCATAAGCATCATCATCTTCTGAAGCTAAAAATATATAAAGAAATATATCAAATACCCTGAATGCAATAATTAAAGTCTCGATGCATCATTTTAAGCCATAGGCATTGTTAAAGATGAATTTCTAATATCGGTCAAAAGATAGGTTGCCAGGCAACAAAATATACGCCCACAGCAGCTAAATCATCCGAGCAGTCGACAAGGGTTGTCGCATATTTATTTTTTTGTAGGTAATTAGGGGCATTTAATAGACAATTTCATACAGATGACATAATTTTCGTCGTTTGAGGGTCCACAAGGTTCTAAAAACTAAAACAAGGGCCGTAACTCTGGAAGTAATCTACTGAAATTGTTGAAATTGAACAGGCTTTTTCGTTTTAATAATTCAAATAATGCATATAAATTTCATACGTTCACAAGGTTCAACAAAGTAAAACAAGGGCTGTAACTCTAGAAGTAATTAATGGAAATTGCTGATATTCAATAGGCTTCTTCATTTCACTAATTTAAATGATGCATATGAATTTCATACAGATTAGGTGATAACTTTTGTCGTTCAAGCATTCACAAGATTCAACAAAGTTAAACAAGGGCCATAACTCTAGATGTAATTAACGGAAATCTGCTGAAACTCAATAGGCTTGTTCGTTTTACTAATTCAAACGATAAATATAAATTTTATACAGATCGGATAATAACTTTAGTCGTTAGAGCATTCACAAGGTACAACAAAGTGAAACAAGGGCCATAACTCACAGCGTAATTAACGGAAATTGCTGAAATTCAATAGGCTTCTTCGTTTCACTAATTTAAATGATGCATATCAATTTCAAACAGATTGGATGATAACTGTTGTCATCAGAGCGTTCACAAGATTCAACAAAGTGAAACAAGGGCCATAACTCTAGATGTAATTAACGAAATTGCTTAAATTCAATAGGCTTCTTTGTTTTACTAATTTAAATGGTGCATATAAATTTCATACAGATCAGTTGATAACTTTTGTTGTTAGAGCGTTCACAAGGTGCAACAAAGTGAAACAAGGGCCATAACTCAAGAAGAAATTAACGGAAGTTATTGAAATTAAATAGGCTTCTTCATATCACTAATGCAAACAACATATATCAATTCAAAACAATCAGATGATAAATGTAGCCTGTAGAGTGTTCACAAGAAATTGTGGACGACGGACCGACAGACGGACGGACGGACAGGGGCGACAGGAATATATGACCACATTTCCATGTGGGTGTATAAAAATGGTTGGTTTTGAATTTGTTTTCTTAATTAAAATGTGAGAAATTTGATGGCTGGATGACCTTTAATTATCTCCCTTTAAGCAAGCTTCATTTACTTTGGGGGTACTCAATTGAACGTTCCCGGAATCGAATTCTCTCAATCCCAAAAATAGTGACAATCGAGTGAAAATGGGGTATTTCGGGCTACAATGCATGCATCGACTGGATAAGTAAATATCTCAACCAACCATGCAGCTGAAACATATTCGTTGTGTTTAAAATACGTCACAATTCTACTCATACCACCTCCGTAGTCGGGACTGACAGAACTGTAACAGAATTGAATTCTGTGTCACTCGATTGCAATTCTGTCAATTCTGGACGTTCTGGACTGTGAATCGAGCATCCACTCAATTTCGAAACGAAATCCATTCCAAGGCAATAATTTGGTTGGAACTCAACGCTACCCGGGTTCCCTTCAAGCAATAACTTGGTTGTAAAATTGAACGAAATCCACACCACAGCCCAACTGAAAGTTTCCTAGCAATAACTTGGTGGTACTTGATAGCACATCAGATGTTCCAGAAAAGTAATCAAATCATATCCTACCTTTCTTTGTTTTTTGTTTATTTTTCTTACTTTTGTTGTCACCATCAGCAGTATTATGTGATTTACCTTAAAACAAACAGTTTAAAAATCTTTCAAACTTTAAACATATGAGGTTCTACAATGGGTTGAAATGGGGGAGGGCGGTAAAATTTGTTCAGCAGACATTCAACTTTCTAAGTAGATTAGAAGAGTTCAGCCATTTAATGATTTAATTTAAAACTGGAGAAGGGAGGCTAAGTCTCGAATAATCAGCGCTGAGATTACGATAATAAACAATCAATGCATACATCTTGCCAAAATTGCCAACATTGATGACTTTGCTCAGAATAAGTAGTTTGAATAAAATGTTTAATATATTCATTTTGCATTATCTATTTTGAACTATTATAGCAAGAATGGCCAGGCCCCAAGTTTACAAAGCATTCTCAGACTTGAAATATCTTTGATCCAGAAACACAAAACTTGGCAAATAGTTTCGTATTGATATTTTTGGTACAATAAAACAGCAAAAGTTGTATAAAAAGCTATATTTTAGTTAAAGGAGCTAATCGCTAATACTTGGGACCTAGTAATTGACCCAAATGGGTGGCAACGCATATAATAATGTAATCTGATTGTATATAAACTGATTTACATTCAATTGTTTCCGTTTTGACTCTACTTTCAAATCAGTTCTGTCCAGTGAAATAAGGCATGTGTCTCAACCCTATAGCAATTTCTAGCGTCTGGTTATTCCAGTCTATTCAGCAGGCTCTCCAGTTGAATATGTATAGCCTCGTTCTTTCTGGTCACTTGTTGCAAATGACGCTAAAACGCACTATGGTACACGATTTGTGTACCAATGGTAAAATATTTATTTTGTCTTAAATATTGGATATCAGAAGCCTGCCTTTTCCTGGTAAGATCACAACATCAATGTTGATTTGAATTGACAAATAATTCGCATTTTCAACGTGTAAGACTTTGGATGATATTGAGTTAGAGACTTAGCTACTTTAAAATAAGGCAAATAATTTTAAGTTAATCCTTATAACTTAAGTCTTGAATGTCTTGTGAACTCCGGGCCAGTTCTTCATCTAAATCTTACATAATGCCCCTTAAGGCAGGACACTACCTAAGAATTTTACATTGATAACAGAAACTTGCCATTTAGTGTAATATTAGTATATGATGTCCCAAATCAGATTTGATAATTTGAGCGCAAAATGTTTATTTGTTGTCATGGAAATGGTGGCCATATTGGATTTTTTTATATATTCACGGTGGCTATGTTAGGAAATCAAAATCTTCAACAATTTTATTGAAACAAACTATTTGTGATTTGGAATAACATATATAGGCATTAAAGAGTGCAATAAGGCATAAATTTTACTATTTGAATGTTAATAAAGAACATTATGCATCCCACATAAAACAAGTGGGTGTGGCCGAACACACCACTAAAAGGATTTTGTACAATAAAATGTCCAAATGTATAACAAACACTTTGAAAATCACCTTATTGCACACAGTAGCTATAGCACTAATCGTATTCCAAAGATGAAACTATTATCTCTCATAGATTTTGAGAATTTGATTTTCTAAGACCTGATATGGGTGAAAAATTGAGTACGGAAAAAGCAAGTTAAAAGTTAAAGTTTGATTTACCTATATAAATGACTAAATATTTAACACTATATAGTATGAAGGCTGGACACGACTTGAAAAATCAACAAATTTTAACTATTTTGGGCAATTTTAGCTGATATCAAAATTTGACAGATCAATCTATACAGAGTGTTTTATAAGGTAGTGTCCTGCCTTAAATGGTTATACATGTATGTGGATTGCGAGGGGGAGAATTTTGCCAGGACACCAGCATTTCTGCCTATTCTTCTTCACATTCTAACTGCCGCAGTGTCAGAATTGTTCTATTACCTGTTTTCTTGGCGTAATAAATGTACACGATTCGTCCCTCTAATTTTTTAGTGTTGAATGATCTTGTGGCTTCTTTAGCATCCCTCTTAGATTTAAATGTTAAGTAAGCTCTCCTGAAAAAAAAATATTATAATTTCTAAATATACATGAAATGAAATGAAATGGGGTTTAACGTTCTACTGTTCTGCTCCGACTGCTAATGAAGACTGGGCTAATGAAGACGGGCATACGCCATACAGTGTGATGTGAGGAAAATTTTGCCCGGACTGCAAAGCTACGGCCTACTCTCATATTGAATTCTAACTTCCAAGGGATTTTTTATGTGCATGCCTATATGTACACAGGACCTCTTTTTTCGTCCCATCTGAACAACTAGACAAGCTGTCCTTCTCGGACCCTCTGCCAAATATACATAAAAAGTGAATAGATGAGAGAGGGCCATATATATATATATATATATATATAGAGACAGAGAGAGAGAGAGAGAGAGAGAGAGAGAGATGGAGCTTAACCACCACTCAATATAAAACTAGGCCATTTTAGGACTTCCATGCAATTTCAATAATTTGCTTGCACATGGAGATCATTAGCAGTGGGAGGGAACTGGAGAAAACCCATGAGGTTAGACAGGCAACCCATGCTACTCTTTGTCACTTACAAGCGTGGCATTGAAACCACGCCACTTGACTCAATGACTAATCTTATGATCTAAAGCGCACGCCTTTAAACATTCGGCAATGAGGTCATTTTGGGACTAACATATGTTATATGTCAATTTGTTAACCATGGAGGAAAACTGCAGGACTCTGAGAAAACCCACGAGGTCAGACAGGCGACCCAATTCCTTGTCTCGTACACGGTTCGTATTGAAACCATGCAACTTGACTCAATGACAGACCTTATGATGTAAAACTCACATGTTAAACCACCATCTCATTTCGCAATTTTATTATAATTATTCACTTGCACATATGCATCTTTATTGGTGGGAGGACCGGGAGCAAACCCACTAATTTACGATATCAAACCTTATGATCCAACGTGCACATGTTTAACCATTCGGCCACCTAACCGCCATAGTCTATAGTAACAGACCTTATGATCCACCATGCAACACGTTAAACCATTCGGCCATCTAACCGCCATAGTCTATAGTAACAGAGCATATGATCCACCACGCACACTATAAACCATTCGGCCACCTAACCACCGTAGTAACAGACCTTATGATATTAAACCATTCAGCCACCTAACTGCTGTGTGATTTATTTATAAAGTTACTCACCCTTTAGATTTGCCTGTTTCTGGATCTGTGATTAAACGGGATGAAAGACAATCAAATTTCTTGGTTAACAAATCATCTGTTAAATCATAGGATAGATTTCTTACTGTGATTGTTTTAGTTGGTTCATCTGATACAATATAACCATCTGAAGGTAGATATAAACAATATAATAATAATACAACCAAGTCTGATACAATATAAACTGAGAGAGAGAAATGGGGTATAACCAGGTCATTTTGGGACTAACATATGGTCCAATTATATTTCAATAATTTGTTTATGCGTAGGGGTCTTTAGCAGTGGGAGGAAACCGGAGGACCCGAAGATAATCCACAAGATTACTCATTGTCACGCACAAGCGGGGATTGAAACCACGGCAAACATGATCTATGTTTTCTATAATGTGTTATAAGAATTTTCTTTAATAGTCATTATTAAGACTTAATTTTAATTCCATTAAAATCCACTGTACTTTAAAAACATCACTTCAGCCAGGTTTTGTATTTAATGTTGTATAGCCATATATCAGTTCTAAGCATGCATTATGGTGGTCTGTATCCTACTAAGGATACATGATTTATCTCCCTTATATATGGCCTGTTGTAAGACTTGACAATTTGTATGATTAGGAGTGAGCTCCCCTGAAAGGAAGTGAATAAACATGTGGCCACAGATCACTAAATATTTGCCCATTGACTTTAATGTTAATTCTCGTCTCTTAGACCGGCTCTAACTTTTTCCCAAATTTTCGTTGGGTAGAACGCTTTCTACCACAGATGGAGCAACATGTGGCAACCTCTTGCCCAAAAGCACGTATGAGGTTCACCATGGAAAACCTGAGATACACAAGCTGGAAGTAGAGACAAAAAAACATGCAATTTTGGACCCTACATTTCAACCTATCCAACCTCTCAACTCTTGTATCCTTCCACCTCAAAATCATGAATATTCACCAAAACCTGGTAGAAAATGTATTTTCAAACCTTTTTCTTCGATTCTACACCAAAAAGTCAACAAAAATCGCCATGCAAAAAGGGAAAGGGAGAGAAAGACTAAAAATAACTTTCGCCCTACATTCGTGGGTGACGGCGTAGAAATATTTGGTGAGCTGTGTCCATGTGTCTATGATAAAGTCAGTCTTCTCCAATGAAAATATAATAATTAGAGTTGACTTAACAGCACACAACATTAATCAGGAACCTTAAGATATAACAAAAATACCTCTCTTGATATCACCATGGGCTCGGAAAGTTTGTGGATCTTTCTTCCTATTGCTGACAGAGTCCAAGAATAGCTTATCTCCCTTTAAAAACAGACCTTGTTTTTTAGAAACTGTTTTCTTTACCTCCTCTTCGGATTTTAACTGGATGAAAGCATACCTACAATGTTGAAGTTAATTAGTAATGGATTTTAACTGGATGAAAGCATACCTACAATGTTGAAGTGAATTAGTAATGGATTTTAACTGGATGAAAGCATAACTACAATGTTGAAGTTAATTAGTAATGGATTTTAACTGGATGAAAGCATAACTACAATGTTGAAGTTAATTAGTAATGGATTTTAACTGGATGAAAGCATAACTACAATGTTGAAGTGAATTAGTAATGGATTTTAACTGGATGAAAGCATAACTACAATGTTGAAGTTAATTAGTAATGGATTTTAACTGGATGAAAGCATAACTACAATGTTGAAGTGAATTAGTAATGGATTTTAACTGGATGAAAGCATAACTACAATGTTGAAGTTAATTAGTAATGGATTTTAACTGGATGAAAGCATACCTACAATGTTGAAGTGAATTAGTAATGGATTTTAACTGGATGAAAGCATAACTACAATGTTGAAGTTAATTAGTAATGGATTTTAACTGGATGAAAGCATAACTTCAATGTTGAAGTGAATTAGTAATGGATTTTAACTGGATGAAAGCATACCTACAATGTGGAAGTGAATTAGCAATGGTACTTTATGATAAAACCATATCAATTTTTGTGGGAAATCAATCATTGTGCTTGATAACGATGAGAGAATAGCCTACTTTTCGAATAATACTTTTTAGAATAAAACCAGTGATTGTTGCCCATAAAAATTTTGTTCTGTTTAATGCCACTTAAAGATCATATAAACTCTATCTGATGTTATATAATCTGATCATAATGTAAATTAAACATTACTTTCTTTTGTTCTCTTTATTCAAATATTGTTATGTCAAATGTAAATTCAAATATAAAAAGAGAGAGAGAGAGAGAAAGAGAGAGAGAGAGAGAGAGAGAGAGAGAGAGATGGGGTTTCAGTCCACTCAAAACAAACCAGGTCATTTCAGGAATAACACGGTTTAATTTTATTTCAATACAGTGCACGCTGTCACATCTGACATCGTACGGGATCGTTACAATATGTCGGATTACGCAGATTGTCGGAATACCCAGTTTTCTCAAAACTGGAAATATTGTAACTTCGGGTGAATTCGGGGGGAAAATTCGAGGATATTCTTGAGTATTTGTCACAACTGTCGTACAAGAGATTAAAATTATCAAAGTAATCAACAAAGACCCACGGTAGCGAGTTTTAATCTCACAGATAATTGATTAGTGATTGCTTGTTAATCTTTTGTGGCTTCACACCCATCCAGTTTTAATCGGTAAGTGTTTGCTTCACACCCACCGATTAAAGGCCGGATTATACAGTGTCGATTCAATGGAAATCGTCTGACGGGACGGCTGATTGATGTCGTAATCCAGAACGCACAGAGGTCAAATTACCCAGAGATTTTTGGGCTGAAATAATAAGGAAATAAATAGGGACATGAAAATGGTGTCGGATGTAACAGAGTGCCGGAGTGATCAGAGGTCGGATGTGACAGAGTGCACTGTAATTCACTCGTGTGTAGGGCTCTCTTTACCAGTTGGATAAAACCCACGAGGTTGGACAGGCGACCCTACAAGTCATCACGTACAAGCGGGGAATCGAAACTAACCCCCTTGACTTAATGACAGATCTTATGATTTCATGCGCATGTGTTAAACCACTAAACCACCCCCCTTCAAATATAAAACTTACCCCTTTGGTTTACCATTGGCTGTTAAAGGGTATCGGATACTACATGCTTCTGGAAATATTTTCTTCAACTCAACTTCTGTGACAGCTCGATTGATACCTTTAACATACATTGTTTTAGTATCCCCTGAAATTAGATAATCAACACACCATTATATTGGTACCGTATTAAATAAAGTGCAAGGCGGGAAAGTGCGCGCCCGGTGGGATGGTGGGGGTTTAACGTCCACTCGACACAAACTAGGTCATTTTGGGACTAACATATGGTTCAAGTTTGTTTCAATAATTCATTTGTGCACAGGGGTCTTTAGCAGTCGGATGACCAAGAGAAAACCCACAGAGTTAGACAGGCGACCCTACTCCTTGTGTCACGTACAAGCAGGGAATCAAAACCAAACTACTTGACTCAATGAAAGACCTTATGGTTTCAAGTGCATGCATTAAAGCACCAAACCATGCAGAGTTTACCCGGACAGTGGTGCTACTGTATTAATTGTCCGCCTAATGTACTCAAACACACGGTATGTAATTCCCTAAACAGTGTTTAACGTCCATTTAATACAAATTAGGTAATGTCTGGACTAACATATAATGATACAATATAATATTTCAAAAATTCACTTGTGTGGAAGGGTCTTTAGCAGTGGGAGGAAACCAGAGGACATGGAGAAAACTCACAAGGTAACCAACCATGCTCCTTGTCATGTACAACCACATGCATTAGATGCGAACACCCAAGTGACCCAACCCCCTTCTCTTATTTTGGCATTTTACCGATACTGAGTTTTGAGTTCAACTTTTTGAATTTGGGGTTGACTTTGTTTGGTATCAAGTTTCATAAAGATAATTTGAAAACAAAATAAGTAAGAGAATGATAGTAATACATTTATTTGTTTTTTTCAACTTTCAAGACAGCAGTGAAAAATCGTCACCCATTCAAGACAGCAGTGAAAAAATCGTCACCCATTTCAAGGCAAAAGTAAAAAATCGTCCCCCATTTCAAAGGAGCAATGAAAATTCGTCACCCATTCAAGGCAGCAATGAAAATTCGTCACCCATTCAAGGCAGCAGTAAAAAATTCAAGAATATAAAATGAATGAATTACCTGCGACTGATAACTGTAGTTTTTTACCATCTATTTCTAGTTCTTGTTTCTCTAACAAACATTTCTCCATAGTTTCTTCTTTCGCAAACACCACAAAAGCAAACCTGGGAAAAAGATTGAAAATGAGGACAAAGATACAAAAATCACTTTCATGAGAGTAAAACAAATAATTCAGCTGAATTCTACGGATAAAATAATCTGATGAGTCTGGATAATTCAACTTGACCTTTCTCCCTCTGTCTCTTTTCACCTTGACCCCATGAAAATGAATACATTGAACTCTACTATTACCATACATAACTTATCATATCTGAATAATAATAACAAGCAACAAGATGTGGAAGTCGACCATGCCTTTTGATGACTGATGAGTGATTATACTATCACCATGATTTTTATAATACCTTCTTAATCTTATAAAGAAAGAATATAAACATGTGTAGAGAGAGATAGAGAGAGAGAGAGAGTTAGTTTAACGACCTTGCATGCGTAGGGGTCTTTAGCAATGGGAGGAAACCGGAGGACCTGGAAAAAAACCCACCAGGTTGGACAGCTGACCCTACTCCTTGTCATGTACAAGTGGGGAATCGAAACCACACCAGTTGACTCAATGACAGATCTTATGATACAGTACACATGCGCTAACCATTCGGTCATCCAACCCCCATGTAGTCAAAGTGTTCTATCACAGGTGTATGGTTTTCAGTTTCTGTCATACAAACAAAGACAGGTAATAATTCAGACTAATTATCGATACGAACTCAAACTTGATACATGAATCGATCAGTTGTACCTATTCTTTGTTACTATCTGATCATCTTACCAGGCTAAAAACATTTGACTGACCATTTAAGTAAAGTGAGTTACTAACCCTTTGCATTCTCCATCATATTTTGTAGGGAATCGAATGTTGGAAGCTTCGGAGAAAATCTTTTTGAATTTTTTTAATGTTACTTGTGGTGAAATATTTGATACATAAAGAGTATTCTCATCACCTGAAATAAATACAAGTCAAATGAAATGGGGTTTAACGTCCTACTGTTCTGTTCCTATACTGGGCTAATGAAGAAGTACATACGCAATACAGTGTGCTATGAGGGAAATTTTGCCCGGGCAGCGGCACTATGGTCTACTCTTATATCAAATTCCAACTGCCAAGGGATCTTTTACGTGTACGCCAATGTATACACAGGACCTACTCTTATATCGAATTCCAACTGCCAAGGGATCTTTTATGTGTACGCCAATGTATACACAGGACCTCAACTTTTTCGTCTCATCTGAATGACTAGACAACTGTCCTTGCCAGGCCCTCTGTCTTGCACCACTGATATGGTGAAACCACGTCAGGAAATCCCGACGAACTTTCTCGGCCAATGCAGGAATCCAACACGCGACCTCCAGGCTATAGTGCCAGCGGCTTACCTACTTAGCCACCGTGGCTCCCTCCACTGCATTAATTTGGCAAAGATTTGACATAACTTACGTAATTCTTCATTATTGGAGATTTTCTGTTTTTTAGCTGGAGTTGGGGTTTTGGTCACAATTTCTTTCTTTCTCTTATTTGATTTGGCTGCTGGCTTTACCTCCTCCTCCTCCTCCTCCTCCTCCTCCTCCTCCTCATCATCATCATCATCATCATCATCATCATCATCATCATCATCATCATCATCACTGTCTTCATCCTGATCTACAGCAGATGGTAATCCTTTAACCTGTGGAGTTTCATCATCTTCATCTGAATCCATTTCACTGGATTCTTCCTCCAAAGATTCTTCTTCCTCTTCAGTGGCTACGTTTTGCGGATGTTTTTTCTTTGTTTGCGTCATTTTTAAAGTCCTGAAGAAAAACATAAAATGAATAAAATAAATAAATTGATTTTCATCCATTTTCATATAATAAATTGATCTTTCAATAAAAAATTGTATTGACGTTAAAGTGAGCCGCTCTGGCTCAGTGAATAAGGCCCTGGGAGGTCCGGGTTTCGATATTTTTTTATATCACCCAGGCTTATAAAGACTGACGTATGTCCTTTCTCTCAAGCCGATCTATTTATAGACGTGCGAGTTGCGTCGAGAATGGTGTGGGCTATACATGTGCTGCATGCTATATATACATATCCCAGCGGGCACACAACGTTGTGACAACATTGTTCAGGGGTTGTATCACAACGTCTGAAATAGGTCAGCTGTAGGTTGTTTTGCAACAAACTCTTACGTTGTGACAACGTTGTACGGACGTCAAAGCAACATTGTCACAACGTTGTGTGGTGGTTGACGAAAAGTTGTGACAACGTTGTACGGACGCCAAAGCAACATTGTCACAACGTTGTGTGGTGGTTGACGAAAAGTTGTGACAACGTTGTACGGACGTCAAAGCAACATTGTCACAACGTTGTGTGGTGGTTGACGAAAAGTTGTGACAACGCTGTACGGACGTTCAAGCAACATTGTCACAACGTTGTGTGGTGGTTGACGAAAAGTTGTCACGACGTCAGAATTTGTTGTTTTTCAACGTTGTGTGGTGGTTGGCGAAAAGTTGTCACGACGTCAGAATTTGTTGTTTTGAGGTTGTATAAAACCCAGTATAAGCCCCATCCGAACTCCCTACAGTTCTGCCCCCACTGGACTAACGAAGACGGGAATAGGCGGCCGGGCACGATGGAAGTTAAATTAGGTGTGTGTTCGGGGAAGGGGGGGGGTGCTTAAATGCCCGACAGATTTGGGCCACGGTTTTGACATAGTGAAACGATACGCGAAGTTTCAACACCCTCACTCAATTAGAATCAAAGTTATTGTGTCCCATCACAACCAATCTAATTGCTTCTTTCTGAATAAAATCAGTATCAATTAATAGGACAGTACGTAGTTTCAAAACATTCAATTCAAACGATTATATTACAGTCAATATTAATGCTAGAGTCATATAACTTTGCAGTAATGGGTAAAGGTAATAGAATCTGATCATTAAATTTTACGTAATGGTCATGTAATGAGTAATGGAAGATTTCAAAAGTAATGAGTAATGGAAATGTAATTAATTACATTCCGAAAATCATGTAATGGTCAATTACATTTCAATTACATTTAATGGCGCATTCTTTGAATGGCATTTAGTAATTAGAACATAATCAAATAACGCACTTTTATGAAATAACAATTACTATGGTTTATTTCACTGCAACGTTTCAACAAGATTTCACAAGTCGTTTTCAAGCATATATACACAAATAAATAAAATGAGAAAGATATGAATATATATATATAAACATCAGTGCGAACTATCCAATGGTATGCATGTCTTTAAATCTGATTGATTAAATGCTAAATTAGCACTAATCTTTAAATAGTAATAAAATGTAATTATTTACTTTCAATGTAATGGGTAATGAATGATATTGCTAAAAATGAGAAAGTAATTTCAATGCAATTGGTACTGTAATAATAATAATAATTTATTATTTATAATGCGCCTATTACCAATATAAAACACTCAATGCTCAATGGCGCAGTTAACATTTTGTGGACATCACACATAGAAAATAAAATAAAATTAAATGGATGATAAAAGAACTTAAAATGGCTTATAAAGATTATAATAAAATATGACATGTAATAAACAAATTTAAACTGTACATGTACTTAATTGGTCCCTCTTCTGTCCGGCTCATATTTTAGATGAGCCGAAACTGCTGTTATTATCTCGGCTTCATTGCAGCTCGGCTGACTGATCATTACACTATCTGAAGAATACAAAAAACTGTATATTTACTCTGTCAAATTTTGTAAATTATATAATTCAGTCCGATCAAAAAGGTGGTCCTAAAGCTGTAACAGATAATTCTGCATCCCATGAATTATGGACCAAAGGTGGCTTATTGGGTAAAACGCTGGCTCGCTTGTCTGGAGGTCGCATTTTCGATCCCTACATTTGCCGAGAAAGTTCAGTAGGCCTGACAAGGACAACTGTTAGTCGTTTGGATGGTATGAAAAACCAAGGCCTCGTGTACACATTGACGTGCAAGTAAAAGATCTCTTGGCAGTTTGAATTCGAGTAGGCCATAGTGCCGCTGCCCGGGCAAATTTTTCCTTCATTGCACGCGGTATAGCGCATGCCCATCTTCATTAGCCTAGTCTGAGCAGAACAGTAGGACGTTAAACCCCATATGAATTATATTATATATGACCCAATAACACATTCTATATGAGACATCGCTTGTGTTATTACTTTCATATTCTCCATAAATTTGTACGTGAAAGAAAGGCATGGGTGTTAAATTACAAAAAAGATAGGTTGCCAGGCAACGAAACATACGCCCACAGCAGCTAAATCGTCAGGGCAGTCAACAAGAGTTGTCGCATATTTTTACTTTTTTCGGTAATGAAACATTTATAATACACTAAAATCTGATTAAGAGCAACAACTCAGAAAACCATTAGAATTTGTTTGGTTTTTATAAAGTTCTGCCCCATGCTAACGTTTTGTATACAAAACTTTTAATACTGTATCATGGATTTAGCTGTCCAAGTCATAAAGATAGGTTGCCAGGCAACGAAACATACGCCCACAGTAGCTAAATCGTCCAGGCAGTCAACAACAGTTGTCACATATTTTTACTTTTTTCGGTAATGAAACATTTATAATACACTAAAATCTGATTAAGAGCAACAACTCAGAAAACCATTAGAATTTGTTAGGTTTTTATAAAGTTCTGCCCCATGCTAACGTTTTGTATACAAAACTTTTAATACTGTATCATGGATTTAGCTGTTTCAAGTCATAAAAATTCATTGAAAATCAATATACTTGTTTGCCTCAAGATCTTAAACTCTGTGTATCAATCTGAAGTCAATCGGATATTAACTTTGGCCTCTAGAGCGTCCCCAAGATTTTTCAAAGTGATCAAGGGCCATAACTTTGGCAGTAATTATCAGAAATCTTTGAAAATCAATAGGATTCTTCGCCTCGTGACCTCAAACACTGTGTATAAATTTAAAGTCAATGAGATTAACTTTAGCCTTTAGAGCATCCACAAGGTTTTTTGAAGTGATCAAGGGCCATAACTCTGGAAGTAATTATCGAAAATCACTGAAAATGAATAGACTTCTTCGTCTCATGACCGTAAACACTGTGTATGAATTTAAAGTCAATCGGATATTAACTGAGCGTCCACAAGATTTTTCGAAGTGATCAAGGGCCATAACTCTGGCAGTAATTATCGTAAATTGCTGAAAATCAATAGGCTTCTTCGTCTCATGACCTTAAACATTGTGTATAAATTTAAAGTCAATCGGATATTAACTTTGGTCTCTAGAGCGTCCACAAGATTTTTTGAAGTGATCAAGAGCCATAACTCTGGCAGTTATTATCGGAAATCACTGAAAATCAATAGGCTTCTTCGTCTCATGACCTTAAACACTGTGTATAAATTTAAAATCGATCGGATATTAACTTTGGCCTCTAGAGCGTCCACAAGATTTTTTGAAGTGATCAAGGGCCATAACTCTGGCAGTAATTATCGGAAATCGCTGAAAATCAATAGGATTCTTCGTCTCATGACCTTAAACCCTGTGTATAAATTTTAAGTCAATCGGATATTAACTTTGGCCTCTAGAGCGTCCACAAGATATTTTGAAGTGACCAAGGGCCATAACACTGGCAGTAATTATCGGAAATCGCCGAAAATCAATAGGCTTCTTCGTCTCATGACCTTAAACACTGTGTATAAATTTAAAGTCAATCGGATATTAAGTTTGGCCTCTAGAGCGTCCACAAGATTTTTTGAAGTGATCAAGCAATTGTGGACGCCGGACCGACGGACGAACGGACGGGGGCGAGGACAACATACGACCACATTTCAATGTCGGCGTATAAAAAGATCAACACTCATCGATGAAGTAATAAAAACTCGTGTATGCCCATACCATGTTTGATTATCCGATATTTAAGGATATGTTCGTAAATTGAGTATGATAAAAACAAACCTCTGACAACTTTGTAAATTTCTAAGTCCATTATGGACCGCCTCCCTTTATTTCCCTTTAAATTAAATTGGGCCATTAGGGAATTAGACATCAACCTGTTAAAATAAAAAGACATACTGTTTATGCGTTTGACAATACCACGAATTTTGACTTTCCATTCCTTGACACCTAGAAATGGACATAAATGGGTTGCAACGCATATAATAATGTAATATGTTTGTATATTAACTGATTTACATTCAATCGTTTCTGTTTTTACTGTAATGTCTAATCAGTTATGTTCGGCGAAATACGCGAAGAGAGAGAGAGAAATGGGGTTTAACGTCCACTTGACACAAACTTGGTCATTTCGGGACTAACACATGGTTCAATTTTATTTCAATAATTCGCTAGCGCGTAGGGGTCTTTTTAGCAGTGGGAGGAAAACGGAGGACCCGGAGAAAACCCACCAGGTTAGACAGGCGACCAAACTCCTTGTCACGTACAACCGGGGAATCGAAACCCCGCCAGTTGACTCAATAACAGACCGTATGATACAGCGTGCGCGTGCTAACCATTCGGCCATCCAATCCCCCATACGCGAAGAGTCCAAATTGAATGCCAGTCTTTGGCGTCTGGTTATTCAAGTTTACACCCGCATATAGTATTCTCTTGGGTATATTTAACTTCATTCTTCGAGTCTCTCTATTACAAATGAAATTTGAAAGCATTCTTGCACGCGATTCGTGTGGCAATTTCAAAACTTTAACTTTGTGTTAAATATTGGACATTAGAAGCCCATCTTTTTACGGTTACAACATTGATGTTGGGTTTAATTAAACAATGAGTCCCATGGTTGCAATGTCGAAGACTGTGGATGATATTGAGTTAGAGACTTGACTCCTTTAAGACGAAGACGATTGGAAAACGAATGTACGATTATTTTATCAATTTGTTTTCAAAAGAAAGAATACGACTTTAAACTGGTAACCACCAAGGCTCATCAGATGGGTTACCTATAGCTATAACATGAAATAAATGAAACACATCTAGTATATTATTATATTTCAATCACTGTAATATTTACAATCAATGTCAGTTCAATTATGCAGGTGTATGCTCATGGATATTGATGTTGTACATTTAATAATAAAATTACCCTTCACTTGAATTAAATCTAAAACCCACAAGCATGTAATTAAAGAGCTGTGGTGTTAACAGTCGCACTAGCCCGGCATTATATCCACCTGTCCGTAGATCGACAAAGTACAAGATTTAATTTTCAGAGCATATATGTTTTGTTGCGTGTCAACCTATCTTTTTAATTAAGATCGTAGACTTGGTTGCCTAATAATTAAGATGTATACAGCGACTTGGTTAACCGTTCATCGGTTACTACTGGTGAAACGGTTAAAAAAATTACAAACCGATATTCGTTTTCATATCATATTTGACATTCAAAACCAGGAATGGTAGCCAAATATGTTTTCATTCACTAAAGACTATATTAATAGTTCATACAGCACAAAGTTCATATAGCATTTGTCATTTGTAATATATCACGGGAAATTAATGTCTTATTAATTCCTGCTCGAAGTTTTGTACACGTTACATTATTATTAACACTCCCTGCAAAGCTTGGGGTCGTATCAACTTATCTAAACAATTCATGAAATTGGTAACCCTATAAATTTAAAGATAATAGATAATGGGAAAGTCCATTATACAATACTATAAATATTGAAATGGCCCCTTCCAATTCCAGACATAGATTGAAATAGCTCTTTCCAAATCCAGACATAGCAAATGACCAAAAACTAAATGATTAAAATGCAATACAATTATAAAATAAAAACACTAAATGGACACAAAATATTAATTAATCGTAACATACCTAATTCTCAACTGTTACGCCTTCTAGCAACTTATAAAACTCGATAGTTTATCACAGCTCTAAAAAAGCAGCCATGCCGGTTTGGCTGGGATTCCTTTTTGGCGGAAAGATGTTTAAATTTGATTGGGCCAACTGTCAACCTTGGGTGTGTTTTAAAATAAAATATGTATAAGATAATTAATCTTGACCTTTATTGGGTTTTTTTATATACCGGTACATTAAATATAGATATTTTGCAATTAAGTTATGAACGTAATTAAGTTTTAAAGGTGTAATAAACGTTTAATAAATGTTTTTTAAAAAAAAAAAATTTTCAAATGGCGTGTATAGGTAATTGTTACCTATTCATTGCGGGTTCTTTATAAACGGTTCATAAACGTTTAAAAAAATCATATTTACGGTACTACGTTTTAATGGAAAATTTTGTAAGAAAACATCAATTATGAACGTTATCTAAACATATTATATTAAACATTTTTATCAATATTTATCGAAAACTTCTGAAAAACTTACACTTAAAACATTTAAAAAACGTTTAATAAATATTTTTTTTTTTACATAACCTTTTAGAAACAAGAAAAATAACAAAAACAAAAACAAAAAACGTTTTTGAAATATTTTGTGCTTGCTGGGATTCACTTAGAACTGTAATTAATTAAATAATGGCCAGGTTTCACACTTATATATACTGAGCGCCATGGAAAACGCATCACTTAGTTTTTCGTATAACAAAATGATCCTGTAAACATATCTTATTTATTTTGCTTCTTATTGTGAACAATATTCAAATGGGAACACATCAATAACAACACATTTGTACACTTATGGATGTTTAATCTGTAATCAACGGTACAAAGTCAGAGGGGTCAAAACCAAAAGTACGGCACAGATGTCAGTAGCGCGTGTGTCCTCCACGGGCTTTTACGCACGCTGTGCAGCGACGTCGCATGGAATTAACCAATGTTTGAAAGAAGGCCTGGGGCAAATTGTTCCATTCTTGGACAAGAGCAGCTTCTAAAGCAGCAATGGTGTGCATCTGTGGTCTCCGATACAGACGGCGTCCAATCTCATCCCAGACATGTTCTATTGGTGCCATGTCCGGAGACATGGCTGGCCAGTTCAAGACATTGATGTTGTTAGCAGCCAGGAAGTCCATACTAAAACGGGCGGTATGCGAACGTGCATTATTCTGTTGGAAGTGCTGAAGTTGTGGGTGCGCTCGAAACATCGGAACAACAATTGGTTGCAAGACATCATCACGGTAGGCTACAGCATTAACGCGACCCCTGCAAATGTGTAGGGCGGTCCGGTGATGAAATGTGAAGCCTCCCCACATCATTACACTTCCCCCACCCCATCGATTCGTTTCGAAGACGCAGCAGTCTGCAAGACGTTCCTCAAGACATCTCCACACACGTTGACGGCCATCAGCGTGATAAAGATGAAAGCAACTCCCATCACTGAAGAGCACACTTTGCCAGTCTACTCTTCTCCATGTCTGGTGTGTCCTTGAGCCCCTATCAAACGCCGCTGACGGTGATGATCCCTGAGGATAGCTCCAACATAAGGTCGTCGTCGAGTCCTACTTCTCTTAGACGACGTCTTACGGTGTTGGCACTTACTGGTCCTTGTCTTTCGACCACTGCCGCACATGTTTGAGTCGCTGGGCAGAATCTGTCACGCAGATGAGTGACCCGGATGTAGCGGTCTTGAGCCTGGGTTGTAACGCGTTGTGGACCAGGACGTTGACGGTCACGCGTTGATCCAGTAACTCGAATACGTTCCACCAACCTTACAGTAGTGGACTGATGACAATTGAGGTGTTTGGCAATAATAGCACGCGTAGACATGCCAGCCCTGGACATTCCCATGGCTTCATTCCGTTGATTTTCAGTAAGTCTCGGCATCTCTAGCTCGATTCCTTCACACGTCCAACAACAAATTACGACAAATTGACGTTTCACAGTTCATGTACAACACATTAAGTTGAAAACATGCTTTTAAAGGGCTCACACACAATGCTGCACGTGAATATTGGGTTTTTCATGTGCATCTCATGCAATTTTTTTTGTGCACACGGGCCGAAATTTTTTGCGTTTGGGAGCATTGTGTGAAACAATAGTTCATAGTATTGCATAATATTATACATACAAAACCAACTAGTAATAAAATAATTGGGAAAAAAAGTGATGCGTTTTCCATGGCGCTCAGTAATATAACGGTATCTACTTAAAATGATCATTTAAATACTTAAAAGAGATTGAATTGATTTCATTATTCTTTTATTATTATTTCTTTTTTTTATACCGGAATAGTATTATTAAATTTACATTAGCACTATTAGATGTCGATCTACGGCTGTTTTTATTAATAATTTGTTTAGTGAAACCGAATGATAAAAATTGCGTTAAGTCTACGTCGATCGAGATTTTGCCGTGGGTAACAAAACTCCGTCAAATCAAATAGCCCAGTGACGTGTAGAATAGATCAAATGGCTTGCTATGTGTCGCAAATTATTCGTTTAACGGCTATGTATATGAGTAATATGAAAAAACTAATGATGAGAGATTTCATTTAGATTAGATCTACTTGCGCAACACATCAACGCAAATGTCTAGCCTAGACTAGTGCAGATCACGTCGGTTCTAAATTCTACGTCGCTTGGCCTAGACTCGTGTATTCTGAGCGGACTGACACAATCATGCAGCTGGTCCAGCTAGTTTTAATAGTTAAAGCAAGAATTTCATATTTTCTAAGAAAGTCAAAACATAATTATTTCTATATCTTTTGCTCAATAGGCTGTCAACTCAATAATAACACCGGAAATAATAACACAATTACCACCTGTGTTGTTCCACCCCCCCCCCCCCATGGAAAAACTATCTGCAAACATTTGAATTTGAAGTTGAAAATGATATTTTGGCCAATTTCTCAACTGGCAATAGTGATCAAGGTAGGACTGTTTATAGATACCATCTATTTTAAAGCTTTACTTTAATACATTTTAAAAATATAACTTAAAAATATGAAATTCACTCGGCACAGTTGCAGTCTGAGTGTGTTTTGAAATGAACGTCGCCACTTACATCGCGGTCGTCAACAAAGTCCATGCCTACATTGCCGGTAATCATATTCGAGGGGCTTTCATATTCAACTTAATAATAATAGTCTCTGTTACTACATGATGTATGTATAGGTGCGCGTGTTTTACATACATGTAAATATAGTTGGTGTTTTTGTTGTTTTATAGCCATTGATAATGCTGTTGCGTAGGTAGCCTAATGTTTTGTTTGTATTTGTATGCTGTCTCTAATAGCCTAATGGGGTGTTAAGATACAATATAATTTTATCTGATGTTATATTAGCCTTAGAAGAAGCAATTGACGATTTTTATATCCCTTCCACATACCCGGTTGAGAGTTAAAATAATAGAACTTACCTTCGGCACGAACCAAAAAACCAATATGGCGTCCCAGAAGCATCTTTCGCGGCAACATTTAGAGTCACGTTATCAGTTTCCGCGGGAAAAAAAACCGCTAGTGTTACCAGATAATTTACTGAAGAATTAACCGGAATATTTGTCAGCTTCTAGTTGTTTTACAATAAGCCTTAAATAAAATGTATTATAGTTTGTATTGTGTTATTAAATCTCGATCTACGTCGTTAACCAATACAACTGTACCCAAGATCATACGTCAATTTCTATAGATAAGCGCATTGCAATTCCTGTTTTATGCACTGAATTTGTGTAGCAAACGCTGCACACTACACAATATGCATTAATCACCATTTTCTGTGCTTTGTGTTATTATTTCAATTGAAAAACACCGGATGTAAAAACAGCGACATTTAGGTGCGGGAGAGGCATCTCGTTTACAGTTCATAATACATTTTTATAATACTTGACGGACGCAAACGCCTTTTCTTGCTTTCCCAACCCGTGTGCTCAGCAACATGAAAGCAAGCCAGTATTGCCTATTTAGTACACCAATAACTTTAATGCATTAAAGGAAATTATGATTTCCGAAAAATTATAAAACAAATAAATGACCGATGTCGCACACCGCCGAGTGGGACCCGACGAAATGTTTCAATCCGCTATCAATGCAGTACAAATTCGCCGTGTTCAATGACAAGAAAGTGAAAATGTTTTATTATACTTAAAAATCATCGAATTTGGGGCTCTTTATTTGACTGACAAGAAAGCAAAATATTTTCTTCCAAATAACATTCTGAAAGTTCCGCTTTCACTTTCTCTCGGGATTTTGAATGTGACTTTTTACCTAAATTGCTGCCGGGAACAGGGAATGTCAGGCAATGTCATGACCTTGACTCAGGTTACAACCCCAAAATTGACCTTGCGGGTGCGGGTCACGACTTTGACCATGACATTTATTCGCGATATCTGGGTGGTACATGAAGTTTTGGGACTTTTTCGATCCCAAGGTCAAGGGTCAGGTCAAAGGTCAAGGTCCCATTCGAAAGGTCAATGAGTTGCCTATCCATGGTCATGACCTTTGATTTGCCGCGCAGACCAGGGGCCCCACCATGTGCCCGGGAGCATCGAACTCAGTAGATATTTTGGTGACCTTGACCCTTTCAGATGACCTTGACCTACCGGGGTCATGTGGACCAAGATGACATTTTGGAAGGTCAAGGTCCAGTGGTCCTGACTTTATTAGATAGGCCCCTAGGGTTCAAAAACCAAAATACTTCCGGGGCCCCTAGCGGGTCAAGGTCACGACTTTTGGTTGGCGATTTTAAAAAATGAAGAACAAATGTTGGGTCAGTCTATCGGGTCACCAAACCCTGGGGCGATCGGAAGACATTTTTGGGGCAAATTTCCCTAGAAAGTGAAATAGCTGAGCATTACAGCGGTGTGGTCTAAGGGCAGATAACTCGCCAATCCCAAATCGGATCCGACGACCTTGAGGTCGTGGCTATTTAAACTAAATTGACCCCTGGGAGTCTCGTGGTGACCTTGGTTTGACAATCAGAGGTCAAGGTTCGAACTGCTATATATGACGTTTCGATAACGTTATGACAATGTTGTGACAACGTTTTAACAACGTTGTGACAACAACCTGTATATGAAGTTTTGATAACGTTGTGACAACGTTGTGACAACAACCTGTATATGACGTTTTGATAATGTTTTGAAGACGTTGTGACAACGTTGTGACCACGTTGTAACAACGCCGTGACAACAACCTGTATATGACGTTTTGATAACGTTGTGACAACGTTGTGAGAACAACCTGTATAATAATGACGTTTTGGTAACGTTTTGAAGACGTTGTGACAACGTTGTGACAAAGTTGTAAAACCGCTGTGACAACAACATGTATATGACGTTTTGATAACGTTGTGACAACAACCTGTATATGACGTTTGAATAACGTTTTGATGACGTTGTGACAACGTTGTGACAACAACCTGTATATGACGTTTTGATAACGTTTTGAAGACGTTGTTACAACGTTGTGACAACGTTGTAACAACGTTGTAACAACGCCGTGACGACAACCTGTATATGACGTTTTGATAACGTTGTGACAACGTTGTGACAACAACCTGTATATGACGTTAGAATAACGTCTTGATGACGTTGTGACAATGTTGTGACAACGTTGTGACAACAACCTGTATATGACGTTTTGATAACGTTTTGATGACGTTGTGACAACGTTGTGTCAACAACCTGTATATGACGTAAATACAACGTCGAATATTGGTCGAAAACACGTTGTACAACGTCACGACCAATATTGACGTTGTCACAATGTTGTAACAACGTTGCGTGCCCGCTGGGATGAGAGATATTTATTTTGACTTTCAATAGTCATGCAGGGGATACATGGAACCCTATTCTTTTAACCTCCTGAACCACTAGACATATTTCATTGTGAAGACCAAGATATATCATTAATGAAACTATCCCCTGAGTCCTTCCCTGATAATAAAGATTAATTTAGATTTGTAATTGGGATGGGACAAAAAAATAAATTTCTACAACTATATATAACATTTATTATGTGTAATCCATATCGAGGGACAAAGGCCTGGAATGTGGGTTTATTTTAAAAGTTGATGATCCGATATAAAGTTATCTTGATCTATCTTAAAACATCAATTATTGCATCCAAGGCAAGGCATAAAAATGTAAACAAATCCACGTGGTTAGTGGATTAATGTGTTAATATCAACACGTGGTGGGTGTTTTGCTTGGGCAGATTCTCAACAAAACAATACTTATCCCAGCATTGTGTGGGATCTTTTATAGTTGTATTATTTACTGATGAATTTACCTTAAATTCACCTTCAATGTAGTATTTAGAACCAAAATATGAACCCTTGACTTTTATTTCTAAATCCTGCAGAACAGTCTTGGTATTCGAGAAACATTAGAGAGTTACCAAAGGGGAATAACTCTAAGGAAAATGTGACTAGCCTGCAAAAGTTTGAAGAATATTGGATTACTAACTTTTATTGAAAAATCGTGAAAAGATCATTGGTTTTCATAAAAGTGAATAGATTTTATACTTAGATAATCATATTGTTTATTTCTTGGCCATTTTAATTCCTTTGAAAGTTATTGCACCAGATGTTTTCTTTGACTTTGTTTCTTTGCAAATTGCTCGAACCGACGGAGTGAGTAAAAAAAAACAACCCCAAAAAACCCCCAAAATTTATGAAAACAGTACCACTAAAACTGTGGTAGCTCACAGTATGAAGGAGCTGGCTCGCCAAAACAGAGGTCTTGTATTTGTTGATCCCTGTGTGGCCAAGAGAGTTCAACAGGATGTTCCGTCGTGGTTCCCCCTTGTCAGTGGTGCAGGACGGAGTAGTTTTAAAGTAGTTCGGATGGGACTGAAAACTGCGGTCCCGTGTACACATTGGCATGCACAGAAAAGAACCCTTGACAGTTGGAATTCATAGCACACTGTATGGCATATATGCGTTTTCATTAGCCTGTTAGGTGCAGAAAAGTAGGATGTTAATTAAGTGAATGGAAACATATCTAGGCCTACATCTTAGAAAAAACAATCTTATTTGCCTCTGTAGAGGGTTTAGTCACTTGTTGCATTCTCTTCTCTTTACTCAACTCTTCTTGTGTATAGTTTATTGGTGACCATTATTTCAACTGTACAGGTTTGTTCTATTCAGGACTAACAATATATGTGAATAATATATGTCATTGTTACTTTAGGGGGTCACTGTGACTAAGTGGTTAAGATGCTGCCTCGCTAGCTTAGAGGTCAGGTGTTCGATCCCTGCATTGGCCGAGAAAGTTCATCCAGATTTTCCGGCGTGGTTCCCCCCTTGTCAATGATGCAGGATGGAGGGCCTGACAAGGACAGCTGTCTAGTCGTTCGGATGGGACGAAATCTCGAGATCCCGTGTAGACATTGGTGCACACGTAAAAGATCCCTTACAGTTAGAATTTGATATAAAAGTAGTGCCGCTGTCCAGGCAAAATTTTTCTCATAGCACACTGTATGGCGTATGCCCATCTTCATTAGCCCAGTTCGGAGCAGATCAGTAGGAGGTTAAAGCCCATTTCATTTCATTTTCATCTCAATGTTACTATAATAATTAGCTTGTAGGTAGGGGTATTTAGCTGTTGAGGGAAACCAGAGGACCCGAAGAAAACCCATGTGGTTGGACAGGCGACCCTGTTTGATGGATCAAGACCATGCCACTTGTCTCATTGACAGAACTTACAATCTAGATGGGACACGTTAAACCATTCGACCACCCAATCCCCCTATTCTAGACAGTGTCAAACGTTTTTGCTTTAGTTTTGTACTTATTCATGTAGTCTTATTCACTTTATTTTTTAGATGATGAAGTCCGGAAAAATGAAAGTTAAAAAGTCTAAAAACGATTCACTAACCCCCAAAAAAGAAGGAAAATTAAAAGTTAAAAAAGCTAAAAAGGATTCACTGACCCCAAAAGAAGGAAAATTGCAAGTTAAAAAATTTAAAAAGGATTCATTTACTTTAAAAGAAGGAAAATTGAAAGTTAAGAAGTTTGAAAGGGATTTAGTGACACCAAAAGAAACCATCAAGTCAGAAATAATATACCCTAAAAGAGTTCAAGTTATTGGTCTTAAGAAAGGTAGAATATAATGTTTGATAATTAAAGATACATTATGGGAGATTTAGATAAGAGCTGGTAGTTCTTACTATAATACCTGTAGTTAAACACTAGACAATGTAAAGGGAATTTGCTGAAGATTTCAGTCAAATTGATCCACTCTGAACCGAGAATTTAGCAATTTGAATTTTAGGCCTAGCCTCGATCATCATTCCTAAAGTCGGTACGATAAAAAACATAGTCTTGATTATCCATATTTTGATTTAATCATCAATGAGCATTGAGCAGCAGATCAGATTCCAATCCAGTAAATATCACAGGCTAGCGATTACATTGCGAGTTGATCATGGTCTGGATAAGTTAAATAATGTCTAATTAATAATTTAGATAACATTTCAGGCCTAAAGTAAGACACTGGCTCGCTAGCCTGGAGGTCGCGTGTTCGATCCCTGCATTGGCCAAGAAAGTTCATCAGGATTTTCCGACGTCCAGTCGTTTGAATGGGTAAAAAAATTGAGGTCCCGCGTATACATTGGCATGCGTGTAAAAGATCCCTTGGCAGTTGGAATTCGATATAAGAGTAGGCCATAGTGCCACTGCCCGGGCTAAATTTCCCTTATAACACACTGTATGGCGTATGCCCATCTTCATTAGCCCAGTAGGAGCAGAACAGTAGGACATTAAACCCCATTTCAATTGGTTTCATGTGTAAATGAAGCAGGAATGAGGGGCCTGACAAGTTGTTTACATGTTGGCAAGATCCTGTGACAGTTCACATTCAATATGCCGCTGTCCGGGTAAAATTTCCCTCATAGTCATAACATACTGCATGGTGTGTGTCCATATTTGTAGGGCATTAAACACTATTTGATTTCATTATTCTGGTGAAATTTGTTTGTGTGTGTTAGATATTTTTTGTTCTTGTCTATAGCGAAATGTTGTTGATAATACTAGCAACGACTGGTATTCTACTTTACGATCTGGTACTGTGACTGTTTTGTTTGAATTTTCACAATTGTTTTTTCTTTTATTGAAGATGACCAAAAAAAGAAAATAAATGTTCCTCATCAGAAATCATTTTCACAAACTTCGACGCAGAAGAACACCATCATTGCTGAACAAAAGGGTAATTCATGACGTAAAATTTATGTAGATTTTTGTAAGAATTCTGTCCCCATGATGGCACTGTTTCACTCACCAGACTGTCCATCTCCTTCGGGAGTAGGGTCGCCTGTCCAACCTCGTGGGTTTTCTCCGGGTCCTCTGGTTTCCTCCCACTACTAAAGACCCCTACGCGCAAGCGAATTATTTAAATAAAATTGAACCATGTGTTAGTCCCAAATGACCAAGTTTGTGTCAAGTGGGGTTAAACCCCATCTCTCTCTCTATCTCTCTCTCCATCTCATTCTTGGCCAAGATAGTTCCTCTAGTCTGGTCTGGTTTCCTTGTGTCAGTGGTGTAAGACAGGATGGCTTGATAAGGAAAAATGTCATTTTCGAATTGGCATCATGTGAAAGATCATCGGACAGAAATCGAAATAAAGGAAGGCCATAACAGCGCTGTCTGGGCAGAATGTCACTCATAACACACCACATGGCATATGCACATTTCATTTCTTTGAGTCCCACATAGCACACTGTATGACGTATTCCCATCTTCATTAGTCTGGTTGATGCAGAAAATTTATCGCAATATAGCCCAGCTGGAGTTGACGTGCCATAAAACTCAATTCCATTCCATTCATTTCATTGTAATTTTTAACTTTGAAAACACTAGTTTGTAAAATTTTATTTTATGGTAGATAATATTAATAGTCTATTTTCTGTATTTCAGAAGTTTTAAGAAATCTGACAGATATCAAACTAATAGTCAAGAATCTCAGTTTTAAGACAAAAGAAGAAAATTTAAAACATTTTTTTAATGGCGCGAGTTCTATTCATGTTCCAAAATTCTCAGATACAGGAAACTCAAAAGGGTAAGTTATTTGACGAGAGTAAGGGGGGGGGGGGTGATGGCCGAATGATTAGAGAGTGCGGGTTGTATCATAAGGTGTGTCATTGAGTCAACAGGCGTGGTTTCGATTCCCCGGTTGTACGTGACAAGGAGTAGGGTCGTCTGTCCAACCTTGTGGGTTTTCTCCTGGTCCTGCGGTTTCCTCCCACTGCTAAAGACCCCTACATGCAAGCAAATTATTGAAATAAACTTGAACCATACATTTAGTCCCGAACATGAGACCTCCAGGTTAGCATGCCAACACCTTACTCACTTAGCCACCATGGCTCCCTCTCTTTATACTGCAATGACCATGTAAAAATAACCATCTATGTATTATAAACGAACACAAATACAGTTACAGCTTTATGATGTTGAGAAAATACTATTCGAAATGTTGCCTATATAATATATTACTAGCTGTTTTAGTTTAGGGAGGTTGGATGGCCGATTGGTTAGCTCGTATGCATTGTATCATAAGGTCTGTCATTGAGTTAACTAGCGTTGATTTGATTCCCCGGTTGTACGTGTCAAGGAGTAGGGTTGCCTGTCCAACCTCGTGGGTGTTCTCCAGGTCCTCCAGTTTCCTCCCACTGTTAAAGACCCCTACGCGCAAGCGAATTATTGAAATAAAATTAAACCATATTTTAGTCCTGAAATGACCTAGTTTGTGACGAGTGGACCTTAAACCCCATTTCTATCTCTCTCTCTCTCTCTGTTATTAAATGCCTCTAAAAGATTACTGTATATTATGTTGTTCATATTTTTTGTAGGTTTGCTTTTGTTACGTATAAAAGTAAAGATGATGCGAAGATTGTAAAACATTCTATGAATCGAAGAAAAATTGATGGTAGAAGAATCAGTATTCATTTTATGGCAAAATCTGGTGAGTTGATTTATTATCAAGCTAGTCATCTTCAATAGAAGGCTTGATCTTGCTTTAACTCTGTATATCTTATCTAGCCCTTTATGTAATACCCTGCATATTTCGGCACTTATTTCGATTGGGTATTCACCCAGCTTGTGAGCCTATCAGATTCCCCGATCATCCTGAATACCCAGTCTCGCACTTTCCAGCTAAAATGTCTACCCGTGATAATCGAGTTGCAAAGTTCAAGGTTTGTTCAATGTCAAGGTTTCCGTGGAGGTCGTTGTGTTTGATCTCAGCGTGTTTGAATCACAACCACTGATTGGATGTTACTGTTCATATGTCTGCAGTAAAGGGAGATATCGAAGCTATAAGTCAGAGAATTTTAAATCAATCTAGCAACGTCCAGATTTTCTCAAACTCACATTCGTTGATTCAGGAACATGCAAGCTAGTGAAACTTTGATCATTATTCTGTCAAGGTTGATTTGACCCAACAGGACATAATGATCTAACTGGTGCTAACTTGTTTTCCATATAAACTGTGTTATAATTATTTATATATCAAATGGAATTGTTAAATTATTATGTATATGTTTATATTAAATGATCCTGGATTTTTCTTTTCAGAGGTCAAGAATCAGGATTCTAAATCATCCACGCCCAAAAAACCTAATTTATATCCACGGAAACCGTCTTCAGTATTACAAGGTACGATATTTGTTAAAAACACAACCAACTGGATGGTTCATATGTATACTTCTTGAGTTCGGGACGGGGGTTGCGTGACCAAATGGTTTAACATGTCGACGTGAGATCACAAGGTCTGTCATTGAGTCAAGTGGCATGGTTTTGATTTCTCGCTTGTATGTGACAAGGAGTAGGTCATTAGGATCATGTGTTAACCCCCTTGGGTTTCCTCCAGGTTCTCTAGCTCCCTCAGAGTGAGTTATTGGAATAAAATTGAACCATATGTTAGTCTCGAAATGACCTAGTTTATGTCGAGTTAAATGTATAAAGTTAAATTGCCATAGCGTAAGTAAGAATTGATTATTGGAGAGTAAGCGGACAACGCCATTGTTGAACAAAATTTCACTCATTGCAGACTGCATTACCTCCCCACCCCACTTGCAGAAATATACTCTGCCATATGCACAATCGATGCAGCCTTAGACACGTTTTCATATATATGGGTGTCCCCGTGTGCTTCCACTGGTTACATTGAAACGGTCCCATTACATTTGCATTAGATTGTCTTTCCTCCAGCGGAGACGCCATGAAAACGGGCCCTAAATTTTATTGATTTTTTTTTAGTACCAAAGAGACAGTATTCGTTTGCTGATGACAGTGATTGAATTAATCAATAAAATCACATGGAACCGATTCTGATATGCTGAGGAAGAGAGGAATGATGGGTTTTTCCCTTATATCTTGTGTATAGTATAAAAGAATGATGGGTTTTTCCCTTATATCTTGTGTATCATATATATAAAGGAGCTGTGTATGTAACTCTGTACATATGTAAATATACAAGATGATTTTGTTACAATTTGAATGTGAAGACACTTTGTGAGGATAATGATGAATATTGAGATGGATCCTTGTCTGTGAGCTGGGTAGAAATTGTTTTGGATATCGAGATTGAACCTTTTCTGTGAGCCGGATAGAAATTGTTTTGTATATCAAGATTGAACCTTGTCTGTGCATTGGGTAGAAATTGTTTTGGATATCGAGATTGAACCTTGTCTGTGAGCTGGGTAGAAATTGTTTTGGATATCGAGATTGAACCTTGTCTGTGAGCTGGGTAAAAATTGTTTTGGATATCGAGATTGAACCTTGTCTGTGCGCTGGGTAGAAATTGTTTTGGATACCAAATTGAACCTTGTCTGTGCGTATGGATACTGAAATTTCAACCTTGTCCGTTTCGTGAGCATTGGTAGATATTGCTGTAATACTGAGATGGGTCCTTGTCTATTCTGTGTGCTGGGTAGATATTTTAAATTCGGCCCGTGTATGGTTAGTACTGACAGCTGTCAGATTCAAAATGGTGATCTCAACTAATCATTAATCCAAGACAACTGATTAGTATTACTCATTTACGCGATCCGGATTATTGGCGGCCAGTTGATTAATTTATAGTACCCCGCCATGTGATTGACACTCAATAATGGTTAATCCAGGATCAATACGATTAGAATTTTAAGATTTCTTTCAGCCAGTTCTAAAAAAGTATCGCCAGTACCGTAAAAAATTATCGCCAAAATCAAATTTTAATCACCACTTTCATATTTTTATCGCAAATTACGACTCTGGCGACAGTGTAAGCCCTGGATCTCATCGTCAGTAAAATTTATCCATACAATTTAATAATCTCGAAATTTGAATTATTATAAACAGAATGTATATATTATTATTATCTGTCATATACATGTATAACAAAATCTACATGCATTTCAGGGGGGGTTGGATGGCTGAATGGTTAGCGTGCGCGCACTGTATCATAAAGTCTGTCATTGAGTCGACTGGCGTGGTTTCGAATCCCCGGTTGTACGTGACAAGGAGTAGGGTCGCCTGTCCAACCTCGTGGGTTTTCTCCGGGTCCTCCGGTTTCCTCCCACTGCTAAAGACCCCTATGCGCAAGCGAATTATTGAAATAAAAAAATTTAAAAACCATATGTTAGTCCCGAAATGACCTAGTTTGTGTCGAGTGGACGTTAAAACCCATTTCTCTCTCTTTCACATGCATTTCAATTTTCATTTCGACTGATAGGGGTAGCCGAATGTTTTAACATGTGTACCTTGGATCATAAGGTCTGTCCTTGACTAGGGGGGTTGGATGGCCGAATGGTTAGCACGTGTGGGCTGTAGAGAGAGATAGAGAAATGGGGTTTAATGTCCACTCGACACAAACTAGGTCATTTCGGGACTAACATGGTTTAATTTTATTTCAATAATTCGCTTGCGCGTAGGGGTCTTTAGCAGTGGGAGCAAACCGGAGGACCCGGAGAAAACCCGTACAACCAGGGATTCGAAACCGCGCCAGTCGACTCAATGACAGACTTTATGATACAGCGCGCACACGCTAACCATTCAGCCATCCAACCCCCACGTGCGGGCTGTACCATAAAGTCTGTCATTGAGTCAACTGGCATGGGTTTGATTTCCCGGTTGTACGTTAACAAGGGTCGCCTGTCCAACCTCGTGGGTTTTCTCAGGGCCCTCCGGTTTCCTTCCACTGCTAAAGTAAAGACCCCTACGCGCAAGCGAATTATGGAAATAAAATTGAACCATATGTGAGTCCCGAAATGATCTAGTTTGTGTCAAGTGGACGTTAAACCGAATTTCTCCATCTCTCTCTCTGTCCTGGACTCAACTGGCATGTTTCAATTCCTCGCTTATACGTGACAAGGAGTAGGGCCGCCTGTCCAACCTAGAGGGTTTTCTCTGGGTCCTTTGGTTTCCTCCCACAGCTAAAGACACCTACATGCATGAGAATTATTAAAATTATATTGAGCCATATGTTAGTCTTGAAATGACCTAGTTTGTTTTGAGTGGACATTAATCCCCATTTCTCTCTTCCTCTCCCAGTGTGGGCTGAATGAAAACCAAGGAAATATCTGGCAATGACACTACAGCTATGGGGAACGACACATTTTGGATATCTCAATATAGGGACGGATTTTGAGTTTGTTTTGAGTGGACATTAAACCCCATTTCTCTCACTGTTTTTGACTGAACTTGAATTGGCAGAGCCGTAGATATTTTTAAAGGGTGTCACCCATGAGGAAGAAAGTGATTACCAAGTGTAAAAAACTACCGGTAGTTGAAAGTTAAAAAAAAAAAAAAATCAAGGGCTTACCGAATTGATCAGTCTGTATCCAAATTTATTCACACATTGAGCAAACAATTAAAATATATTGAAACAATAGTTATAATATTTTTATTTGACAGAACTGGTCTGACTGTGACATCGTACTGCTCTGCAGAGTTTGACAACATCTAGACGTTGCTAGGATGGTCTCAATTCCCGAACTAAATCTACGTTATCTCCCTTTAACCCCATCACGTGACCGATAGCGTCAAATCAGATGTTGTGACACAAACATACTTTAATCAAACATGCTGACCTCCACAGAAATCTTGACATGGAACAAACCTTGAACTTTGCATCTCGATTATCACAGATAGACATTGTAGCTGAAAATCGCAAAACTTGGACTCTGATAGGCTCCCCAGCTGGGTCAATAGCCAATCGAAATTAGTGCCGAAATATGCAGGGTATTAAGTCAAAGGCTCGATAAGATGTACGGAGTTAAAGCGAGATCAAGCCTTCTATTGAAGATGACACTGGCTGTGAGCGGACCGAATTCCGCGTCACTCGATTGCATTTCTGAAAAATCGTTACTTTCTGAACTGACAATCGAGCACACTCTTTCCCGTGATATCAACTGGCAGACTATTGCCATTCAAGAGACGACCACCGTCAAGATCTTTCACATTACTGGATATATTCGTCAACCGAATTTCGAATATTCTAGAATGATAGGGATAATTATTCGCCATCTGTTTTATACAATAAACCTAAAATTCTAATAGATTGTTTGTTCTTTTATTGAAAATACAGACACCGAATCCCTATTTAATTGTCACATTTGTTTATGGAAGCTTGACTGTGTAACGTGCGTGCGCTGTATCATAAAGTCTGTCATTGAGTCGACTGGCGTGGTTTCGAATCCCTGGTTGTACGTGGCAAGGAGTAGGGTCGCCTGTCTAACCTCGTGTGTTTTCTCCGGGGCCCCCGGTTTCCTCCCACTGCTAAAGACCCCTACGCGCAAGCGAATTATTGAAATAAAATTAAACCATATGTTAGTCCCGAAATGACCTAGTTTGTGTCGAGTGGACGTTAAACCCCATTTCTCTCTCTCTCTCTCGCTACCCGTTTATTTTATTTGCCACCCATATATACTAATTTCCAAAAGAAAGTATACACCGTGTATTTGTGCTGCATCAACCAAAGTCGTTTTCCATGGTATACGGTATTTTGGTAGAATGTCAATTTGTTTCACATTTTTATTTTGCTTACAAATGTTGTGTTTGGACGCAAGAGACAAACTTAGTAATGCTTTATCAAATGTTTTTAATCTAAACAAAACGTAGTCATACTTTTAGTGTGTATACTTTCTTTTGGACATCAGTATATTTTATCTCCTACCTGTATGTTTTATCTGCGACCCGTATATTTTATTTGCCACTCGTTTTATTGGCCACCCGTATATTTTATTTTCCACCCATATACTTCATTTTAAACTGTGTGTTTTAGTTTCCACCCGTATATTTCAATTTAATGCCCATATTTTATTTCAAACCGAGTGTTTTATTTGTCACCCGTATTTCATTTACTACCCATACATATAAGTTGCCCCATAATTTTCAGTAAATCCAATCTGATTAAAACATAGATCCTATTTCGTTCCGTTTTTTTAGTTCAAAATTTCATTTTACTTGTCTTTACTACACTAGGATCTGGAAGATTTTTTATCGTTGACGTGTTCTGGATGATGTGAGGAATTAGCCAATGAAACGGTCTATTACGACGAGTTTTTGGCGTCAGGTGCATGGAACTGTGGGTAATCCACTAGAAACATCAATGCTGATTGGTTAATCAAATATCTGACGCCATAGGGTCAAAAGCCGCTCGTACGACCCCTGACATGACCCTCCAATACAACTGGTCAGATTTTCATGTAATGTAGGTCATGGAAAGTGTATTAAAAAAAACGAAACGAAATATAGATCTATACATGTAGATACAAAATACATGCATGCTATTACCCTATTAGATCTACATGTAGGAGGACAAAAGTCGGTGTGGTATTCTAATCTGAATCGCATGAAACCAAAGCGAATCGGGAAATGAGTCTGACTCTGTTAGTGCCAGATTATGACCAATGCACCGAAACTAATTTTAGCAAGCGTCCATGATTCCTTTTACGATTTGTTCATATTTTGAAGTTTGTTTTGCAAACGTAAATCCCACTTTTAACCATGGTTTCTTTGTAAATACTTGGACAGATCCTTTGACCGTATGTATCAGTTTATGCATTACATTACCAATTTGAATAATATATACATGTATTTTAATCAGATTGCAGTAAATCAGAATTTTCGGGAAAACGGGTAAAGTAAAAAAAACAAAATAAAAAAATAATATAATATTTTTTGGAGGAAATAAATAATGTGAACGAAATTTTGATGAATTGTACGTGATAATAAAATACTAAATTTAACACTTTTTTAATTGAATACGTAGAAATGAAATGACATGGGGTTTAATGTCCTACTGTTCTGCTCCTAAACTGGGCTAATGAAGACGGGCATACGCCATACAGTGAGCTATGAGGAAATTTTGCCCGGGCAGCGGCGCTACGGCCTACTCTTATATCGAATTCCAACTGCCAAGGGATCTTTTACGTGCACGCCAATATGTAAACGGGACCTCGGTTTTTCGTCCCATCCGAACGACTAGACAGCTGTCCTTGTCAGGCCCTCCGTCCTGCATCACTGACAAGGGGAAACCACGCCGGAAAATCTGGATGAACTTTCTCGGCCAATGCAGGGATCGAACACCCGACCGGCGTATTTGTACTGACGGTGTGTTTACTATGGATTTAAACATTTTGTCGCCAGACACTGTTTTGCGAAATAGTAGGGCATTAATCCCCATTTCATTTCTTTTTGCGACATTTTTGTGGCATCGATCATTATTTGTTTCATCATCTTTTCGGGAATGGAATGTATAATTTAATACATTTAAAATCAGTTTAATATACAGTGACATTTTTTTCGGGAATCATCATTATTTGTTTGGTAACCGGTATGGCAGGCCGCGGTTCCGTGGACTCTAATACTATATTCTAATAGTTATAGTCAGTACTATGAAAGATAACAATATTGTTTCAGCCATCACATTTCTCCATTTTGTCTTTAGACTCCATGTTCTGTTATTGTCACAATATTTCATAAACAATTTAATTTGCGTTTCAAAATAAACTTATATCATCGCTAATATTTTGAAAATGGAGAATAATTAATCAAGATGAGACCATAATATAATTTTACATATGTGTTCTTTAGCACAAATCCCCGACATATACACATATTCTCATGTATCAGAACTGACCACTATCAGATTATAAATTAAAACAATGATCCAGATAGCATTTAAAGTTGACATAGAAATATACGATAAATTAAAGTCCCGGTGCGCCATTTTCATTTTTGCATGTACTCAGATTGATTATTTTCCATTTAATTAAGAAAACCAAATCAAAATACCAGCGCTAGATAATGTACCGGCCTGGATTCAATCGGATTTAAAAAAAAGGCCTATCAATAATTTTGGCCGAAAAGAGTAGATCGATGAAATTTTGTAAATACTGAAAGGAATTGAACCATTTTTGGGTTGATATTCCTATTAGAGATTCATATTGGAGATTTCACAATATTGTATTTTGCAAGCGATCGCTAAAATGACGCACCAGGACTTAAAAACAACGAAATGATTAATATCACTATGCGCCTGTCTTTAATTGGGCTCTTCAGATGTTATAAAATAAGGGGAGTTGGATGACCGAATGGTTAGCAGGTGCGCGCTGTCATTAAGTCAGCTGGTGGGGTTTCGATTCCCTGGATGACGTGACAAGGAGTATGGTTGCCTGTCCAACTTCGTGGGTTTTCCCCAGGTCCTCCGGTTTTCCTTCCATTGCTAAAGACCCCTACGCGCAAGCGAATTATTGAAAAAAAATTGAACCATATGTTGGTCCCGAAATGACCTAGTTTTTGGTCGAGTGGACGTTAAACCCCACCTTTCTCTATCTTTGTAAGACAACGTATATAAAAAAATTTGGGGCCTTAATAAGTCCCCCTAACCACCAAGTAGTGTACCTTTGATTAGAAGTGAATATCAATTTTCCTGCATGTTAAATCCACCACATATTTAACGGCCGCACGAGGTCCCGTTCGAAAGGACATATATCGGACAGATACAGCACCACTACGTGTCCATTGTAGCACTGGTCCATTGTTGTCCATAGTACCTGGTCTAAGATATACAGTAGTACTTGTCCATTTTATCCAAAAGGGTGTATATTTGGCAGGATTTAACAGCATACTAGGATCAAACGATGCCACCATATCAACGCCCAAGTATGTCGCTCTTATGGATGTCTTTATGTTATCGTCTATCCCAATCGCCAACTCAAAAACTAAACTAGAGATATTTGTGGACTCAAATAATCCTATTATTCCACCCTTGTAGCCTTTTATCCACACAAGTTCCGATTCCTTATTTTGGATATTTCTGAATTCTGTGTAAGGGGAATCTGCCTCAAGATGAATTACTTCACAATTTGACAAACAGACACCACAAATTAAAACAATAAACTGAGACCACCAAAGAACAGCCATTGCATTCTCTAGACCGTGTTAAGGACCGAGTTTAGATGTTGAAAGTTTAACTATGTATTTAATAACACGCGCTGTTCACGGCCGATTCCTTAATCAAGTTTTAAGTCAATATATAAAACACATTCAGACTAGTTTAAGTATATAATAATTTCTGCCTAGTTACAATGTCATAGAAAATAACTTTATTATCTGTTTAATAGCGGCAAGCTCTTGCTCAGGGTCGTGTTAAGGATCCACAACAGATGTTGAAAGTTTAAATTAAGCACGTGCTGTTTACAGTCGTTCTCAAAATCAAGTATTAAAAGTCAATAAATAAAACAAACTTAGCCAAGTGTATTTCTGTTCAGTTACAATGTCATAGAAAACATCCTTATTATCTGATTGGTAGCAGAACTCTGAAACGGTCCTGGAACATTGTACAGTATCAGTCCATACTATATGCTATAACCAATGACAAGATTGTCTTAAGCCTAGCTTATGACGTCCTACGACGCGATAAAACTGACGGCGACTAACAGCAACTGCGAGCTTATGTTGCTGCGACTGAATTTATCCACGACTGGACGCAACCACGAGCAATCAGTTGATCATAGTCGTAGGCACTTCTGTCGGCTGGCGTCAGTTGCAGAATCATAGCCACAACTGACCAATTGACTGCCACGTGATAACCTTTAAAATGGCCACATTCCACTTTACGCCATGTTTGTTACCGCCCCCTGGGTACCACGTGACTAAATAACCACTAACAAGATTGTCTTAAAAAAAAAACCATTGATCATATTTATGTTGTTTACAATAGATTTCTAAATTAAATACCTGTCCGATAATTATAAATCGAAATCATCCTTAATTCTTATTGTCACCAGGTCGATAAATAAAATCCGACATAGTTCTTATTGTCAGTCCATACAATATGATATAGAAATTAATAGGATGATTATTAATGATTATTGATCATATTTATGTTGTTTACAATAAATTTCTAAATTAAGTATCTGTCCGATAATTATAAATCGAAATCCTTCTTAATTCTTATTGTCACCAGGTCAATAAATAAAATCCGACATGGTTCTTATTGTCAGTCCATACAATATGATACAGATAATGGCTTAAGATAACTATTGTTAACGATATTATACTAAGGAGGTGGAATCGACTGAAATAAGACTTAAAGGAGCTAAGTCTCTTAACTCAATATTTTCCATAACATACGAAAATAAAAACACGAATTAGAATTCAATATTGATCAATTTCAATCAATATTGATGTTGTTATCTAAAGCCCGGCACATACCGCTACGACTACGCACAAGCCTTTACTTCACTTGCCTACGACGGTACCAGTCCACACAGGCCCGTCTCTCAAAGATTATGCGTCGTGAGTTACGCCACTTCCCTCTAGCGAGTGATTCCAAAGGTAAACCGGAAGCTACTCTCTGTTTGGCTTAACATCAGAAAGACAATTGATCGTGTCGTGTGAGTGTCCACACAAACACGATAAGTTACGACTGCAACCAACTGCATCCGACTACGATTGGACATGTTCAATCGGGCCGACGGGCCATTATACTAGGATCAAACGATTTCACCATATTAACGCCCTTGAATGTCTCTCTTATGGTTGTCTTTTGGTTATCGTATCCTCCAAACACCAACTCAAAGACTAAACTAGGATCAAACGATTTCACCATATCATTCAAAATTATTACATTTAATACTCCACTTTATCTAAATTTCCATTTTATTGAAAAATCTCTTGTTTCCAAAACGGATATCTTGCTCCGTTCACAGACCAGTAAATCTCTTTTTCTTCAAAAATGCAAAACGGAATCCATGAAACGTACTTTTCATTATTCTGCATGTCTTTTATGGAACAATCTGCCTTTTGATATAAAGATGTGTAAAAATGTTGAAAATTTTAAGATTAAACTGAAAACTCATTTATTTTGCACACTGAAGGAACCATAATATTCAACTGATGACATACTTATTATTTTTAACTTGCAACTGCATTCTATTTTATTTTGTGTGTAATTATAGTGTTCTTCCTATATTCTACTTGTATAATGTATATGTTTTGTAGTTTGGGAGTGACTTATCAAACTTCCCACTTTAAAATGCTATTGCATTTCTAATGATTTTAAATTTATCCTGATATTACATGTATATATGTCTTTGTAGTTTAGGAGGGACCTATGGAAGATTAGTTTTTTTTTGCAAACTAAATACGTTGCCTCATTAAATAAAGTTTTTATTATTATTATTATTATTATTATCACTGCACCCTTTTTGCCTTTTATCCACACAAGCCCCGATTCCTTATTTTGGATATTCCTGAATTCTGTGTAAGGGGAACCTGCTTCAACTTTAATTACTTCACAATTTGACAAATAGACACCACAAATTAAAACAATAAACCGAGACCACCACAGAACAGCCATTGTAGTCTCGATCAAGTTTAACTATGTATTTAATAACAGGTTCTGTTTACAGCCGATTCCTTAATCAAGTCTTAAGTCAGTATATAAAACACATTCAGACTAGTTTAAGTATATGATACTTTCTGTCCAGTTACAATGTCATAGAAAATAACTTTATGATCTATTTGATAGCGGCACTCTCTTGCTCAGGGTCGTGTTTAGGATCCACAATAGATGCTGCAAGTTTAAAGCTATATTTAAATTTAGCACGTGCTGTTTACAGCCGTTCCCAAAATCAAGTATAAAAAGTCAATATATAAAACAAATTTAGCCAAATGTATTTCTGTTCAGATACAATGTCATAGAAAACAACCTTATTATCTGATTGGTAACAGTAATCTGAAACGTTCCTGGAACATTGTACAGTATCAGTCAATACAATATGCTATAACCAATGACAAGATTGTCTTAAGCCTATCCGGTTTCCTCCTACTGCTAAAGACCCCTTCGCGCAAGCGAATTATTGAAATAAAATTAAACCATATGTTAGTCCCGAAATGACCTAGTTTGTGTCGAGTGGACGTTAAACCCCATTTCTCTCTCTCTCTGTCTTAAGCCTAGTAGGCGGAGGATTGGGAAGTTCTAACTAGCTTAGTTTTCAAAAGTCACCGCTGTGGAAAGTTTTAATATTTATTTCTCGAGAAATAACCCTAATGTATTGTAAACAAAACTGCCACACTCCAATTTATGTGCCAGAAACGTTTTAAACAAATAATCTAAACGACAGCATTTTTTGTCCTCGCAATAATAAAAGTAGTGAGACGGCGAGCTTTCAGCCAATGAAAATCTAGTAAATAGCGAATAACAGTAAATACACGTGACCTTAAGGAGAATTTAATATATCAATGTCGTTGTTTTGATATAATATAATTAGGTCGATTTTTTTTAGCCAAACTCGTTGTAAATCATATGTCTAATGAAAAGAAAGTTCGCGCTATTAATACTGGTATTTATCGGTGTCGGCTAAAATGTAATAAGTGCATAAATGTGAAAGATTTAGGTCAGCGATGACTCATTGGGTAGAGTGTCCAACTGACAGCTGCTTACCAATTGGCGATTATGTCACATGTGCCGTGTTTTCGGACCCTCCACCCCATCAGACGGACAGTTTTCCCCGATGCCAGACAAGCTTTACCCCTCTTACCCCCGTGAAGCCGCTGTCGGTAATACCTCACGGGCTTGTCCTCTCTCAACAAATTTTAAGCTGTTTGTAGCCTGTGTAAATGTGATGAATCAATTTATTATTCTTAAGAAAGTAGGCCTACACGACACTGTGGAATTAATTTTTGCATGCATCGCATTTAACGTCCCACCACAGCTCCGAGTATTAAGATAATTTGAGAAGGGTTGGAAATGTTGTTTGATAGCAATGATATAGGCCTATATATAATCGAATATAAATATAGATAATTGCCAAATATCAAAATCAATCAAGGTGTGTGAAGCTATATTTTATTAGAGGCTCTCTTCCTACTGTAGTCTTTGCGTGTGTAGACATACATACTTTGCATTGTCGAGTTCACCCAAATATTAACTGGTTAGAATAGATCCCCTAAGCCCACCCTTCCTCATCTCTAATAAAGTCGACACTGTAGCATCCATATAATATAACTATGCATAAATCAAAGGCAAGGCCCAGCACCCCCCCCCCCCCCTCATACACTGCTTAATCCCCCACCCTCCATATAAGGTTTGAAATACCTTTTAATATCAATATACCCACAAAAGCACCCCTAATAAGGTTTGACAATGTAATAACAATTAACTGATGTTTTGTGGGCAGTTATTTGTGTTTGCTAATTTTTGACTTTTTGAAATTAATGCATAGGTATAATACAGGTTGTGTTCTAACAACTGGCTAAACTGTCCCTTGTTTGTCCATTCCCCTATTTTAAAAAAATATATAGACTACTTGGTCTTGCTCAAAGGAGCGGTCTATGGGAGTTTTAAAAATAAATTATTTTTTTTAACATTATTTATTAAAGATAATTGGGTTATAGAGCAGGCAACCCCACTCTCCAAAAAAAAAAAAAAAAAAAATACAAACATATAAATATTACAATCAAAACATAATGAAATTACAATAATAAATCAAATACATAAATATACACATATATATATATTACATACACTCACACACACATGTACACACTACACATACTTTAATTCATTGATAATTAACATCAAACAACTGAGAAAAAATGTACCATAATAGACTAAAATAAATCGTGTACCATAATGCGCTTCAGCCCCAGTTGTATCAAGAGACTCGAGGGACGAAGCTTGACACATTGCACCAAATCAAATGGCGTATATAGACTGGAATAACCAGACGCTAGAAATTTGCACTCGCTTGAGACTGCTGGCTTATTTCGCCGAACATAGATGATTTGAAATTGGAGTAAAAACGGAAACCATTGAATGTAAATCAATTTATATACATTCATACTACAGTATTATATGCGTTGCGACCCACTTTTCTCAATTTCTAGGTCTCAAGTGTTAGCGATTTAGCTCCTTTAAATATTACTGTAATGACTTTAATTGACATAAGTTCTGATTTTAATGAAAATGAATATGGAAAAAAACAGTATGTACAAGCTCTGTTGATAAGATATGAATTTATAGGCTTGAATCAGCATACAATAGGTATGTAAAAACATATATACAAAGTCATTTTAAAATTTAATAAAACATGTTGATTTTGATTTTATAATTATACTAAATCATTCATGGACTAAAGTGTACAAAATATGCATAATGAATTTGTTATGGTTAATATATGTTATAGCGAGTTCGATGATAGGTTCAATATTAACAAAGATTACTTGAATTGTAAAACTGTTCAAAATTTAAACTCGACTAATGATACAGATTTAAAACATTAGTTTTACTATAAGATAAAACAAAATTATAATCCGATGGAATAACTTGATTTTAAAAATATCAGAAATTAAGAGAAAAAAAAATCACTAAACTTCAGCCGATCATAAGGGACAGACACAAAAAAACCCCTGATGTAAGAGTTATAAACTATGTGAGAATGTAGCATTCAACTGAGGATAAAATCCATGCTCCCATATATTGCTTTAATCTTAGTAATGCCAGGTTAAAGGTGTACAAAGAATTGGGGATAGAAAATCATTTTAAAGAAAAGGAAAAAATAATAATACTTTTAAAACAAATATTTGTTGATGTAATAATGAAAATATATATATTTATTTATTTTTATTGAGAATGTATTGATTATTATCTTTGTAACAATATATAGTTTTTACATTCAACATTCTTCTACATCACCATGATCATCATCATCCACAGCCATCTCTGTGGGTGTAGGTGTGGAATTTTGACAGTCTTTACATCCACATAGATCTGTACAGGAAAGAGCAGCAACTTTACAGGAACATCTTTTTGATTCACCTTTGAAGCTTCTTCCTTTGTTCCTAATTGTATGTGGAAACTTTCAATTACTGTTTCAAAAGTTTTGTATTGTTGACGTGTAAGCGTGATACCGTGTTATATCAAATTCTGGAAATTTTCACGGAAACCCAGAACACCGGAAACCGTGCTTCGGCGGGAGGCAGCTACCCCTCTAACTTTCGGCCAATCTGACTTTTGTACTGAATTGACTATGGATTAAAACATTTTTCCTGGAGCCACTCTGCTTTGTGCGATATTTTTCCGGTATCGATTAGTTTTTATATAAGAGTACGCCGTAGCTCTGCTGTCCAGACAAAATTTCCCTCATAGCACACTATGTGGTTATGCCCGTCTTCATTTCTCAAAAAGCTGTGGATATACATGTAAACTGTTAATATTTAAATGTGTATTTTGTATTTTATAACATTATATTTTTGTCTTTTAAATAAAGTACATGTATACATACTTATAGTATATTTTGTTATATAATTCTGCTAGATTTTTAACTTTTCTGTGTAATACATTTAGAATTCTGACATGTTATGGGTAGAGAGAAATGGGGTGTAACATCCAATAGACATAAACTGTCCTTTGGGACTAAGTGATTCAATTCAAGTTGAATAATTCCCTCGCACCAGGAATCTTTAGTAGTGGGAGGACCCAGAGAAAACCCATGTTCAAGTTGGGTGTGGAAACAAACTGCTTGACTCAATGACAGATCTTATGATCTAAAGTGCACACGTTTGACCACTCAACTTCTATCCCCTGCCACAGGTAAAGAACATTTGATTATTTGTTGACTGTACTTCCCATTTACTACAGCAAATAATGCATAATATTGAAGGTTTTAATGGTTGGTTATATTTTCGTATCTTTGCTCATCAAAATTTGACATTAGAATTGCATCCAAAAATGATGTTTATTTAATGTTAGATTTACGTTATATGGTCGGTTAGATTTCCATCATTTTGCTCATCCTTTTAACGACAATTTAACGTCAGGAAATGACGTTAATCTAGCGTAAAGTTTACGTCATTTTTACGTTATATTTACATCATTTTCTGGCGTAAATCTAACGTAAAGTTTACGTCATTTTCTGACATAAATCTAACGAAAGTGACCTAAACTTTACGCAAAATTTACGTTAGATTTACGTCAGAAAATGACGTAAACTTTACGTTAGATTTACGTCAGAAAATGACGTAAATATAACGTAAAGTTTCCGTTAGATTAACGTCATTTCCTGACGTAAAATTATCGTTAAAAAGATGAGCAAATTGATGGTAAACTGACTGACCATTTTTACGTAAATGTAACGTAAATTTAACATCATATTGTTATGTGGGAATGCAGCTGCAACAGTCTAATTGGATGGTTGGAATTCAGGGGCCGTATTTATAAAAATTCTTAGAGTTTTCATAACTTTTACTCTAAGACTTCCTAAAACAACATTTAGTTAAAAGTTACCCTTTAGAAATATTTATAAAGGGTCTTAGAGTTACTTTTAACTAAATGTAAGACTTGGGTCCAAACCAAACTCTTAGCGATGTAACCATGGGAAATCCGGGGATTCCCTGAAGTTATTTATAGCTCAGTGTTGATCTCTGAACAATATGCGGATCAGATAGTACATCTAACGTTTCTGCAATCACTCTACTCACCGTAGGTTGACTGACGCCGAAATCGTCACCACTACACAGTTGCATTTTACCAGTAGCTAGGAAACGAAGCGTAATGGCGATCTTCATCTCAGCGTCGATTGAGAAATTTCGTTTAGTAGGACTCGTAAGTAGATGCCGAACTAAATCTGTCACAAAAAGAAGCCCACCCATGTCCATTCGATATCTCCTTATCAACTCGTCATTGTTGTACTCCACTAAGAAATCTCTTCTTGTTTTAAACTCTCTTAGGCGGCGTACACGGACGGCCATGTTAACCAAGATAAGAGTACTTTTAACAAGTTAGGAGTGCTACAGGAGGACTCCTAAATATGTGTCATAGTTAGGAGTAATTCTTAAAGTAAAATGTTTTATAAATAGGTCTTAGGAAAATCTACAAAGTTAGGAGTAATTTTTGACAGTTAAGAGTTGGTTCCAACTCTTAGAATTTTTATAAATACCGCCCCAGGCCCGCATAGAGTTGCAAACTGATTGGAAACTTGGAAGTTGCTTAATTCACGGACTAGCACAGCAGAAAAACGCATTTGCGGAGGTTACATTTTGCCTTTCTTAAGTGACTTGGTTGGCTAGCTTTTAGGCATTGTTTCAGTTATGGACTCTAAATTTTAATTACGGTCACTAACCTTTGAACCCGTTTTAAGTAAGATTTGTTCAACATTTGGTTTCATGACTTGGTTAAATAGCTTTAGGCTTTGTTTCAGTTATGGACTCTAAATTTTAATTATGGTCACTAATTAGTGCTTATTAATTAAGCTCTTTTAAGTAGCATCAGCACAACATTTTATGCTCTTAAGTCATGCATTCTGTTTCTTAGTGTTAAGTAATTACGGTCACTAAATAGTGACATTTAAACTTGTCACCTTTGAACCAGCCTTAAGCAAGGTTTATGAACCTTTTGTCACTCTTAAGTGATTTGTTTTTGGTTTTATGACTTGTTTGTCTAGCTTTTAGACTTTGTTTCAGTTATTGACTCTACATTATAATTACGGTCATTAATTAGTGCTAATTAATTAAGCTCTTTAGTAGCATTAGCAGATCATTTATGTTGTTGAGTCATGCATTCTGTTTCTTAGTGTTACCGGTAAGTATGAAACGTTTGCAAGAAAATTGTGGATGGCCATTGAATTTTAACTCTTATTAAATTTGGGAGGGTTAGGGGGCGTGCACCCAGGTATATGCACAGGTTACAAAACTTAAGAATTGGCTTTCCAAAATGATCTAGGGGTGAAATATGTGTTGTAGACCTCAAACGTTTTGACTAAATGTCACTTAGCTCCCGGGCCATTACTGTGTATTTATCGACTTTGAATACACGTTTGAAATTGTTTGGGGGATTTGTTTATAGAATAAAGTATTAAATAATTCCATAAATGGAAAATCTTTTAATGTGAGAACTAATATTTATAAATATGCTTAATATAATGCTAATACAATGTATTTCTATCCAAATAATAAATTGCATCTTATACATATCGAGGCATGAATACATTTACTAATCGTTGTGTATGTATGATTTTTCGCGTGCGCACTCTCAATTTTTTGAGGGGATTCCGCGTGAAAATTAGAGGTCTCAGGGGGGCCCGCTTATACGGGCGGACACCGTCCTCCTAAACTCCCTCCCAGCACGCCCCTGCCTACAAAAATAACTAAACATTTTCCATGAATACTGCTTATTATCGAAATTAAATGTTAATACACATAAAATTAAGATAATGATTTTTAATGGAAAAGAATCAGATAAATGCATCTTTTATTTTAATAACTCAGGTACTGATGTTCTTGATTTTATTTCACGTAAAATGGATATCGAAACTAATTAAAAATCTGAGAAAACTATGTACGGAGTTTTATTAAAATGTGGTAAACATAATTCAAGCATATATAAACTACGTGTGTTTGATAATGACTATATTATTATATACTTTCAAAGTTTGGGGCTACTCTAACATTAACAGCATCGAACAAATCCATATGAAATATTGTAAATACATATTATCACTAAAACAATTCCATGTTGTCATTTATAAATATCGATGATTGATTAAATTCCCGGATTATCCACTGCCCAGGTCTTTTTCCGTGGTTTTTTTTTATCTCAGAAACTGTTCTACATTAAGCTAACCATCAAGTTGATCACTATTTACATCAAGCGCTCACTAACGCAGAGAGATCAGAGATTCTTTGTGTGCAACCTTTGACGTCACTCGAGTAGACATCCCTAATCGTTGGGTTGCCGGTTACGGAACCCATCAGAAATTAATATCAATTTTTCTGCATGTTAAATCCACTACATATTTAACGGTCCAGTGAGCTCCAGTACGAAAGGCCATATATCTTACTGATACAGCACCATCACGTGTCCATTGTAGCACTGGTCCATTGTTGTCCATAGTACCTGGTCTGAGATATACAGTAGTGTTTGTCCATTTTATCCAAAAGGGTGTATATTGGTCAGTATTTATCATTATACTAGGATCCAACGATTTCACCATATTAACGCCCATGAATGTCTCTCTTATGGTTGTCTTTTGGTTATCGTATCCTCCAAACACCAACTCAAAGACTAAACTAGAAATATCTGTAGACTCAAATAATCCTATCACTGCATCCTTTTTGCCTTTTATCCACACAAGTTCCGATTCCTTATTTTGGATATTCCTGAATTCTGTGTAAGGGGAACCTGCTTCAACTTTAATTACTTCACAATTTGACAAATAGACACCACAAATTAAAACAATAAACCGAGACCACCACAGAACAGCCATTGTAGTCTCGATCAAGTTTAACTATGTATTTAATAACAGGTTCTGTTTACAGTCGATTCCTTAATCAAGTCTTAAGTCAATATATAAAACACATGCAGACTAGTTTAAGTATATAATACCTTCTTTCCAGTTACAATGTCATAGAAAATAACTTTATTATCTGTTTGGTAGCAGTACTCTGAAACGTTCCTGGAACATTGTACAGTATCAGCCCACACGATGTGCTATTACCAATGACAAAATTGTCTTAAGCCTATAGCTTTATGACGCCCTACGACGCGATAAAACTGACGGCGACTAACAGTACCTGAGAGCTGATGTTGCTGCGACTGAATTTATCGACTGAATTTACCCACGACTGGACGCAACCACGAGCGATCATTTGATCATAGTCGTAAGCGCTTCTGTCGGCTGGCGTCAGTTGCAGAATCATAGCCACAACTGATCAATTGACTGCCACGTAATAACCTTTAAAATGGCCTCATTCCACTTTTCCGCCATGTTTGTTACCGCCCCCTGGGTACCACGTGACTAAATAACCACTAACAAGATTGTCTTAAAAAAAAAACCATTGATCATATTTATGTTGTTTACAATAGATTTCTAAATTAAATACCTGTCCGATAATTATTAATCGAAATCATCCTTAATTCTTTATAGGAGCTAAGCCTCTTAAATCAATATTTTACATAATAATCGAAAATAAAAACACGAATTAGAATTCAATATTGATCAATTTCAATCAATATGGATGTTGTTATCTTACCATACAACTATAGGATCCTAATATCAAAAAAAAATTTTTTCAAGTGCGTGTGATTCTGCCACAACAGCGGCCATATGGCCTATTCTTTCGTCGAATTCCAACTGCCAAGGGATCTCTTACGTGCACGGCAATGTGTACACGGGACTTCAGTTTTTCGTCCCATCCGAACGACTATACGTTGCCCCTTGCCAGGCCCTCCGTCATACACCACTGACAAGGGGGTACCACGCCGGGAAATCCCGATGATCTTCCTCGGCCATCACCAATCGAACATGGGACATCTAGGTTAGCTAGGCACGTCTTACTGAGTCACCGTGGCTCCCTGTTCAACACAATACTTCGGTTATTTATTTCTATTGCCATATATGCAATGTCGAGGAGGCGACTTGTGTCAGGACAGTGGTGTTTCCGCTTACTTTTCATGGAATTCCAAGTGTTATATTACGTAAACATGGGCTAACTTTTGATAGGAAGAAACCCCTAGACAACACATTGACTGGCAATCTGCGGGCAATATCCCTGACAACCGGGTGGGAAACATCTTAAGATTGTTAGTTAAGGCAGTGTTGGCAAGACGAGTATATCACATGCAGTGTGCTACGACCTACTTTTATTTCAAGCATGTCAACTTGTACACGGTTTTTTGTCCTATCCAAAGAACTAGAGGATGTTCCTAGCCACCGGGGCCTATTTTAACGTGCCTGCTGGCACGAAGGTGCCTCTAGATAAAAAAAACCCGTGCTTTGAAAATCTGAAATCCGTGCTTTGAAAAAATGCTATGTAGTCTTGTGAATCTGGAAAGATTGTAGGTGGAAACTTTCAATTACTGTTTCAAAAGTTTTGTATTGTTAACGTGTAAGCGTGATACCGTGAATTTTCAATTTCGGGAATATTTCACGGAAACCCAAAACACCGGAAACCGTGCTTCTGCGGGATGCAGCTACCCCTCTAACTTTCGGGCAATTTGACTTTTGTACTTAATTGAATATGGATTAAACATTTTGCCTGGAGCCACTCTACTTTGTGCGATATTTTTCCGGAATCGATTAGTTTTAATGAATGCAGCTACAACAGTCTAATTGGGTGGTGGGAATTCAGGTGGGCATAGAGTTGCAAACCGATTGGAAACTTTAAAGTTGCTTAATTCACGGACTAGAATAGCAGAAAAACGCATTTGCGGAGGTTACATTTTGCCTTTCTTAAGATCCCTTGGACAACAACAAGAGGAGAACGTCCATGTGCACAAAAAGAACCCCAAACCATGACGCTGCCGCCACCAAATCGGTCAACTTCTCTGACGCATACTTGAGCGTAACGTTCAACTCGTCTGCGGTACACTCGGACCCTGCCATCGGCAAATCTCAAAATGAATCGAGATTCGTCAGTAAAGACAACCGAATTCCACTGTCTTTGAGTAAATCTTATGTGTCTTGTGGCCCACACAAGTCGGTTACGGCGATGAAGAGGTGTCAATATTGGTCCATTATAGGGCCTCCGAGCTCGAAGACCAGCAGCCTGCAAGCGATTTCGAACAGTTTGTGCAGTTACCCTTCACCAAACATCTCTCTACTTGTGGAGGTTGCAGTGACAAATCTGTTTCTAAGATGACGTAATCGTATTGCTTGATCTTCCTGGAGTGACGTCACACGTGGAGCTCCCGCCCTTGGGCGGTCGGCAATAGTTCCAGTTTGAAGCACTCGCATTCTAAGATTAATTATTGTCTGGCGTGAACAAATAAAGGCTCTTGCAACAGTGATCACAGACTAACCAGCATAGAGCCTACCTATAGCACGTAGACGTTCTACATTTGAAAGGCGCGGCATTTTCTAACAAAGATGAAAATAACAATTTTAATTTGTTTTTCCAGTTCAAGTTACGTGTGCATGTTCAGTTTAAGCAAACTTGCATCGATTGACCTCACGAGTTTGTGTTTGCACGTGTTTTTCAGGTTTTTCATCTTTATATGCTCAAAAGTCACGTGATCCACGGGACTTTACAATTTTATGAAATTAAAGGCTTCTTACTACTTACTATCGTTAGAAACACTTTAAAATTTATTTGACTTACCAGAATTTTTTTTTTTTTGAAATTCATCAGTGTCAAGTTTTTAATTTGGCTGAGGATATTATTGTATGCAGACGACACTAAACCGTTAGCAGACTCAGGCGAGGACCTACAAAAATAACTAAACATTTTCCATGAATACTGCTTATTATGGAAACTAAATGTTAATACACATAAAATTAAGATAATGATTTTTAATGGAAAAGAACCAGATAAATGCATCTTTTATTTTAATAACTCAGGTATTGATGTTATTGATTTTATTTCACGTAAAATGGATATCTAAACTAATTAGAAATTTGAGAAAGCTATGTACGGAGTTTTATTAAAATGTGGTAAAAATAATTCAAGCATAGAATGTATAAACTGGATGTGTTTGATAATGACTATATTATTATATACTTTCAAAGTTTGGGGCTACTTTAACATTGACAACATCGAACAAATCCATATGCAATATTGTAAATACATATTATCACTAAAACAATTCCATGTTGTCATTTATAAATATCGATGATTGATTAAATTCCCGGATTATCCACTGCCCAGGTCCATTTCCATGGTTTTTATCTCATTAAGCTAACCATCAGGTTGATTAACATTTACATCAAGCGCTCACTAACGCAGAGAGATCAGAGATTCTTTGTGTGCAACCTTTGACGTCACTCGAGCAGACATTCCTAATCTTTGGGTTGCCGGTTACGGAACCCATCAGAAATTAATATCAATTTTTCTGCATGTTAAATCCACTACATATTTAACGGTCCAGTAAGGTCCAGTACGAAAGGCCATATATCGGACAGATATAGCACCACTACGTGTCCATTTGAGCACTGGTCCATTGTTGTCCATAGTACCTGGTCTGAGATATACAGTAGTACTTGTCCATTTTATCCAAAAGGGTGTATATTGGTCAGTATTTATCATTATATTAGGATCAAACGATTTCACCATATTAACGCCCTTGAATGTCTCTCTTATGGTTGTCTTTTGGTTATCGTATCCTCCAAACACCAACTCAAAGACTAAACTAGAAATATCTGTTTGGTTTAAACATATTTTATTACTTTAAAGTAAACGGATCGGACAAAAGTTACTAAAACTTACAAAAGAGTCCTCTCCAATACAATATAATTGTTTTAGGTGGTCAGTGAAACAACGTCAATGAATGTACATATCGGATACTAATAAACAATACATTAACAAAACTATATGGACCAGGGAGAATACCTCGGTAAAACATACCTTACAACAGCGAAATATACGAAAGCGTGTAAGGTTTATTTGGCGAGGTTCAAATATTAAATTAATTTCTATTGAAAGGAAAAACTGTTTGGCGGGCGGTAGCATGTTTATCCATTCTAGAACTACATCATGATTTGAAACGCTCTGTGTTTTCTATGTATTTCTGTACTTGCTTAACTAAATACATATTTTGATTTGTCGTTAATTCCGGGTCACCAGAAAGCAGTGTCGTCAGATTTAGGTTATAATAGTTTTTTAATTGATCAAATAATATACTCCTTTGCTCATCATACAAAGGACAATGTTGGAAGTAGTGTTGCGTATCTTCCGTTTCATGGCCACAGTGACATTTTTGATCATTTACAAGGTTAGATTTATAAAGATGTGATTTTAATGGGCTACAGCCGTGACGAAGTCTTGTATGCAATATATTAAGTTTCCTGTCACATGTTAATAGATAATTAGGTGGAGGTTTTGGTTGATCAAAGTTTGTTATTTTTGATTTGAATACTGCTCTACTAGGGGCAGCTTTTGTTGACGAATCTAACGAATTCCAGGCGCGAATTGTGCTTAGGAAAAACGATTTTTCAAAACGTGACGTTCGACAACGTGGCGTCAATAGATCGTTGGTATTTCGTAATGAATATGGTGTGTTATTGTTTCTATATTGTTGTAAGATATTTGTAAGAAACACAGGACAATTATTGTTGTATATATCGTAAAAAAGTATCAGTTTCTGTCTGAAACGTCTGGTTGACAGTTTGTCCCATCCCGTTTCTTGATAAAGTGCTTCTTTACTCGCAAACTTGGGTAAACCCGTAACTATACGAGCAGCTTCTAACTGAATTTTTTCTATACGAATACTATCATTTTTGGTACAGTTATCCCAGACCGGACTAGCATATTCCAAGATCGATCTGATGTATGCTTTATATATTTTGTCTAACGTGTTCTGTTCCAATTTGTACTTCAGTTTTCTTAAAATGTTCAATTGCTTTCATGCAGTATTGCAAATTCTATCAATATGGTTGGCCCATTTTAAATCTTGCGACAAAGTAATGCCTAGGTGTTTGTGGTACGGGACAATATCGAGTTCAGTTCCCCCTAATTCGAGGGAGGGCAGTTTCCTTAGCTTCTTCGGTGAAAATAGCAAGACTTTTGTCTTATTCGGATTGAAATTTATCAGCCATTTTTGTGACCAAATGTGTAATCGGTAAAGATCATTATTGAGCGAATTTTCTAAGTCTTCGATACTAGATTTAGTACAACCAATGGCTGTATCATCAGCAAATAACCTGGCAATGTTATTCAGTACATCATAGATGTCGTTTATGAAAACAAGGAACAAGAACGGTCCCAACACGGATCCCTGTGGCACTCCAGAATTCAAGTTAATCTGATTGGAGTAAACATTATTTACTAATACTTTTTGTTTCCTTCCTTCTATGTAGCTTTTTATCCAAGTCAGACAGGGCTCATCGATTCCATATTTACTGAGTTTATGTAGTAGACCAGTGTGATATCCACGATCAAAAGCTTTTGATATATCGAAAAAAACATAACAAGAAATTTTTTGACTTTCAATAGCATTAACACAATCATGATAAATTTCTATTAGTTGGTGTACAGTAGAGTGATTAGGCCTAAATCCAGATTGAAAACTGTATAGTAGATCATTATCTTTAAAATAGTTATACAAGTGTCTGAATACAATCTTTTCTAAGAGTATACTTATACAGCTCAGTAGTGATATTGGTCTATAATTTGCAGTTATGTTTTTCGATCCGTTTTTAAAAATTGGTATCACATTTGCAATTTTCCACAACGCTGGGAATATCCCTTCTTCAATGGATTTGTTGAAGAGTTAACAAAGTGGTGTGCTTATTGAACGCGAAGTTTGTTTCAGGAATTTATTATTTATTTTATCAGGGCCACTTGCCTTCTTATCTTTTAAACATGTTATAACATCGATTATTTCAGACTCTAAGATTTTTGGAAGAGAAAAATTCTGATTTGTGCGGGAACTGAATTCCGGCAATTCTCGTGATGATGTATTATTTGACACAGATCCAAAAAAGTTGTTCAAAAGTTCTGCTTTTTCATGTTCAGAATAAACTAATTCATCCTCCGTTTTGTTGTGCCATTGGGGAATATGATTTACCTTGTTTTTTCCGACTAGTTTATTTATAATTTTCCAAAAATCCTTTTGATTTGAATTTGGGCTACATATATCAGCTAACAGTTGCTTTTCATATTGCGATTTAAGTGCTTTTTTGTGATTATTTACCTTGTTCCGCTGTACTTTGTACCTTTGTAGGTCGCTTGGGTTATTTGTACGTTTGGCCCTATTCCTAAGTTTATCTCGAACTCTTATATTTTTACGTAGTTCTGAGCTGAATCAAGGTTTATCATTTGGGCGTATTAATACCCGTCTTTTGGGAATGCATTTGTTGATGAAGTCATTTAAGATACGATAAAAAAATTCGCACGAGTCATTTGTATTTAAGTTTGCAAATCGGTCATTCCAATCATAATTTTTGATAAGATTATTTAATTCATCAAAATTGCCGTGATTGTAGAGTACAACCTCCCTAACATAGTTAACTTTTGCAGTGACCTGTAAGTCCATTTCTCCGACTACACCCTTGTGGTCAGAAATATTAGAATCGAATCCAATTGTCTCACCAAACAGTACATGTAAATCTGATTGGACAAGAATAACATCAAGTAGTGAGGAGCAAGTGGGTGTCACCCGCGTTGGTTCGGTGATTATATTAACAAGGCAATTTGTAATGATAATTTCGTTTAATTTACTATTCCGGTTTTTAGATAAGTCTATGTTAAGGTCTCCAGTAACAATGACATTGGAGGATTCTTGGAGCGCCAATTCAAGAGAAACTTCAAGCTTTTGCCAGAATGACTCGGTTGTGTTTGGTGGTCGATAGTAGCATGATATCAGTAAAGGAACAGACCTTGTCTGAAGGTTCACTTCAATCCAGATGCACTCGATGGTGTCAAATTCAAGATCAGACCTTCTTTTGAAATTTAGTTTTTCATTAACGTAAACAAGAATGCCTCCCCCAAATCTATTCCTATCCTTTCGGATTGGTGCGTGAAAATTATCCCATACAAGCGACGGGTCGTGATATGTCCCGTCCAGGTGTGTCTCTGAAAAACAAACTATATGAAATTCATTGACTATTTCATATATCTCATCGATTTTGTTCCTAATGCTGCGGGCATTAAGATGAAATACCGTAAAATTCGCGGTTTTTAGTACCGGGCCCGGATTTTGTGGAACGTCGTTAGATAGAAGTATTTGAATGGTAGAATAATACTGCACAGTCAATTCGTTCCTTACATGATAAATAGTAAGCAAGTACCAATTAGTTATATGATAGCTAAGTAATTTTGTTATGATCTAGATGGCCTTTTTTAGTCATGGACATCGCTACATTTAAGATCTCGTTCCCGCAACCTGGTCTCATTTTAAATACACTGAGGTATATATATACTGGCAAATGTGTGGACAAATATATACAGCTATTAACACAACAATAGAAAACATTTAACAAGGAAACAAACATTTTTGTTTTAGAATAAAGCAGTATAGGCAAAAGCATATCGATATTTATTCTAAGGGATTAGACACTTATTAAGAGTTTAAGAGGGATTTCGTTGAGGTATTCAAGGTGTACCAAATACAGAATCCATATTATTTGCAATGATAAACACTTGAAGAGATTACAACTCAATAAAAGAATAATTGACAAGCCTTCGACGAAGTCCTATTTTAATTAAGTGGTATTTGGGGGGGGGGGCGGTAGGGGGGGGACTATTTCGTTTCAGTGACCTACGCATTATCTCCTAATCTCTATCATAATAAGCAATGATAAGTTGAAGTCGTAGCAACGGTCAAATCAGTTACTTCAATTATTAGGTATTACTTGAGTGTGGTACACCTGTAGAATAAGATGTTAATGACTAATATGAGGCATGTTTAGATTGTCAATGAACACAAGCGAACAATGATTACTCAGACAGGGTATTGTACGATTCACGTGTTGTTTATACGTTTAATAAGAGCTCACCAATGGTGTTTGGATGAACACTGATTGCAACTCGTGATTCAACTCTAAGTCAATATAAGTTAACATGTTATGAGCAATCATAGGGTTGCCGTGTTGTTTATGATCGATATTTCAATATGACGAAATATTCAAAGGGTCTTTTTACATTTCGATATTCTCAGACACTGACTTGACTCGTATTGATACCGGTATTGACTAAGTGGCAATATTTCATGTTAACAGCGTCAGAAAAGATACACAATAAATTGGACAAAATTTACTAAACAAAACATTCATCGTTCGGATTTAGTATTAGCAGAGACAAACTACAGTTATTTGTTGTCAGCACATATTCATAATTATGATGGCAGTTATAAGAGCTGACATTAGTTTTTAATTAGTTTTTACCTTCGACATTTCCTCGTCAATACTCATATGTTTCGTGAGTCTGAACTTTACACTGTTGTGGCCAACTACGTATATTTTCCCGTTTGAAAACCAAGCAGATTTTACGTTTGGGTTAGCAGTTTTACGTTATCGCGGGTCATATCTTCAGATATTACGATCCCGCTACCTTTTAGCTGTTTCCGTCTCGTGATTATCTTATACCTGTCATCTCGGCGTAATATTCTTACTATAATGCCACGATGTCTAATCTTGGTTGTTTCAATACCTCCAGTAACATGAACTACACCCACTCTGTGTGCTGCGTCTACTATTATTTCTTCGTCTATGTGTAGTTTTTCATGAAAGAGTTTCTTAGCTATTTCTATGCAATTTTCATTTTTTGTTTCCTTTATTCCAAATATCCTAATATGAGATTTTCTAGAATATTGTTCAAGATCGTTAAATTTACTTTCAAGTTCTTTCAGTTGTTGATCTTTACTTTGTATTATACTTTCTAGTTTTGTCACCCTTTCTTCTATGTGGTCCTGGTCCAAACTAAGACTTTCAGCAGCATTTTCTAGTTCAGATAAACGATTTTCGTGAAACACAAGTTTTTCATTTATGGCTTTGTTTAGTTCGTACTCCAGTTTCTTAACTGCTGCATCTACATCTTTACTGATTATTACATTTAGAGTCTCTTTGTCTATCAGCAGTTTTTCCGCCTTTGAAGATTTTTCTGTTACTGTTTCACTATTAGACATGCTAAATTTACCAGATTTTGATTTGATAGGTGTTTCGTCGCCCGAAAAACTAGAATCGCTGTGTAACATAAGCTTTCCATTGTCGTTAAGCCGACGAGTTAGGGTTTGTCTAGTTAAACGAGAATCAGAGCTCACCTGAGTTGTTTTCTTCGCCATGATTGATACATGTACAAAATATCTCAAATTTACTCGCTAGAAATCCCAATCCACATACCACTTCTCATAACTGTTTGAAATATCTGTAGACTCAAATAATCCTATCACTGCATCCTTTTTGCCTTTTATCCACACAAGCTCCGATTCCTTATTTTGGATATTCCTGAATTCTGTGTAAGGGAAACCTGCTTCAACTTTAATTACTTCACAATTTGACAAATAGACACCACAAATTAAAACAATAAACCGAGACCACCACAGAACAGCCATTGTAGTCTCGATCAAGTTTAACTATGTATTTAATAACAGGTTCTGTTTACAGTCGATTCCTTAATCAAGTCTTAAATCATTATATAAAACACATTCAGACTAGTTTAAGTATATGATACTTTCTGTCCAGTTACAATGTCATAGAAAATAACTTTATGATCTATTTGATAGCGGCACTCTCTTGCTCAGGGTCGTGTTTAGGATCCACAATAGATGCTGAGAGTTTAAAGCTATATTTAAATTTAGCACGTGCTGTTTACAGCCGTTCCCAAAATCAAGTATTAAAAGTCAATATATAAAACAAATTTAGCCAAGTGTATGTATATACAATCTTTTGTCCAGTTACAATGTTATAGAAAACAACCTTATTATCTGAAACACATGCACAGTATCAGTCCATCCGATATGCTATAACCAATGACGAGATTGTCTTAAGCTTATAGCTTTATGACGTCCTACGACGTGATAAAACTGACGGCAACTGAGAGCTTATGTCGCTGGGACTGAATTTATCCACGACTTGACGCAACCACGAATCGTATTGGCTATTGTAAAGTATTTGATCCATGTCCATACTTAGAATAATACCAGATTTGTTCCGAGACAGGTTTGCGACTATAGCGCTAGGAACTCTGGGAATATCACGAGCTGAAAATGTATGAAAATGGCATGTTTATGTATAATAAATGTGAAATGAATGAAGTCTTTGTAATTCAATGAAAAGGAGCCGAAACTCTGTTACAGCTATCTCATCGGGGGTAGACCCAAGGAAGTCGTAGGTGTGCTCCAGTCGCCGTCAGTTCTGTATCGTCGTAGGGCGACATAAGCTAGGCTTATCTTGATTAGAAGTATTCAGCTGAAATACTTTAAAATCCTCATTGATCATATTTATGTTGTTTACAGTAGATTTATAAAATAAGTACTTGTCCGATAAATTCTTAAGCCCGGCCCATACCGCTACGACTACACAACCCGACAGGACTCAGCGTCTTGGGTAGTTGTAAAAACAAATCGGGTCGCGTCTTTACTTCACTTGCCTAGGACGGTACCAGTCCACACAGGCCCGACTCTCACAGATTATGCCTCGTGAGTTACGCCACTTCCCTCTCTTGGGGCTAAAAATCTGCCATCTTGAATTTTCCCGGGGAAAACAAGGAGCACATGACCTGCACAGTCACATGACTAAAGTAAGACAGTTGATCGTGTCGTGTGATTATCTGAGACAAGACGTTGCGTTGGGTAGAGTCTGGCCAAGTCGTGGCGGTGTGGGCGGACTTTATTGTCACCAGACCGATAAATAAAATCCGACATGGTTCTTATTGTCAGTCCATACAATATGATATAGAAATTAACAGGATGATCATTGAATTTTATTCACGGGATACCGAAAGAAGCCAATGGCTTATATAAATCTGCTTCCCAAGGATGATCTTATTGATGCCGTCGTTGGTCAAATATCATTGAACAGAAATTCCCCCTCAACAGTAATAAATAACCAACAAATATTACCTGAATGGCTTAAGATAACCAACAAACATTTCCTGATTGGCTTAAGATAACTATTGTTAACGATATTATACTTAGGAGGTGGAATCAACTGAAATAAGATTTATAGGAGCTAGGCCTCTTAACTCAATATTTTCCATAATATTCGAAAATAAAAACACGAATTAGAATTCAATATTGATCAATTTCAATCAATATCGATGTTGTTATCTTACCATACAACTATAGGATCCTAATATCAACAAAAAAAATTTTCAAGTGCGTGTGGGTTTCTGCCCGGACAGCGACCATACGGCCTATTCTTTCGTCGAATTCCAACTGCCAAGGGATCTCTTACGTGCACGGCAATGTGTACACGGGACTTCAGTTTTTCGTCCCATCCGAACGACTATACGTTGCCCCTTGCAAGGCCCTCCGTCATACACCACTGACAAGAGGGTACCACGCCGGAAAATCCCGATGATCTTCCTCGGTCAACGCAGGGATCGAACACCGGACCTCTAGGTTAGCTAGGCAAGTCTTACTCACTGAGTCACCGTGGCTCCCTGTTCATCACAATAGTTCGGTTATTTATTTCTATTGCCATATATGCAATGTCGAGGAGTTTCCGCTTACTTTTCATGGAATTCCAAGTGTTACTAAACGGCAAAAAAGAAAAAAAAATCAGAGAGGCACTTTAATCAAATCATTCTAGAAAACGACTTACTAAATGGATCAAAGCAATTTTTTGTGAACAGTATGTTGACACATTAGTGATCAATTCCTCACAATTCCAAGACAATGCGAGAAGGTTTAGAGTCTGTACACAGTCTATACATCAGTATCTGGTGTGTCCACCGCGAGTGTCAATAACAGCAGTGCAGCGTCTGTACATGGAGTGGACCAGACGATTGATGAACGCCATTGGCACCTGGAACCACACTCTCAGAAAAACCTGGCACAATCCATCGGCTGTGTTTGATCTCCCAAAGATGTTCAATCTGGTTTAAGTCCGGACTAAGGGCTGGTCCCGGTGAACAGCACGTGTAGCATGGGTTACATGAAAATCATAGAGAACACATTACCATCTCAGAAGTCTGGTTGCGTTTTTGAGAACATTTCTTGGGTTCAATTTTGTGTTTGGGAAGAAGCCTTATTGCTCAGGTAAAGTTGGAGATGTGGTCACAAATATACAATATTTGTATATTTTCAGCATATTCTGATGTATTAGAACTGACCACTACCAGATTATAAATTAAAACAATGATCCAGATAGCATTCAAAGTTGACATAGAAATATACGATAAATTAAAGTCCCGGTGCGCCATTTTTATTTTTTCATGTACTCAGATTGATTAGTTAACATTTAATTAAAGATACATTATGGAAGATTCGATAACGAGTTGGCAGTTCTCATTATAATAGTTAAAAACTAGAAGATGTAAAGGGAATTTGCTGAAAATTTCAGGCCTAAAGAAAGACCTGCAATAGACAGATTTAGCTCTTGCTTAATGTATGTTTAAGTAACCCAAATCAAAATAGCAGCACTAGATAATGTACCGACCTGGATTCAATCGGATTTTGTTTTAAAAAAAAGACCTATCAATAATTTTGGACGAAAAGAGTAGATCGATGAAATTTTGTAAATACTGAAAAAAATTGAACCATTTTTGGGGTGATATTCCTATTAGAGATTCGTATAGGAGATTTCACAATATTGTAGTTTGCAAGTGATCGCTTAAATGACGCATCGCGACTTTAAAACAACGAAATGATTAATATTACTATGCGCCTGTCCTTAATTGGGCTCTTCAGATGTTATAAAGTAAGGGGTGTTGGATGGCCGAATGGTTAGCACGTGCGCGCCATATCATACGGTCTGTCATTAAGTCAACTGGTGGGGTTTCAATTCCCTGGTTGTAGGTTACAAGGAGTAGGGTTGCCTGTCCAACTTTGTGGGTTTTCCCCCGGTCCTCCGGTTTCCTTCCATTGCTAAAGACCCCTACGCGCAAGCGAATTATTGAAAAAAAAATTGAACCATGTGTTGGTCCCGAAATGGCCTAGTTTGTGTCGAGTGGACGTTAAACCCCACCTCTCTCTCTCTCTCTCTCTCTCTCTCTCTCGTTATAAAATATATATAATTCCATATAACTTTTTTAGGTACACAATATAAAGCTTTATTAACACGATGTGATACATTTTAAACAACTTATTTTTTTTAAAAAAATGTAGGTATTCGGGTTACTTTGTAAGACAACGTATATAAAAAATTGGGGGCCTTAATAAGTCCCCCTAACCACCAAGTAGTGTACCTTTGATTAGAAGTGAATATCAATTTTCCTGCATGTTAAATCCACCACATATTTAACGGCCGCACGAGGTCCCGTTCGAAAGGACATATATCGGACAGATACAGCACCATTGTTGTCCATAGTACCTGGTCTAAGATATACAGTAGTACTTGTCCATTTTATCCAAAAGGGTGTATATTTGTCAGGATTTAACATCATACTAGGATCAAACGATGCCACCATATCAACGCCCAAGTATGTCGCTCTTATGGATGTCTTTTTGTTATCGAATACCCCAATCGCCAACTCAAAAACTGAACTAGAGATATTTGTAGACTCAAATAATCCTATTACTCCACCCTTGTAGCCATTTATCCACACAAGTTCCGATTCCTTATTTTGGATATTTCTGAATTCTGTGTAAGGGGAATCTGCCTCAAGATGAATTACTTCACAATTTGACAAACAGACACCACAAATTAAAACAATAAACCGAGACCACCACAGAACAGCCATTGTAGTCTCGATCAAGACCGTTTTTAGGATACAGCTAAAAGTTTAACTATGTATTTAATAACACGCGCTGTTCACGGCCGATTCCTTAATCAAGTTTTAAGTCAATATATAAAACAAAGTTTAAAGCTATATTTAAATTTAGCACATGATGTTTACAGTCGTTCCCATAATCAAGTATTAAAAATCAATATATAAAACAAATTTAGCCAAGTGTATATATATATATATATATATATATATATATATATATATATATATATATATATATATATACACACAATCTTCTGTTCAGTTACAATGTCATAGAAAACAACCTTATTATCTGATTGGTAGCAGTACTCTGGAACATTGTACAGTATTAGTCCATACGATATGCTATAACCAATGACAAGATTGTCTTAAGCCTAGTTTATGACGTCCTACGACGCGATAAAACTGATGACGACTAACAGCAACTGAGAGCTTATGTTGCTGCGCCTGAATTTATCCACTGAATTTATCCACGACTGAACGCAACCACGAGCAATCAGTTGATCATAGTCGTAAGCGCTTCTGTCGGCTTGCGTCAGTTGCAGAATCATAGCCACAACTGATCAATTCACTGCCACGTAATAACCTTTAAAATGACCTCATTCCACTTTTCCGCCATGTTTGTTACCGTCTTAAAAAAAACATTGATCATATTTATGTTGTTTACAATAGATTTCTAAATTAAGTATCTGTCCGATAATTATAAATCGAAATCCTTCTTAATTCTTATTGTCATCAGACCGATAAAAAAATCTGACATGGTTCTTATTGTCAGTCCATACAATATGATATAAAAATTAACAGGATGATTATTGAATTTTATTCACTAGATATTGAAACACGATAATGGCTTATAAATCGGCTTCCCAAGGATAATCTTATTGATGCCATTGTTGGTCAAATATCATTGAATACAAATTTACCCCTCTACAGTAAGAAATAAATAACAAATATTTCCTGAATGGCTTAAGATAACCAACAAATATTTCCTGAATGGCTTAAGATAACCAACAAATATTTCCTGAATGGCTTAAAGACCACGTAAGATCAAAAATCTAAATTGCATGTATGTATAGCCCATAGTCACTATATCAACTTTACGGCAAGTTCACAGCAATCTGATTAAAATTAAGTCCGCTGTTAACGTTTAGGTATCCGACACGCCAAAACGCTTTTCGATTTTTCAATTACAACCTTAATCCGGTTGATTGGCTGGTGACGTCACAGGCACTACACATAGGATATACATTATCTATACAATATCTCACTGTCTGTACAATATTGCACTATCAATACACACGGCAACTGGACAAGCGTCTATTGACGGTCCAATTACCACGTGACTGGCCTGATCATAATCACCGAATTATCGTTTTTCATTGGTATAGATTAGACATTTGTGATTGGAATATTTTAGAGTGAATTTAAAATGCCGTATCATGCCGTAGATCATTTTAAGCTGCCTTTGTTTAAATAGGCCACGTGTCAAATGAAGATGACTCAAGAAATTAGCGCATTTACCGGTAATTTGGATAACCCCGTAATACTTGATATCCCAAACTTAAGTACAGAAATACAAATGGTGCCAGTCATTTGTCGATATATTCATTATTAGCTATATATAATAATAAAAACCATTTCTATACATAAAGAACAACTGCAGTGAATATGGAATTTTCCGATGACTATGCATAACATGTACAATAGATCGCACTCATTTCTCTGCCAATCAACGCTTGGTATCTTATTACCATGTACCGTTCCATGTACTACGGGTGTAGTAAATGAAGTTAAACTTCGCCGCGAAAATTGCATGGGATCAGTCGTGGAGTTCCTGGTGCCGTTTGGTGAGTGATTAAACTGTCATTGCAATTGTAAAATACTTTTATTATAAAGAAGATAAATGATGTTAGACATTATAACCTAATGGTATCAAAAACGTTTATCCATCCATCAATTAAATGTTGTTTAAACGCCAATCAACAAATAATACGAGGCTACTTGATTACAAAAACACCGGTGAGCAATAATTATTGGATATATAGTAATTTTAAACAACTTATTAGTAAAACTTAATTATTTTATACAATTAATGTGTGTGTGTGTGTATGATTCTTCCATTAGTTCCTTCGTGAGGTATTACGCATACGTTCCACTTAGTGACGTCTTTGATCTGGCCGGCGTAAAAAAAGATAATTACCTAATCAACATTCTTAATCCCACTAATACTCACTGCTAACACCAACGTGTAAATTAATTTATGGCCCATGCCTGTATAACTCGTTGTTGTTGTTAGTTAGTTGTAATTTACGCCCGCTTCCACCGAGGTGATATCACAGACATCGTATAACTTTTATAGTCGGATTGATTAATTAATGACAGATATTAACGACACTACACTTTATGTGGAAAAGCGAAGTGCTCGCAGTAAAAACCGTATATTATTTACATATACTATTCAAAAAAAGTAGGGGATATTTGATTTTTAAGTGTTATTAAAGTCACCTAATGAAACTGACGAAGAAACAAATGACAAAATGAAATGAAGTTCACATTCATCGATTTATTCCAAATGATCGTTAGACTAAGTAAGGCACAGACTGACCATTATAAGGGTAAAATGATACCCGGGGTCAAACAGCAAAGTTACCACAGCATCACAACCAAGTCAGTAACGGGTAAATCCTCCTCTGTTTGCCAAACAAGCATTGATCCGACGTGGCATACTCCTAATAAGACGTCTAAGGTCATTTTGGTCCAGATTGTCCCATTCCTGTTGCAACGCAGCAGCAAGTTCTTGGACATTGGCAGGACGTTGTTGGCGTTGACGTAACCTCTGTCCAAGCATGTCCCAGACATGCTCGATAGGGGAGAGGTCGGGACTCAGTGCTGGCCAAGGTAATGTGGTGATGTTCTGTTGTTGGAGGTAACCTGTAACGATCCTGGCCCTGTGACATCTTGCGTTGTCATCCTGGAAGATGAAACGGCGGCCATGACGTCGTGCGAACGGCACAACATGGACTGCCAAGATGTTGTCCCGGTAGTACTGGCCTGTAACACGCCCTGCAACAACATGTAAAGCCGTTCTTCCAGCAACAGTGATGCCTCCCCACACCATAACAGAACCACCCCCAAATCGATCTTGTTTGATGACGTTAACGTCTTGGAAGCACTCGTTTCGACGACCCCACACCCTCCTACGTCTGTCCAAAAAATCAACAGTGAACCTTGACTCATCTGAAAACATCACATTGCTCCAGCGTCGATTATCCCAGTGTTGACGATCCCTACACCAACGACGTCTTGCCTGAATGTGATGATCTCTCAAACAAGGGATCACGCGAGGACGTCGGGCGCGAAGGTGACCCCTATGCAGTCGATTCCGAATCGTCTGGCCACTCACTCTCACACCAGTGTCTGTTTGAAGACGAGCGCTGATCTGATTTGCTGTGATGACACGATTTCTCAAAGCCAAGGTACGGATAAATCGACCCTGGGCTTGAGTTGTCGCCCTTGGTCGACCTGAGCGTGGTCTGTCCTGTACAGATTGTGTATCACGGTATCTGGACCATAGCCTGCTTATGACAGACTGAGAAACATTCATCGTCCGCGCCACAACCGCCTGTGTTGTGCCGATCTGTAGCATGCCAAGGGCACGTAACCTTTCATTTTGGGTAAGCCGACGCATATCAAAATTTGTTTTCTGGTCACTAAAACAATTAAACTGATGTTTCCACCCTGGAATTCAATGCCACAATGACTGTAACATTCAAAGTCAGAGTCGTGCAAATCTTGGGTTGGACCCCCATGATGATCCCAAGCATCACCTGCATTTCTTCTGTTAGGTTCTATAGTGACTTTTTTCGTAGTCATTTGCATATTTTAGTATTATGCCCCCAAAATCAAATATCCCCTACTTTTTTTGAATAGTATATTAAAAGTGTTCGTCCAATAAGTTCCATATTGTAAAAAATTAATTAAGAGTTCAAGACTTCAAAGTTTAAAAGTTGTAGGCACTCTAAATTGGATCTTAAATCAAAATGAATTACAAAACAAATTATTCCGTAGTCAATTGTTTTATTTAATTAGGGGGATTAAGGAATCCTTCAGGCGTTAAAGAATACACACGCCGGCTGTATATAGGTAATTAAGGAATAAACATTCCGAATATGCATTCGGTCACTGTGACGTCACAGTGTTTTCGATAATTGGCAAAGTCGTTTTCACGGAAGGTCAATTTTTACGACTTTGAGTGAAGATAGCTGAATTAATTTCAACCAGATTGGCGTGAACTTGGCGTAAAGTGGATATAGTAACTACTGGCTACACCTATTAAAAAGTTTTTCCACCCATCTTATGTGCACTTTAAGATATCTATTGTTGGCGATATTATACTTAGGAGGTGGAATCAACTGAAATGAGACTTAAAGGCATAGGCGTACGGGGAAATTTTTGACTGGGGGGGGGGGAGGTGGTGGTTGGTGCCCAAAAAGTTTAGTTAGGTTCTTAGTATGTTACATAATAATAATAATAATAATAATAATAACTTTATTTTCTTATAAAACTACAAATATACATATTATTTACAGACAAATGATCTAATAACGATGAAATAATGTTTTAAAATTTAAAACAAGAAAATAGTAAATAAAAGAACAAACAAACATATATACAAGTTATAGAGGGTTCGAGTCTTAAGATTTCTATTTAATTGCCTAACTATAGACACTCTGAATTTAAATTCGCTGTTAAATTGGACACATTCAAGAACACAATATTTTTTTATACAACTTTTACAAAGTACAATTGTGTGCCCAAATTTTCCCAGCATTTGGTGCTCAGCATTTGAGTCACCGTGGCTCCCTGTTCAACACAAGACTTCGATTATTTATTTCTATTGCCATATATGCAATGTCGAAGAGGCGACTTGTGCCAGGACAGTGGTGTTTCCGCTTACTTTTCATGGAATTCCAAGTGTTATATTACGTAAACATGGGCTAACTTTTGATAGGAAGAAACCCCTAGACAACACATTGACTGGCAATCTGCGGGCAATATCCCTGACAACCGGGCGGGAAACATCTTAAGATTGTTTAGTTAAGGCAGTGTTTGCAAGACGAGTACATGCAGTGTGCTACGACCTACTCTTATTTTGAGCATGTCAACGTGTACACGGTATTTTGTCCTATCCAAAAAACTAGAGGATGTTCCTTGCCACCGGGGCCTATTTTAATGTGCCTACTGGCACGAAGGTGCCTCTAGATAAAAAATTCCGTGCTTTGAAAATCTGACATCCGTGCTTTGAAAAAATGCTATGTAGCCTTGTGAATCTGGAAAGATTGTATGTGGAAACTTTCAATTACTGTTTCAAAAGTTTTGTATTGTTGACGTGTAAGCGTGATACCGTGTTATATCAAATTCTGGAAATTTTCACGGAAACCAAAAACACCGGAAACCGTGCTTCGGCGGGAGGCAGCTACCCCTCTAACTTTCGGCCAATCTGACTTTTGTACTGAATTGACTATGGATTAAAACATTTTGCCTGAGGCCACTCTACTTTGTGCGATATTTTTCCGGTATCGATTAGTTTTTATATAAGTATTTTTCAAAGAAACCGATACACATCAATTATTATTCAAGAGCTCCTTTCACCCCACACATACCTTCTCTGGCATCATAAAATCTCAGATTCTCCGTTTTCATAGGATATGTACTCAGAAGATCGACTTTGAGTCAGCATGTACGCTGGTATTTAGCAAACTAAGTGAAAGGGGATACTCCAAACGCTATCTACGACGTATAAAAAACAACACTCTAGCTGAACTTGCCGCCAAAGAAACAAATAATATGCAATCAGCAGTTAAAACCAAAACTTGTGGCCATCCAAGATGTCAAACATGCACAATCTTAAACATATCCGACCATTTCCATAACAAAACATCTGGCACACAATTCCCAATATTAGACCAACTTTCATGCAGCAGTTCAAACATAATTTATCTAATTTCATGCACACAATGTGACCAGTAATACGTAGGGGAGACTCAAAATGCACTTAGGGAAAGAATTAACGGTCACCGATCAGACATAGTCACCAAAAAAGACAAACCGGTCTCAATTCATTTCAACCAACCAAATCATGACATTTCTGATCTCATTGTCACGCCAATAGAAAAGACCAAGGGCGACTTTGAAACTACAGAAGAAATTAAAACGTTTAGGCTAACAAGAGAAAAATAGGTTTGAATATTCATACGGCTAGCGCACTAGCCTCTTTTGTAGTTCCATTTAGCGCAACAGCAGCAAGTGCATCCAAAATCATCAGAAAACACTATACTGATCTCCAAGAAAATCACCCGAAAATATTCACACAGAAACTTATAATTGCATATTCTAAAAATAAAAATCTGAACGACATCCTAGTGCACAGTAAATTAGATTAAATAAGACCAGTCTCCACCCTAACCCAAAACAAACCATATATCAAATCCTATCCCTAACCGTTAGTAAATAAAATCAACTAGATATAAGAATCCCTAGCCCTAACCCGGTGATGAGGAACAAACACGATTTTTTTAGAAAATCCAATCCGTAGTAGGAAACACACTAATGTGGCTCTCTCCCGAGAGCCTCAAATTTATTTTCTTTTTTCTTCAGAAACAATAATACCAGAATATCAGAAGCACCATCCAAGGAAGACCATCAGCGCCACCAATACCAAAAAACAGTGAAATCGCCTTTGTATATAAATCTAATGTATTGTATGTATTTTTAATAAAACTAGGAAATATCACGAACTAATTTTTCATCATCCTAGGTCAGTGCTTATGTGGAGACTTAACCTCTCCCCCAAATTCTTAAACCTAACAATCACGTGCCCTTACCTTATTTACATCTCAGCGACCTTGACGAAAATTGAGCTGGCCTTAACAAATAGATTTAACTCCATAAAACCTTAAAATAGGCCCCGCACCACTGATAATGGGACAAACCCCGAGAAACTAATGCCGCCATAGGCATACGCGCCAAGGGGGCAGGGGGAGGGGTACTTTCGGGCAATCTGACTTTTGTACTGAATTAACAATGGATTAAAACATTTGGTCTGGAGTCACTTTGGGTATCGATTATTATGTGTGAATGCAGCTGTAACAGTCTGATTGGGTGGTTGGAATTCAGGTCGGCATAGAATTGCAAACCGATTGGAAACTTTGAAGTTGCTTAATTCACGGGCTACAATACAGGAAAACGTATTTGCGGAAGTTACATTTTCAAAATTTTCTCGGGGAACTCGAGGCCACCATACCCCGCGATGATTGATGGCTTGTTTGGGATTTGGGATCCAGGTAAGACAAATAAGGTAGGCTATATTGTACCACATTGAAGTTGCTTTATTCACGGGCTGGAATAGCAGGAAAACGCATTTGCGACAGTACAGTTTACAAAATTTCTCTCGACGGTTCCATCTCCGTGGACTATAAACGATTTATTGGTTGATTGGAATTCGCGACAGCCACATAAGTTAGTCTATTAGACCACTTTGACAGGAATAGCAGGAAAACGTGTTTGCGACAGTCAAATTTTCTAAATTTCTTCCTTCGTCTCTCGCAGAAAATCGGCAACGCCGTTCGTAACCCGAAATATTTTCGGGCATTTCATTTCAGGTTCTGACCACCTCCCTCTAACATTCATCGAGCCCGTACCCCTATGCATCACGGGACCATTTTATGTATAAAAGTATCTGGTATTTGTACAGTTATCTTGAATTACACCAACCATGTATGTATACAATTTCACACACCGTCTTTTTTATATTATATTATATATTGATTCTGGCATACTTATTCAACAAAGAAGTTACTCAAATATCTATTTTATTTTTACCACATGTGGCGGCGTTGGGGAGTATAAAAGTTATGGCTATTCAATTTATTCGTGCAAACCAGTCAGGTGTAACGATAGGAATAAAAAATATTAATACAATCGTCTTAATTATTGATAGTTTCCCACGTTAACGATTCGCGCCAGGAAATGTCCCAAATTGTCTTGGGTTGGGGGTGGGAGGGGGTACTGTAAGCCCCGCTCCTTCGCCTCTCGAAGACGATCGACACCGGCGTCTGTAACCCGAAAAGTTTTCGCGTATTTCGAGTTCCTCCCACTTTGGACGAGCAATCAAAGGCAAACCTTGTTAAAGGTGTATATTTAATAAACCAGCACGGTCAGAGAATGGGCCGGAAAGGGAAAAGCCATATTTGATCTCGCGAGTCGATAACACAAACCTTTAGTACCATTATAACAATAAATCGTGGCCAACACAGAACAGCCGTGACATTCTCCTTCTCAAGATAGTGTTTAGAATTCAATGCTGGGGTTTGGTTTTTACTAGGTGTTCACGGCAGATTCCTAACTCCAGTATATAAAACAAATTCCTCCGAGTATAAGTATATGATGCCTTCTGTGCAGTTACAATGACATAGAAAATAACCTTATTATCTGTTTTGTAGCAGTACCCTGAAACGGTCATGGGGCAAATCTTAGTCCGTATGGCATGATGTAGACAATGATACGAATATCTTACTTAAAAATGTAATTAATTGAAACCGGCTTTAACGACTGACTCTTCTCGTAGGTTTCCTAGGAAACACCCGCCTGCGATATCCTCTTGGGTGGAAGCGAACGTTAAGTGAAATCGTCATTGTTCATTATACCCTCAAATAGATTTTTCTACAAAAAAATTCCAGTCTTTCGCCTTAGTTTAAATATGCTTTATGTAAGATTTGACTAAAAAGCTGTTCTTTCTTCCTATAATAGTTCAAAAACAGATAAAGAAAAATTAATATATTGCCAATTTTAGTCAAATTACTTTGTAATGAGTTTTGAAGATTTGACAAAATAGTCTCAATGTTACAGATTTAGTACATCTTAATTAAACAACGATAATACGACTTATAGTTAAACAACGACATACGACTTATAGTTAAACGACGACATAAGACTTTAGTTAAACAACGACACACGACTTGCAGTTAAACAACGATATACGACTTAAAGTTAAACTACGACATACGACTTATAGTTAAACAACGATAATATTACTTATAGTTAAACAACGACAGGCGACTTATAGTTACACAACGACATACGACAAATAGTTAAACAACGATATACGACTTATAGTTAAACAACGATAATACGTTGGAAAACAAAGATATACGACTTAGAGTTAAACAAAGATATACTACTTATAGTTAAACAACGACATACGACATATAGTTAAACAACGACATACGACGTTCTTAATAACAGACAGAAGAGGATTGGAACATGGACTATTTATTTATGTTATTGGCTATTCCTTTATCCATATCTTACACGATGTATCTTTAATATAATGGATACAAATTGATATTGTGTAGGTAAAAAATCAGAACGGAACTTATCAATATTTTATATTAGAACTCAATAAAATCAATATTTTATATTAAATTAGCAATAACGATTGATGGAGTAAAGTGAGTCTTTATAATCAAAGTGTACAATGATTTTTTGTCTGACATGCGGCTGTGTACTGGAATCTAATATTTTATATTATTTTAGCAATGGTGTGAGTGGGAGTAACCCTTTTATAAAAATAGTGTATATTGAACGTTTATCAGGCATACGTACCGGAGTGTACTAAAATCTAATATTTTATATTATTTTAGCAATGGTGTGAATGGAAATAAACTTTTTTTTTTATATTAGTGCATATTGAACATTTGTCTGACATACCGTTGTGAACTGAAATCTAATTCCTATTCGATCTGGAGATTGTAACAAAATGGTGTTGATTTACAATTCATGGATTACGTTTATAGTTTGTTGTATGGTTTTGACAAATTGTGAAATAATATATCTAGGGGCTGGTTCTCCTTACAGGGAATTCAGAAATATCGAACAACAAGAATCGAAACTAGTGTGGATAAAAGGGTGTAAAGATGGTGTAGTTGGTTTATTTGAATCGGTCAATATTTATAATTTAGTGTTTGAGTTGGTGCTTTGGGGATGGGGCAACAATATTACCGCAATCAGAATTCATTCTCCTAGCTATAAGGAAGTTTTTGCACATGATAAAAAACTAATGTTAATTCCTAACGAATATACACCATTTTGGATAAAATGGACAAGTTCTAGTGTATATATTAGACCAGGTAATATGGACAACATTGGACACGTGACGATACCCTGTCCATCAGATATATAGCATTTCGTACTGGTGGCCAGTGTCCAATGAAATATGCATTGGATTTGACATGCAGCCCGGCAGATGTTACAAAACATGCCTGAAATTGGTTTACGGATTAGCGGCAGGGTAGTATATTGAGTGGGCCTAACATTATCTTTGCTTCTTTTGTATGAAACTATACTCTTTTACCCGATCTGTTAGCTAGACAGCTGTTACATAGCGAGAATAGTTGTGTTTTTGGAATGGGAATGGAACTTCTATTCGCACCCGTTGGCTAGACAGTTGTTACATTGTGGGACTCGTTATGCTTGTGGAATGGGATTGGAACTGGAACTCCTATTCGCACCAAAACTGTACGAGTGGGACAGGAACGTCTATTAATAATGTACATTTGTAGAGCGCCAAATCCCTCCAAAAGCCTGCTCAAAGCGCAATGAGACACTATTTATATACACAGTGAACAGAAAGTCTAATTCTCGTAGCATTCTCGAACTAAGTGAGTCTTCAGCTGTGATTTGAAAGTAGTCAAAGTTTCACTATTTCTGATTTTCAGTGGCAAATCACCCCACAATTTAGGAGCAACTACACTAAAACTTCTGTCACCAAAATGTTTCAGTTTTGAGTGTGGAACGACAAGAGTGTTCTGGTAGTAAGATCTCAAGGACCGATTTGATATTAGCACCATACTCCTCGCAGTGTTTCATTTGATTAGTCCTAATCCCACTCAAACACTGCTGTAATGAAAGCAAATTTTGGGTCCAAATTATGACTGGTCAATAGTCCGATTAACAACCAATACCTAACTGCGTAACATTATCATTTGGTTTAAACAGAGCTCTAGATATGTTTACATAACGTTACGTAATGATTCATGATTTTATTATGCCCAATTAATCAGTGCATAGCAGAATATTGCAGAAAAACTAATTGCGTGACAAACGAGGCTATCAAAACGGCAAACAATGTAAACAATACTGTTGTGAAGACGAACAATACTTTCGCCAACTGTCCACAGTTTTAGGGAAGACCCAAGATTAAACGAAGGGCTGTCATGTTGCTGTACTTTGTATTGATTTGATTGTACGGGAAAAATAGACATACTCCCTCAAAACTCTCCTTGAAGTACACTTTAGCATCTTATAAGGGTTCTTAGTTACCTGATAGATTTTTACTCGGGATATTGATTCCCCAGTCTAAGAAATAAAAACGAAAAACGAAATCCCTTTTTTAATATTTTATTAAAGATACAATATGTAAGATTTGGATAAAGAGCTAGCAATTCTTGTTATAATAGTTCGAATATAGATAATGTAAAATGAATAATTTGAAAATTTCATTCAAATTACTCTATTGCGAGCGAAGTTATTAGCCTTTGAAGGTGTTGACAAGACGTGTGCAATAATTTCAACCACCGTACTGGTTGTTCGAAGCTACGTCTTGCTCCTCCATTTTTAGCTTAAATCAAAATATGGCTGAACTGTTCTAATCTATTTAATATCAGAAAAACCCGATACAATTGAGAGTTTATTATGGCATGGATAGGTTAATTAATGTCTAATTAATAATTTAGAAAACATTTCAGGCCTAAAGAAAGACCTGTAATAGGCAGATTTAGCTCTTGCATAATGTATGTTTAATATTCACTTTGAATGGAATCGGCCACACACCATCAATCTGAAATGATATGTACTCACGGTAAAAGAATGAATAAAAAAGAATGCATTTTATAAACGTTCTTTTATAAAATAATAACTTATTCCAAAAAATAATCCCTGGGGGTTCGGGGGACGTTAAAACCACGCATTTCGCCTAGACATTGGTACTGATAAAAAAAACCAGTTCCTACATCTCATGGCAGACAGAACAACACGTGTCGTCAACTTTAATATATTGTTTACTTGCTAGCCAGTCAGCAATCAAAAAACAAAAACAAAAAAAGACAAAAGAACAGATTTCGGATTTCTTAGGATATTTTGGCCAATATATTCCGCTTATCTGGGATATTTCACATATCACAAAATGTGAACTGTTGTTAGAACCTTTAAATCACCAATATCTAGAAGATTGGTCATTGTGTGTGGTTCAATTATGACTTCATGTATACCCAGATTATATTTATTTTGTTTATTATCGAGTATTTTATTTATCATCTGGCCTTAAAGGTCCGATCTCGATTGTATTTTGGAGAATAAAACCTTTTATCTTCAAGGCCTTTAAAATCCTCTACCTTAGGACCGAGCAACTAACTCAATATCTGTGTTACGTTTTCAAACAACTTTTAAGAACCCGTCAGTCTTCATCTGGAAATGGAGACCGGTGTTCCAAGATGTACTATACGGTGTCTGGATAAAACCAGTCTTTATTTTATACAAATAACGTGTAGGCGAAATTAACCATTCGTTATCAAGCACAGAATGGCAATAGATTATCAGATCACCCAGCAAAAGAACTGACCCGAAATCTTAAAAGGGTTACGTGTCCGAATAGTCGGTTTTGACGTTCACATCCAAACGACTCAATATTTTGAGCTGAAAATTTGAGACAAGGTAAATGCATCACTCCTCTATATTTTGGCGCTTAAATTTCATACGTTCGCGGACTTTTATTTGGTTCCTTTAAGCGGGTGAATTTCTTTTTTAAATCAATTCTAAATAGAGGATTATCTCGAATCCAATCTCTCACTCGTGAGAGAGAAATGGGGTTTAACGTTCAATCAACACAAACTTGGTCATTTCGGTACTAATGTATGGTTCAATTTTATTTCAATCTTATTCGCCTGCGCGTGGGAGGATACAGGAGGACCCGGAGAAAACCCACGAGGTTACCCGGTGAAAACCCACGAGGTTTGACAGGCGACCTTACTCCTTACTATTTGACTCAATAACAGACTGTCTGGTCCACCGCGCAGGCGTTAACCATCCGCCCCCACCCCCTCCTACCTTCTCACTCCAACTTACCAAATATTTAAGGGTCAAGCGGTAGGGATTAGCTGACGTTCATATTCTTCGTGGTTACTTATTACCTCAACTTCACGTTTACCATCGAAATTAGTATTTGGAAGTCTTCTGACAAAACGACGAAAGCCACATTCCACATCTGATACCGCTAACGATAACACCAATAAAACAACCAACACAACTTTCATTCTCAATCTAAAAAAAACAGTATATATTTCTTACAAATATTGTTTTATTCCCCATCGACAAACTAAATTACATTTTTTTACCGAGAAATTAACGGAGGCGGTCATAAGGGTCAAAATAAATTATGGAGACGTTTCTTGCCCCCTGTGTTGCATCAATATGATTAAAATACGGTTCTATATTTCGTTTTTTTATACTTTTTATGTCCTACACTACCTGACCAGTGGTAGTGGAAGATAGCGTCAGGTGTCATACGAGGGACTTTTGACCCAAAGTTACGTGCACTTCACGCCAAAAACTCGCCGTAGTTTGATGTACCGCGTAGTTCAGATAGAGTCTCTAATACATAATCTACCCTGTAGTCTCTAAACCATGATGTACCCTGTAGTCTCTTAAAACATGACATACCCTGTAGTTCAGATAGTCTCTAAATTATGTTTACATTGTAGTTGGGATAAACCATAGTTTTGTAAATAGGAGGTCGGTCGTCAAATGAATATGAATTTTACGATATGTTAATCCGGAAATTACATAGTTTCTCTTAAATGAATATATTGTTGTTGCGCTTTAAATATCTAGATGCAATAGACTTAGTGTAGAAAATATTAGGTACACACTGTTAACCAACAATAGATGTTTTAATGACAATACATCATATAATTTATTCAGCTCGACGTACGACTTAAAATGAATAGATACAGTTGGTTTAACTTGAATGTAGATATTGATTATCTATATGGCATATATAGAACCTTTGGGATGGATCCTATCATAAAAATATCTTATTTTATATAGTCTCATGTCAACAAGGTGTCAACATCATGGTGAATTTATTCTGTTGTTTCATTTAGCCTATTCAGATATGTTCATAGTTCATGGATTTTCCTGTTTCACTTGACTAAACAAAACATTTTTTAGACATGTAGGCTTTTATAGATTGAACAAAAAGCCGATAATGTTGAGTTGTGTGGAGCATTCCCGAGGCGATTTGTAACAATTCTCAGACACGATATATGTCTGATACTGGTTGACCATCAGAACAACAACATGATTCTTTTCATTGGAAATGGGGCGTAAATGACAAACTCTAAACCAACTGCGCCCCTTTCACTTGGTCTCTTCAATGTCTGTCAATGTCTGTGGAATAACATGGATTTGTATCTGTAAAATTGGTGTGGTTTATACATGAGACAGATTAATATTTTATCATTTACACATAGGCGGGGAGTGATAACGTTCGCACGTGCGCGCTGTATCATAAGGTCTGACATTGAGCCAACTGACGTGGTTTCGAATCCCCGATTGTACGTGACAAGGAGTATGGTCGCCTGTCTAACCTCGTGGGTTTTCTCCGGATCCTCCGGTTTCCTCCCACTGCTAAAGACACCTACGCGCAAGCGAATTATTGAAATAAAATTGAAATAACCATATAGTAATGAGCAATATTGATGTATTTGATACATTAAAACAACAAAAGTTTTATAAAGGGTTATATTATAGTTGACAAAGGCGAACAATTTGGAGTAAAATCTTAACGAAGTGAACACGGGGCCTGGACAGAGGGCCCTTTTACTCCTTTCCCCACAAATTGTAATCAACTATCACTGAGAGAGGTGACATAGGAGCGATCCAACATCGTGGCTTTTCTCCGGGTCCTCCGGTTTCCACCCACTGTTAAAGACCCCTACGCGCAAGTGAATTATTGAAATAAAATTAAACCATATGTTAGTCCCGAAATGACCTAGTCTGTGTCGAGTGGACGTTAAACCCCATTTATCTCTCTCTCTTTATTCATCCACGAACATGCAAGGAATTACACAAAAAATTGCACTTGTACAAATGGAGGGGGGAGGTGCTTCGAGTGGCAAACAGCCAAGTCAGAAGTTTAGAACTAGCTCGAGCATCTACCCAACATATTCAAGAAAGTGGAATCTGATACCAACAGTCCTGACGAAGAAAGAAACCCAGCTACACCACCCCAGAAAAGCGAAAGGGGGGAAGAAGGCGAAAATATTCCGATCATGTAATCCAAGATATCCGGACCATGGTGGATATTCGTATAGACAAGACATTAGAATATTCAAGCCGAGATGCATTATAGGTCTCTATGTGACGTCACCGCCTCCGTCACCGCCTCGATATTTCATCGGCGCCTTCTCCCCAGCAGCATATTACTATTTTATGTACCCATTTACACCAAATAGGAAATATTTTTTTATCCAGATATATTCCCAATACATCTATTAGTTTTCTTAATAATTTAAAAAACTGTTTTAGAATTTAATTTGCAGAAGAAAAAACTACTAATATTGAAAGCTAATTAACTGTGGTTTAACGTCCACTCGACACATACTAGGTCATTTCTGGACTAATATACGGTTTAATTTTATTTCAATAATTCGCTTGCGCGTAGGCGTCTTTAACAGTGGGTGGAAACCGGAGGACCCGGAGAAAAGCCACGAGGTTGGATCGCTCCTATGTCACCTCTCTCAGTGATAGTAGCGGCCAAGCGAATATTTACTGCTGATTAGTTTGGATGTATGCTCGTCTTAATTAGTCCGATAGGAGCAGAACCCATTTCGTTTCATTACATGATTTCACATATAAACCCCTCTACGGGATTATTGGTTAAGTGGGTAAGACGCTGGCCCGCTATCCCGCTAGCCCGGAGGTCGTGTGTTCGATCCCTACATTGACCGAGAAAGTTCATCGGGAATTTCCGATGTGGTTTCTCCTTGTCAGTAATGCAGGACAACTGTTTAGTCTTTCGGATTAGACGAAAAACCCATGATGCAGCACGGAGGACCGGACAAGGGCAGCTGTCTAGTCATTCGGATGAGACGAAAAACCGAGGTCCCATGTATACATTGGCGTGAACGTTAAAGATCCCTTGGTAGTTGAAATTCCAAAGAAGAGTTAGCCATAGTGCCGCTGTCCGGGCAAAATTTCTCCCAGCACACTGTATGGCGTATATTTCTGGATTACATCCTGATTTTCAAGCACTCGAATCTTACCTTTCGTCCGTTCGTTATGTCGTTTTGTTTTCCAAATAAGAATAAATGAATAATTTCTCTATTTATACAGTTGTTCTAATTAGAAAGGTGAGATATTTAATTATTGTTATAGCGCTACAATCGTAGTAAACGCGTGATACAATAGAAAGTATTTTATCAGGTTATATCGTAGGTGATGAATAACAGAGTTGATTAGAATTTGTGATGAAAGGAGTGAGAGAGAGAGAGAGTGAGAGAGAGAGAGAGAGAAATGGGGTTTAACGTCCACTCGACACAAACTAGGTCATTTCGGGACTAACATATGGTTTAATTTTATTTACATAATTTGCTTGCGCGTAGGGGTCTTTAGCAGTGGGAGGAAACTGGAGGCCCCGGAGAAAACCCACGAGGTTGGACAGGCGACCCTACTCCTTGCCACGTACAACCGGGGATTCGAAACTACGCCAGTCGACTTAATGACAGACTTTATGATACAGCGCGCGCACGCTAACCATTCAGCCATCCAATCAGTTAAGATTTGACTCCAAATTGTTAGCCTTTGTCAACTAATACATAACCCTTTATAAAATAAGTCAAGACTTTACTCCAAATTGTTCACCTTTTTTTAACTAATATATAACCCTTTATAAAAATTTTGTTGTTTTAAAGATACATTATGGGAGATAAGATAACGAGATGGCAGTTCTCGCTATAATAGTTAAAAACTAGATAGTGTAAAGGTAATTTGCTGGAAATTTCAGTCAAATTGATCCACTATGAGCCGAGAAAGAAGCGGGTGAAATTTTTGCATAGTCTCGGTCATCATTACTAAAATCATTAATATAAACAGCATAGTCTCGATTATCCACTTTTTCTGATTTAATTATCAATGGCCGTTAGCGGCATATAGGAATCTAATCCAGCCAACATCGAAGGCTAGCCTTGATATCGAGAGTTTATTATGGTCTGGATAAGGTAATTAATGTCTAATTGATAATTTAGATAACATTTCAGGCCTAAAGAAAGACTTGTAATAAGCAGATTTTACTCTTGCATAATGCATGTTTAATGTATCAAATACATCAATAAGAAATTATAGATCAAGAGTATGTCTGATTAACAATGATTGAAAGTTGAATTATCATTACTCATTACTATATGGTTAGTTCAATCTTATTTCAAAAATTCGCTTGCGCGTTCGATTTCCTCCCACAGCTAAAGACCCCTACGCGCAAGCGAATTATTGAAATAAAATTGAACCATATGTTAGTCCCGAAATGACCTAGTTTGTGTCGAGTGGACGTTAACTCCCCCCTCTCTCTCTCTCTCTCCCTCTCTCTCTCTCTCGCTTGCGCGTAGGGGTCTTTAGCAGTGTGAGGAAACCGAAGGATCCGGGGAAAACCCACGAGGTTGGACAGGCGACCCTACTCCTTGTCACGTACGACCGGGAAATCGAAACCACGCCAGTTGACTCAATGACAGACCTTATGACACAGCGCGCACATGCTAACCATTCCCCACCCCCCACGAATATTACACTACCGTTGACATTTTGATTGTTTTCTTTAGGATGCTGTATATAAGATTTGGATAAAGAGCTGACAGTTCTCGCTATAATATTTAAAAAACTAAATAATGAAACGGGAATATATTGAAAATTTCAGTCAAAAGGTTGTCTCGATTGTCATTGCTAACGTGATTCCGATTAATGTCCAAATAATGATTTATGTAAAATTTGAGGCCAAACGAAAGATCTACAGATTTAGCTCTTACATTATGCATCAAATGTTAAATAACCAATTTAAATACACTTTAGTCGTTGATTAATCTGTGCACAATTTTCTGTATTCAGGAGGAAGAAAGGATTTTTAGGGCCCTCGGCACAGATGTCCCATCTCTGACGTATCCTTATATATATGCTTTGGGTAAATTAGAATATATTAAATAAAGAATTGTTACTCGAAATTGTCCAATTTGTGTGACTATCATATATATGGTCGGTCAATCGTATTAATTATGTTATAATGTAATTTATTTGACGAGAATGTATAAATATTAGTCATACAAGTTTGGGGTCGCCTGTCCAACCTCGTGGGTTTTCTCCGGGTCCTCCGGTTTCCTTCCACTGCTAAAGACCCGTACGTGCAAGCGAATTATTGAAATAAAATTGAACAATGTGTCAGTCCCGAAATTACCTAGTTTGTGTTGAGTGGATGTTAAATCCCATCTCTCTCTCTCTCTCTCTCTCTCTCTCTCTCTCATACAAGCTTGTATTAAGTGTTGAACACGTTGTTAGTTAGAGTGTAAATGGGCAGATGATAAAAATTCCAGATCCGGTTTTACACTGATAACTGTTGAAAGTTAATTATAGTCGTGTTGGTAAACAACAACAAAAATAATAGCCGAATGGTTAGTATCATTGAGTCAACTAGCGTGGTTTCGATTCCCCGTTTGTACGTCACTGAAATATTTGTTCGTTCAAAAAACCATTGGCTCAAAACATTAACACCTCTGTACTCTTAAACGTGTGCAAATTAGAGTTAATTATATACGGCGGGACGATTTACCCAATACTACCCAATACCACCCAATACTACAACATAACGGTGCAAAATGAACATATTACTTGATTTTTTTTTTCAAAAATAGTGAGATATTTTAGTTAAATTTGGCAACAAACTAGGTCTTTTCGGGAATAACACAGGGATCAATTTTATTTCAATAATTGTCCTGCGCGTATGGGTATTTAGCAATGACGGGAAACCGGAGGGCCCGTAGAAAACCCACTAAGTTCGACAATCAAACCTACTCCTTGTCACGTACAAGCGGGAAATCAAAACCATACTACTTTACGCGCACACGTTAAACCATTCGACCGGACCACACTTGAATAGTTTGACATGCTCATGTCTTCCTCTCAAACCACGCTGGCCGAGAAAGTTAATTGGGATTTTCCGACGTGATTCCGTCTTGTCAGTGGTGTAGGAGGGAGGGCCTGACAAGGACAGCTGTCTAGTCGTTCGGATGCGACGAAATACCGGGGTCCCGTGTATACATTGTCGTGCGTGTAAAAGATCCCTTGGCAGTTTGAATTTGATATAAGAGAACACCATAGTGGCGCTGCCCGGGCAAAATTGCCCTCATAGCACACTGTATGGCGCATGCCCGTCTTCATTAGACCAGTTGAAGCAGAACAGTAGGTCGTTAAACACTATTTCATTTCTCAGCCCACGCTGGGATTTAAACCCTCGTCATTCTCATCATACGTTCATTGTTTTAACCGCACGACTACCACACCTAGTATTGACAAGTCTTGTTAATATTTCGTGAAATCCACCCTGTTCTTTATCTATCATCAAATTAAATCTATACTGCCACACCTATTAAAAAGAGTTACGTGAATTTTCAACATCATTGTTTACTCTTAAACTTTAAGGATTAAATATACAAGGCGCGTCTCCAAGTTGAACACATTCCGTTAGTCATGCAGCAGTTTTGGGTTTGAATTATTTTATATCAATGCTAACAGTCTTTAATCTTTACTGGAACGTTTCTGTGTTGTGTGGTTAAATCGCCGGATCCCTGTTTTCATTGCGGATTGCCTCCTTGATCAACGCAAGGGTCCAAATTTTCGAATTGAGTACCTTACTTGAATTTCGGAATATAGAAATTAATCTATTGAATGTTTGTGTCCAAACGATCCGAATTGTTTTAAGGATCGAATATTTTAACAGGGAGAGAATTGGATAAACACCATTTTCGTGGCATAGCTTGTTTTCGGACTGGGAAATAATGTTTTATTCTAAAATATAAGATATTATTAGTTTAATGCAAGCCTGGACCAGGTGTAACTATACAGGTTTAAAATGGTTTATGTAAGCGGCGTGTTACGTTGTTTAACAGTTCTATTGTTATGTAAGGTAAGTAAATCACGGGCCAATCATGTCAAAGTTACATGTGTAAATACAAAATGTCAATAGCAGTGTGTTAACTTTGTGAATTCCTCCAGTCAGAAGTGATATCGGGTATTTTAGAAATAGTAAATATACCTTGTTTTATTAATGAATATTATAAATATTATAAATAGTACATAAATATTATGGATATAACACACATATAGATATTAGATAAATATTATAAATATTACACACACAAATATTACATGAATATTATAAATATTACACAAATATCATAGACATTAGATAAATATTACATAAATATTATAGATATTAGATAAATATTACATAAATATTATAAATATTACATAAATATTATAGATATTACATAAATATTAAAGATATTACATAAATATTATAAATATTACATAAATTTTTATAGATATTACATAAATATTATGAATATGACATAAATATAGATATTAGATAAATATTTGATAAATAGTATCAATATTAGATAAATAGTATCAATATTAGATAAATAGTATCAATATTAGATGAATATTATAGACATTGGATAAATATTATAGATATTAGATAAATATTATCAATATTAGATGAATATTATAGATATTACATAAATGTTATAGATATTTGATATTATAGATATTTGATAAATATTACATATTTATTATAGATATTACAAAAATATTATAGATATTACATAAATATTACATAAATATTAAATAAATATTATAAATATTGTAGATATTGGATAAATATTACACAAATATTAGATACATATTATAGATATTATAAATATTACATAAATATTACATACATATTACATAAATATTATCAATATTATAAATATTAAATACATATTATAGATATTACATTTCAAGGTGTTTCTTATTAATCAACTTTAGAATTAAAATAGCCAATTAATTTTGTAAATACGTTAACATTCGGCATCCCCTATATATAGACAGTAGACAACTGGATTCATCTAAGGCTCAAATATTTTGTTGGGCCTTATTTGAATGTAATTGAATCCAAATCGGAAGATTACCAATCGTTGATATTTTGATTTTGTTTATGAATTAAACGAATATTCAAAATCCGATTGGTGAACCTTTTAGCGTGGATTAAGGCGTTTACTCAAATAAGCAATTATTTCACGTGAAATATCCTAATACGGTTAACCGGGTGCAACCTGTTCTTGAGTCGTTCTTAGGGCTTTGAAAACAAACATGATTAATAAACTCTTAACTTTTCTTCACATATAAAGACTTTTTGTATCGATTTTACTTATTGTTGTTAAGAAATGTTTTGATTTTGATTTGCTCCGTTGCGATATATTAACGGAATAAATTCCTATGGTTGATGAAATATATATCATTTGGAAATCTTGGGTGTATTTGCGTGCAAACCAGTCATTAGAACACAACAAAGATGTGTTCTGTTTCTTCGGTTTTTAGTCGATAAACTCATTTATTTTTAAAAGCGTATGGAAGTTTTAGAGCTCTATGTTTGAAGTTCTGTAAACATGTTTATATATTTATGTATTTGGTATAACTGATTGAAGAATGTGGAATTTTTATAATAATAATAAAATAAAATAAAAAGATAAAATAATAGAATAATAAAAAAAAAATATAAAAAAAAATAAATACGAAAAAGTAAATAGAATAAAATAAAATATAACTAATTGAAGAATGCGGGATTTATATAATAATAATAAAATTTAATAAAATAAAATAAAATAAAATAATAAAATAAAATAAAATAAAATAAAATAAAATAAAATGAAATAAAAAATAATAATAATAAAATAAAATAAATAAAAAAAACACGAAAAATAAATAAATAAATAAATAAAAAAAAAACACGAAAAAATAAATAAATAAATAAATAAATAAATAAATAAATAAAATAAACACCCAATACCCTTCTCTTCGGGGTGGTTCCCATAGCGTGGTCCCCCCCCCCCCACCCCATGGCAGTGATGCCGGATGCAGGGCCTGACAAGGACAGCTGTCTAGTCGTTCGGATGGGACGAAAAACCTAGGCCCCGCGTACACATTGGTGTGCACGTAAAAGCTCCCTTGACAGTTGGAATTCGATAGAAAAGTTGGCCATAGTGCCGCTGTTCTTGACAGTTGGAATTCGATATAAGAATAGGCCGTAGTGCCGCTATCCTGGTAAAATTTTCCTCATAGCACACTGTCCGTTTTCATTAGCCAATTCGGAGCAGAACAGTAGAACGTTAAACCCCATTTCAGTTCATTTTCACTACATTTCAGACGAGTCTTGCAAATTTTATAATTTCGTTAGATACAGGGAATATAAAGAAAGTTGGTTATAATTTAAATAATCAACTTGATCCTGGTGTTATTGACATATGTATTGAGTCTAAACAAATGGTGGTGATAGAACAGTGTTTATATGGAGCAAATGAGAAATATTCAAACGGTAAAGTACTTTCATTTTCTCCTTTTAGTCGGGGAGCTACGGTGGCGAGTGATTTACCTTACATAAAATACATATAGCAATCATTAATTGAGGGGTGACACGGTGGCTAAGTGGGTAAGACGCCGGCTCGCTAGTCTGGAGGTCGCAGGTTCGTTCCCGGTATAGGCCGAGAAAGTTCATCGAAATTTTCCGGCATGGTTTCCCTTTGTCAACTGTCTCGTCGTTCGGATTGGACAAACAACCGAGGTCACGTGTACACATTGGCGTACATGTAAAAGATCCCTTGGCAGTTGGAATTCGATATAAGTGTATGATCGTCTTCTTTAGCCTAGTAGCAACAGAACAGTAGACGTGAATTACAACATGTGTATTTAGCTACATTATCCGGACTAACTCATATGAAACATCCCCGCTCACACCCAAATAACGGTTTGAATTTTAATGAGTTTCATTGTTTAATTTGAAGTAAATCACATGTTTATACATTTGTCAGTTTTAAAACAGATCAGTGTTTATTTACAGTGGGTGTAATAACTGGGAATTATCTAATTCACTATGTTTATATACCCGTCTTAATGATATGCAGGTCATTATCATATCCGCTTGTTTCTAAGTCTATACTACACTGTTAAAGCTCCCGTGTATTCATCCGCTTGTTTCTAACTCTATACTACACAGTTAAAACTATGTTCGGATGGGACGAAAAAGCGAGGTCGACTACCGTGTACACATTGGAGTGTACGTAAATGATCCCCAGACATTTGGAAATTAATATAAGAGTAGGTCATATCACCGCTGCTCGGGAACAATTTCCCTGTATGCTCGTCTTCATTAACCCAGTTGGTGCAGAGTAGTAGGACGTTAAACCCCATTTAATTTTATTGTTTGTTAAAACTATGTGTAAATTCTCGATTGTTCATCTGTGGGGCCTGACGTCCGCTTTAACTGATATCACAGACGAACGTATATGTACGAGTAGATTATAAGAATTTGTATCATTTGGGTGCGTTTCCAGCTGTATATATTACCACGCTGTAAAATACATAATATATGTCTGTTGTTAACTGTGCGCGCTGTCATAAGGTCTCTCATTGAGTCAACTGGCGTGGTTTCGGTACCCCGCTTGTACGTGACAAGGAGTTTGGTCGCCTGTCCAACCTCGTGGGTTTTCTCCGGGTCCTCTGGTTTTCTCCCACTGCTAAAGACCCCTACGCGTAAGGGAGTTATTGAAATAAAATTGAACCATTTGTTAGTCCCGAAATGACTTAGTCTGTGTCGAGTGGACGTTAAACAGTTAACACTGTTAACACTATGTGTAAAATACACCATGTAGGTACATTGTGAACTGCATATTTCACTGTTAAAACTATATGTAAAATACCCCATGTTGGTTTATTCTTAGCTATATATAATACACTGTTAAATATATGTGTAAAATACACCATGTTGGTTTATTATTAGCTATATATTACACTCTTAAAACTATGTGTAAAATACACCATGTAGGTTTATTGTTTTAAACCTAGAAATTACACTGTTAAAATTATGTGTAAATTATGTCAGATAAATCTTGGTCTTATTGTGGATTGATTGATTGATTATTTAGAAGCATTTGTGTCTAGCTATGAATACGACAACTTGTAAGCTTCTAAATGTATGGATATCAAAATGACCATTTAAGAGTTGATTATATGTTTTATTCTTCAGGTGAATTAAACGGAACGGATCATTTCTTCATCACTGGTAAATATAAAGTAAGTCAAACTTTTTTCGGGTTACCCCCCCCCCCACTATTCCAAAGTCCATTGCTTACAGATGAAATTATGCGTTATGTTCGTGTTTATTTGCTTAGACATCTGTATGCGTAGTCTTGTGTTCACATCAAGAATTTGTGCCGGTGTATAAGCGACACATGAGTACAAACAAATCCTCAGTTTGGACTCGCTCTGTTGGGTCAACAGTGGGCTTAACGTCAGATATGGCACCGTTTTCGCTTTAAAAGCTACAGGGAACCCTTGCAAACTACAATATTGTCAAAGATGAATCTCTGATAGGAATATGAGTCCAAAAATTATTCAATTCCGTTCAACATTTACAAAAATATGTGGAATTGAAATTTCATCGATTTATGCTTTTCGCTATGTAATAAACCCGTCGCCATTTTGTGGTCCACGAAAATTTAATAATAGGCCGGTTCTAGCTCCGAGGGAATCCAGGCCGGGACAGTATCTAGTGTTGGTATATTCTAATTTTAAAGATACATTATGGGAGATAAGATAAAGAGATGGCAGTTCTCGCTATAATAGTTTAAAACTAGATAGTGTAAAGGTAATTTGCTGAAATTTCAGTCAAATTGATCCACTATGAGCCGAGAAAGAAGCGGGTGAAATTTTTGCATAGTTTCGGTCATCATTACTAAAATCATTAATATAAACAGCATAGTCTCGATTATCCACTTTTTTTGATTTAATTGTCAATGACCGTTAGCGGCATATAGGAATCTAATCCAGCCAACATCGAAGGCTAGCCTTGACATCGAGAGTTTATTATGGTCTGGATAAGTTAATTAATGTCTAATTGATAATTTAGATAACATTTCAGGCCTAAAGAAAGACTTGTAATAAGCAGATTTTGCTCTTGCATAATGCATGTTTAAATCCGTGGATTAAGCCGTGAGAAATTTGATATTTTAGCGAAAAATAATTTTTGACCAAAGTAGGTCGATCGTCCCAAGAACTATTATATTATATTGTTTTATTTATGTTAAAGGGTCTATCCATAAAGGTCAAAATCCAACAACAGAAAGGACGAGATGATGATATTAAGCATGTAGACTATGTTATCCAGTTGGATGAAACTAGAAGTAAATATAGTCACTGGTATCCAGTACATCTGGGCGATAATAAAATACAATCGGATGTAACCGTTACAGACAACATGGCTCCAATATATATTAAGGTAGGCATATGAAATCTTCAAAAACAAAATATTCTTAGAAATAAAACCTTAAGTCAAAACCTTTCATCAGTTTCAGCAGCAATAGATTTTCACCATTACACAAAACACAATTATATGGAATACAAGGTAACATGGCTTGTTAATGTAACATGGCTATCAATGTAATAAGGACAGTGTCTTTAAGGTAACATGGCTACTGGTTTCCGATGTATTAAGGACAGTGTCTTTAGTGTAACGTGGCTACCAATGTAATAAGGACAGTGTCTTTAATGTAACATGGCTACTAATGTAAAAAGGACAGTGTCTTTATAAATGTAATATGGCTACCAATGTAATAAGGACGGTGTCTTTAATGTAAATATTGCTACCAATGTAATAAGGACAGTGTCTTTAATGTAACCCAACCACTTATGTGGTAGGGACAGAGTCTTTAAGGTAACGTAACCTGGCTACCGACAAGGACCGTTTAGGTAACATGGCTACCTCCATGTATTAAGGACAGTGTATTTAAGGTAACATGGCTACTGATGTGATAAGGACAGTCAGTATCTTTAAGGTCACATGGCTACCGATAAGGACCGTGTCTTTAAGGTAACATGGCTCCCGATGTAATAAAGACAGTCTCCTTAAAGTAACATGGCTACTAACTAGGACAGTGTCTTAAAGGTAACACAGCTACATGTATAGTAGGGACAGTGTCTAAAAGGTGACATGGCTACCGATGTAATAAGGACAGTGGTTACTGATAAGGAGAGTGTCTTTAAGGTAACATGACTTCCGGTGTTATAAGGACGGTCCCTTAAAGAGAGAGAGAGAGAAATGGGGTTTAACGTCCACTCGACACAAACTAGGTCATTTCGGGACTAACATATGGTTTAATTTTATTTCAATAATTCGCTTGCGCGTAGGTGTCTTTAGCAGTGGGAGGAAACCGGAGGACCCGGTGAAAACCCACGAGGTTGGACAGGCGACCCTACTCCTTGTCACGTACAACCGGGGATTCGAAACCACGCCAGTAGTCCCTTAAAGTAACATAGCTACTGACCAAGACGGTGTCTTAAAGGTAACACAGCTACATGTACTGGTATAGTAGAGTCAGTGTCTAAAAGGCGACATGACTACCTTTGTAGTTATTAAGTAGGCCCCATCTTCATTGGCTTGGTTGGTGCATAAAAATAAGACGTTAAACCCCATTTCATTTCATTTATTGATAACTTATATTCCAGATTAATTGTAGTGATGATTATTATGGAGTAGAATGTTCGACATATTGTTCAACCGGCGGAGATAAAACAAACAATTTTCACTGTGATGAAGATGGACGGAGAGTTTGTAAGACCGGATGGACCGGCAGAAACTGCGACAAACGTTAGTAACGTAGTTCGTCTATCAATTCTCTCTTTCTACCTTTTTTGGCAATTTGTGATTGACTTGTTTGGTCAAGAAACGGATCGACCATTAATTGTTTCTTCCTTTCTGGCAATTTGTGGTTCGCTTATTTGGTCTAGAAACGGGTCAGAATATGGGAATTTACTTTCTCTGCCAGGTTGCGATAAATATTCATGTTTTTTGGGAGGAACGATTAGGAAGGAAACATACATGAATTAAGGGAAATAACCTACGAAAAAGACATCACGGCCGATATGGATTTAAACAAGACCTAGAAGTCCATCTACTTTATTCTTTGAGAATCGATCTCTGCCCTAAATGGCTGCCATATCCAAAAAATAGTATACTGTTTTGTAATACGTTTCTACCCCGTTTCACATCTGTCATACACACAAAGACTAAAGAAACCCTTTCAATTTGATTAAATGGAAGTAGACTAAGTGTTTTTGTCTAAAATCGACGATTTAGGACCTTAAAATGTCGGTTAACTAGCTTAGTGTCTGTTCTCAAGAGGAGCTGAAATGAAATGAAATGAAATGAAATGGGGTTTAACGTCCTACTGTTCATTAGCGGCGCTACGGCCTACTCTTATATCGAATTACAACTGTCAAGGGATCTTTTACGTGCACGCCAATGTGTACACGGGACCTCGGTTTTTCGTCCCATCCGAACGACTAGACAGCTGTCCTTGTCAGGCCCTCCGTCCTGCATCACTGACAAGGGGAAACCACGCCGGAAAATCGGGATGAACTTTCTCGGCCAATGCAGGGATCGAACACCCGACCTCTAGGCTAGACAGACAGCCTAAGCTTGGTATGAGAAACACTGAAACTTTCTACTTCTTTCAATATTTTTATCAGATGATTATGACGTGTGGTTCAAGTTGGTCGGAATGTTTAAAAAAAATGTGATAGGCCAAGAAATGGGGATAAAATTAGTAGTCTTAATCCTGGTCAAAGTATAAATATGGTTATCTCCCTTCCATTAACACAGAGTTTAAGACCGCACACGATCTAATTTTCTTTTATTTAGAACCCGAACATTTAGTCCAAAAATTATTCAAACCGACCGACTCAAGTCATGCATGGTTATTTTTACTTAAAGTAGCTAAGTCTCTAATTGAACATTGAAAACACAAATTATTTGTCAATTTAAATCAACATTGATGCTGTGATCTTACCGGAACATTTTGCCATTGGTACACGAATCGTGTACCATAATGCGTTTCAGTCCCAGTTCTAGCAAGAGACTCTAGGAACGAGGCTAGACATATGACACCAAACCAAACGGCGTTTGTAGACTGGAATAACCAGGCGCTAGAAATTTGCATTCGATTGAGACTGCGGGCATATTTCGCGGAACATAACTGATTTGAAATTAGAGTAAAAACGGAAACCATTGAATGTAAATCAGTTTATATACATTCATATTATAGTATTATATCAGTTGCGACCCACTTGTGTCAATTTCTAGGTCCCAAATGTTAGCGATTTAGCTCCTTTAATATTTACGTTGGTCTGTTGATCAAGGATCATAAAATATAAATTAAAATATTTTCAGCAATAAGCATCACCAAAGGCAACATGCTTAACAACAATACTGTAAGTTGGTATAAAGCTGAAGAAAGAGAAAACCCAATAAGCCGACACAAAAGGCAAGCAACAAGTGAGTAAATCACTCATATAGGGATGAACTGAGAAGTATGGTAGCCTAGACGGGACCCTTAATAACTTACATACTCTATTCTCACGTAGTCGTGGCCTTTTTAATCTTGAATTAAAATCTTTTGTATTGAATTTGTAAGACTTTCCTTTGACGTTTTTAATGGTTTGTATTCTCTGGAGGTTTGCGGTCAGGTTTTCCTAATTTTCTGTCGCCCGGGGGAAGACAACAAACCGGGAACCCCCTAGTGTGAGGGTCCCTAGTCCGTCCCTGTGGAAAGGTTGCCTATATTTTGGAATCTGTTCACCGCTTGCAATAACCGTATTGATTACCTGTGTTACGCGTGCAGTGAATAGGCGTAAGAGTCCAGGTGAGCTTTTAGTGGCGAACAGAATCTGAAATAGCTTCAAAATATTTATGGATGGGCTCGTTCTCTTATGGTCATGAATAATTGTTATTTTTTCCCCAAACATTAATTTACGACAACACCATATTCTGGTACAGTAGAATATATATCCAGCAGCCTTCCCAAAGTTTGTTATTCATGGGGGGGGGGGGGGGGGGTCCAGAGGGGTGGGGGCCGGGGCTTGGGATGTTGGGGGGGGGGGGTCCAAACCTCACTCTGCTCAGCTGCATAAAAATAGATTGTAAAACAACACTTTATGAGAAAAGTGTAAAGGTCCTGTGCTTTATAGTTCATCATCAGATGGTCGGATGGAATTGACAATCAAAACGCGAACTAATGATATAGACATGTGATATAACAATGCTTTGCATCAATGAAATTGAATCACAGTGTGATCCTATTAATTCATTATAAAAGTTGACATCAAACAGTGTGTTGAATTTCTCTCTTTAAAAAGCCCAATGTGTATGTATGCCTACGTAATTAAGAGAGGATGGTGGACTGCCAAATTTCCTAACCTGGCTAACCCCCTCCTGCACAAATTCCTGGATCCGCGCCCTGTTATTGTTGTTATTATGGCAATGATAGACTGTTCTTTTTCCCCAAACCGTTGATTTACGAAAAAAACCTTATTCCTGTACGTGCAAATTGTTAGTAGACCCATTCCTAAAATTAATCGATGTCCTAATTTATTTATATTTACTTATGATTAAAACTCTGAGAAGCTTCTACCCGTTCTCCTAAGTCGTTTTATTTATTAATATGTTTAATTGTATTTTTCAGACCCTTGTAACACCGCCCCATGTAAAAACGGTGCCACGTGTACGTGGATTGCTGGTGAAGATTTTACTTGTACCTGTAATATTCATTATACAGGAAAACTTTGTGATAGGGGTTAGTAGTCAACAGGTTTCTATTACCTCATTCCAACAGGTTTCTATTACCCCATTCCAACAGGTTTCTATTACCCCATTCCAACAGGTCTCTATTACCCCATTCCAACAGGTGTTGCCAAGATGTTTCTGTTACCTCATTGTCACAGGTTTGACTATTGATGACGTTGTCAACATGTTTCTATAACCTCATTCCAACAGATTTGACTCGTTTTGACGTTGTCAACATGTTACTAGTACCTCAGATCCAACAGGTTTGACTATTAATGACGTTGTCAACATGTTTCTATTACCTCATTCCAACAGGTTTGATTCATTTTGACGTTGTCAACATGTTTCTATTAGGCCATTCCAACAGGTTTGACCATAGAAATATATAAATAGACTATTTATATATTTCTATGGGTTTGACTATTGATGACGTTGTCAAGATGTTTCTGTTACCTTATTGCAGCAGGTTTGACTATTAATGACGTTGCCAAGACGTTTATATTACCCCATTCCAACAGGTTTGACTCTTTTGACGTTGTCAACATGTTTATATTATCTCATTCCAACAGGTTTAACTATTTTATGACGTTGTCAAGACGTTTCTATTACCTCCCTTATGGGTTAGGTCTAAATATCAAAGTCACCTGCAGATTTCGCCAAGGTCACGAGATGTGAACATTGCTAGCGCTAACCTTAACGATGGACCTAGCCCCAATCCTTACCCAACCCTAACCTACAATCTCGTGACCTAATCTTATATTTACATCTCAGCGAGCTTGACGAAATTGAGCTGGCCATAAATTAATACATTTAGCCCTGTTGTCCCTTAGCATTTTTTTTAGCTTAAAATATAACCTTCCAAAAGAAATGCCCGAGAGAATTTTCTGACAATAAATATCATGTATCTCCAATAATTTCGTTTCGTTTAGTGTTTCTGATTTTTTACACTATAACCCAAAACAAAAATAAACTTTTATTTGATTAGGTATAGATGAATGTGCTAGTTTACCATGGTATATGTATTGATAATGTTGGTTTTATTTCATCAGGTATAGATGAATGTGCTAGTTCACCGTGTGAGAATGGTATTTGTATTGATAATGTTGGTTTCTTTGAATGTCGATGTCTTGTTGGCTACACGGGAAATCTCTGTGAAACGGGTAAGTTAAGTTTATATACATGAACTCCGTGTGAAACGGGTAAGTCAACATAAGAAACTCGGTGTGAAACGGGTAAGTTTATATACATGAACTCAGTGTGAAACGGGTAAGTCAACATAAGAAACTCGGTGTCAAACAGAAATTAGTTATAGATGTTTGTGGCTCATAAATCTATCCATCGAACATACTGAGTGTTACGGACAATTGCTAAAAAATGCCCCCCCCCCCTTTTATCGCACACGATGGAAACTGTTAGCCGAACATTCATGAAAAAATTGTTCCAATCCTTATGTTCGTCGTCTGCCGGCTCAAAAAATAAATAATCAAAAAAAAATTTCCGAAAAAATGTTCGTGAAATCGAACTTGTTAAATATTTGAAACTCGCAGTTCGTCGTCTGCATTGAAGCCTAACATTTGAATGTCATGTGATATTTATGCGATCGCTGATTGGTGCTGCGTGGAAAAACACTGTTCCGCGAATGTTGGGCTAGAAACGCAGACGATGAAATGAGTTCCTCCAAATATCGATCATACGAAAACATAAACCAAAATATTGTACGGGTGCAGTCATTTCATTGGCTGAGGGGTAAAATCCTTTAGAATCCTTGGGATTTAAATATTTTAGGACTATATGAATATAGGCCATGGCGCCCTTTAAATATTTAGGACTATATGAATATAGGCCCTGATACATCCTTGGGATTTAAATATTTTAGAACTACGTGAATATAGCCATTGGGATTTAAATATTTTAGTACTATAAGCATATAGGCCCTGGTACCCTGGTACCCTGTAGAATCCTTGGGATTTAAATAGTTTAGTACTATATGCATATAGGCCCTGGTACCCTTTAAAATCCTTGGAATTTAAATATTTTAGGACTGTGTGATTATAGGTCCAGGTACCCTTTAAAATTTAAATATTATCTCTTACCCAATAAAAGGGCTGAGTTTTTGTAAATATAGGAGTATATTTAAATCATCTGTGTTGTTTTGTGTTTTTTATCAGATATTGATGAATGTGCTAGTTCACCATGTGAAAATAACTCTACCTGTATTCAGACAACACCAGGTGCCTATGCCTGTACCTGTGGTGTAGGTATCACAGGTAGAAGGTGTGAGATAGATATTGATGAATGTATATTCTACAGTCCATGTTTTAATGGTGGGGAGTGTGTTCAGGGTACACCTGGGAATTATACCTGTAATTGTCTCCCAGGTTACACAGGTAGGTTCCATCCATAGCTTTTTCGATTTTTTTGATGAGTGTGGGTTTGAGGGTGTGTGGGTGAGGGTGTGAGGGTGGGGTGGGTTGGGTGTAGATGGTTGAGGGTGTGTCTGGGTGTGTGTATGTAGGTGTGGGTGAGGGTAGGTGTGGGTGGGTGAGGGAGTATTGTCCTATCCTCTTTTATTTTAATGTCATCAAAAACTACAGACCCCTTGGATTGGAGAGAGAGAGAGAGACAGAGAGAGAGAGAGAGAGAAATGGGGTTTAACGTCCACTCGACATCAGCTAGGTCATTTCTGGACAAACAGATGGTTCATTTAATTTCAGTAATTCGATGGGCGTAGTGGGTGTTTAGCAGTGGGGGGGGGGGGCACGAGGTTGGACAGACGCCCCTACTCCTTGTCACGTACAAGCGGGAAATCGAAACCTCGTCACTTGACTCAATGACAGCCTTTAAAATTTAACGCACACGCGTAAAACTATTCGGCCATCCAACCTCCGTTAAATAAAATGATAGGGTGGCCCATGTGCTCTACAGAAATAAAGTCCACCGCTGATAGTTCGAGACTACCACTGAAGCGTACACATTCGCCGTGCCGAGACCAACTTTCTGACAATATGATACTATAAATAGCCATGGCACGTGCAATTCTCTACAAATCTATCAACTATTACAGCCGTAAAAAATTTATTGTTGACGATTTTGAATAGCAGTGAAATTAAGCTTCTTGGTTATTACAGCAGATTTAGAAATTACGTTCGTTTCATTTTTTAAATCGCTTTATCATTAACTGTACCGTTAAGAGCGGCATCTTTTGGTTTAGTACAAATAATATCTCTGAATCACTCGGATTAGACAGGAACATGATACTTGCAGTAGTTTCATTTTACTTTTACAAGGTTCTTAAATCGATTGTTGAGCTACCTAACGTGCTTATTTCTAAATTCAATTTCTTGTTCTAGCTTTCTGTTATGTTTCGTAAAAAAGTAGTCTTGATTATCCCGACCTGTCAATCAGACGTAGAATGGTCGATAGACTGGTTAAGCGGGACTAATTTCAAAACAAGGGCACGTAACCTATCTTTTACTCAAAAGTGTCTGGATGTAATGGACGACACTTGGAACCAGTTTTCAGTCTATTATTTATAGATGATTAATGGTCATAGCTTATTAAGTACAACATGATCGTTTATTTAGTGACTATAATTGTGTGAAACTGATTTGAGGCTTGGCATATATATAAATATTGTGGCGTAATTGTCGAGATATAAGTAGATATATGGAGATATTTATTTATGGTGGGTCACCCTAAAAATGATATGTCTGTTTGTCTGTCTGTCTGTTCGGGGTTGGCGGCTACACTAGGTCTGCCCCGAGTCTGAAATTTGGTGTATAGAGGTAGCTCGGACCGGGGAGTAACATAGGCCAGGTGGCGTTAGTCTACCATTTCCGGTTTCGGGGTTATGACCCCCGAGCGAAGCCGGGCATTCTTCTAGTGCTAGAAAAATCTTATTGAAACGTTGCCGTGTAATAAACAATAGTAATTGTTATTTGAGTGCGGGTATAGCTATTAAATTGTTTATTTTAATCATCAGGACAGGACTGTGAAGAGGAGATAAACCCGTGTAGTCCTAATCCTTGTGTTAATGGAGGTTCGTGTGTAGCAGGTGACGGTGGTAATTTTGATTGCAACTGTACTCTAGGATTTAGAGGTACACTTTGCGAGGAAGAGTTCGATATTTGTGCCGTGTTACAACCATGTGAGAATGGCGCCACCTGTCGACAAAATCAACCAGGTATTTAATTTTATCTTTTACCCGATCGAGTCCGCGTCTGAAATGAGACAAATTAAGCCTGGAACACCATATAATTAATTAGCTAATGCAGCTGCCGTTAGGGGCCACGGTGGCTAAGTGAATAAGACGCTGGCGCGCTAGCCCGGAGGTCGCGGATTCGATCCCGGTGTTGGCAGAGAAAGTTCATCGGAATTTTCCGGCGTGGTTTTCGTCTCATCAGTGGTGCAGGACGGAGGGCTGTCTAAGCGTTCGGACGGGGCGAAATACCGAGGTCTCGTGTACGCATTGGCGTGCACGTAAAAGGTCACTTGGCAGTTGGAATTCGATATGAAAGTAGGCGCGTAGCGCCGCTGTCCAGGCAAAATTTCCTTCATAGCACACTTTATGACACATGCCCGTCAGAGTCGAACAGTAGTACGCTAAACCCCATTTCATTTCATTTCATTGCAGCTGCCGAGTTTAAAAACTCTGGGACTAAGATCCACATACTGTTGCCCTAATATGTTAATTTTTGTTTGAATGTATAAAAACAGCATAATCGTTCAAATGTGGATACAAGTATTAAAATTGGCACAAATACTCCCTGAGGACTATTATTTTGAAAAAGTTCATTAGCCACACGAAAATCTAAAATGGCGGCCATTTTCAAGATGGTTGACATTCAGACAATGAAATATCTGATAGACTTCCAGACTTACAGATTTAGGCGACAACATAATACGTCCACAGGAAAATCTATGTGAAAGAAAAGCCGAAAACACACGGACACACATGGGCATTTTTGTGCTTGTATCCAGATTTGAAAGCTTTGAAAGATTTGAAAGCTGCCCCACCATTATCCTGTAGGATAGATGATACTATTTGGTCATTTTCTCTTCATTCCTCAGGAGTAACAAACTTTGAGCTCATCTGTGTTAGGACCGGGAACTTTTTGTGAAGTAAGATCATATACTTTAAGTATTGCACATTTCTCGGTTTTGTTGCACAGTTTTTTAATTTTAATTTCTCCCTTAACGGTTTAACGGTAGGACGTTAAACCCCATTTCTCTTATTCATTGACAGTTTAACGTTTGTTTTTTTTTAGGTTTATACGAATGTAGTTGTGCCGTCGGATTTACTGGGACGATCTGTGATAGTGATATTGACGAATGTCTAAACAATCCTTGTACTAATGGTGGAACGTGCTCTAACAGTGAAACTCCTGGAGAGTTTATCTGCCAGTGTCCGCAGGGGTTTACCGGGACGATCTGTGATACGGATGTAGACGAATGTTCCAGCGATCCGTGCAATAATGGTGGAACGTGCATTAACAGTGACATACCCGGTGATTTTGTTTGTCAATGTCCTGCGGGGTTTAATGGAACGATCTGTGAAAATGATATTGATGAATGCGCTAGCAACCCATGCACTAATGGCGGATCGTGCACCAACAGTAACATCCCGGGTGAGTTCCTTTGCCAGTGTCTGCAGGGGTTTACTGGGGCAATATGTGATGCTGATATTGACGAATGCGCCATCAATCCTTGCAATAACGGTGGAACATGTACCAACAGCGACATCCCGGGCGAATTCATCTGCCAGTGTTCGCGGGGGTTTACTGGGGTGACCTGTGATACTGATGTTGACGAATGCACCAGCAGCCCTTGTACTAATGGTGGAACGTGCTCCAACAGTGAAAATCCTGGTGAGTTCATCTGCCAGTGTCCACAGGGGTTTACTGGGGCAATTTGTGATACTGATGTAGACGAATGTGCCAGCGATCCATGCAATAATGGTGGAACGTGCATTAACAGTGATATACCCGGTGAGTTTGTTTGTCAGTGTCCTGCTGGGTTTAATGGAACGATCTGTGAAAATGATATTGATGAATGCGCTAGCAACCCATGCACTAATGGCGGATCGTGCACCAACAGTAACATCCCGGGTGAATTCCTTTGCCAGTGTCTGGAGGGGTTTACTGGGGCAATATGTGATGCTGATATTGACGAATGCGCCATCAATCCTTGCAATAACGGTGGAACATGTTCAAACAGCAACAACCCTGGTGAGTTCATTTGTCAATGTCCGCCGGGGTTTACTGGAGCGATATGTGATACTGAAATAAACGAATGCGCTAGCAACCCTTGCACTAATGGTGGAACCTGTACCAACAGCGACATCCCGGACGAATTCATCTGCCAGTGTTCGCTTGGGTTTACTGGGGTGACCTGTGATACTGATGTTGACGAATGCGCCAGTAGCCCTTGTACTAATGGTGGAACGTGCTCCAACAGTGAAAATCCTGGTGAGTTCATCTGCCAGTGTCCACAGGGGTTTACTGGGGCAATTTGTGATACTGATGTAGACGAATGTGCCAGCGATCCATGCAGTAATGGTGGAACGTGTATTAACAGTGATATACCCGGTAGGTTTGTTTGTCAGTGCCCTGTGGGGTTTAATGGAACCATCTGTGACAATGACATTGACGAATGCGCCAGCAACCCTTGCAATAATGGCGGATCCTGCACCAACAGTAACATTTCAGGCGAGTTTGTTTGTGAGTGTCCCAAAGGATTTAATGGAACAATCTGTGAAAATGATATTGACGAATGTGCTAGCAGCCCTTGCAATAACGGTGGAACATGTTCCAACAGTAACATCCCTGGAGAGTTCATTTGTCAGTGTCCGCTGGGGTTTACTGGCACCGTGTGTGAATCTGATGTAGACGAGTGCGCCAGCAACCCTTGTAACAACGGTGGTACATGTTCTAACAGCAACAACCCCGGAGAGTTCATTTGCCAATGTCCACGAGGATTTAGTGGTACAGTGTGTGATACTGACATTGATGAATGTGCTAGCAACCCTTGCAATAACGGCGGGACATGTTCTAACAGCAACATCCCTGGTGAGTTCCTTTGTCAGTGTTCAAGGGGATTTACGGGCATAAGTTGCGATACTAATATTGACGAATGCGCTAGCAACCCATGTGGTAATGGCGGAACCTGTCGCGACAGTAACGATCCCGGTCAGTTCATTTGTCAGTGCCCACGAGGTTTCACTGGAACAGTTTGTGATGTTGATGTGGATGAATGCGCCAGCAACCCTTGTAATAATGATGGAACTTGCAGCAACAGTAACGTCCCCGGTGAGTTCATTTGTCAGTGCCCACGAGGTTTCACTGGAACAGTTTGTGATGTTGATGTGGACGAATGTGCTAGCAACCCCTGTAATAATGGTGGAACTTGCAGCAACAGTAACATCCCTGATGCGTTTTTCTGTTTTTGTGCAGTGGGATTCTCTGGAAGAACATGTGGAATAGACATTGATGAATGCGCAAATAACCCTTGTATTAATGGTGGAACGTGCATTGAAAATGAGATCCCGGGTGGGTTCAGTTGTCAATGTGCACCGGGATTTACTGGGGTAACTTGTCAAGGTGATAAAGATGAATGCGCCGAAGACCCATGCAATAATGGAGGAAACTGCACAAATAGTAACATCCCGGGTGAGTTCTTATGTCAGTGTTCACAAGGATTTACTGGGCCTACCTGTGACGAAGATATTGACGAATGTATTAGTAACCCCTGTATCAACGGCGGAACTTGCACTAACAGTAACACCCCGGGTGAGTTTATTTGTGAATGTCCCCGAGGTTTCACTGGAACAGTTTGTGATGTTGATGTGAATGAATGCGCCAGCAACCCCTGTAGCAATGGCGCAACTTGCATCAACAGTAACATCCCCGGTGAGTTCCTGTGCCTTTGTCCACAGGGGTTTACTGGGACAATCTGTGATACTGATGTGGACGAATGCGCTAGCAACCCCTGCAATAATGGCGGATCGTGCACCAACAGCGACATTCCAGGTGCGTTTATTTGTCTATGCCCCGTGGGATTCACAGGGACAATCTGTGATACTGATGTGGACGAATGTGCTAGCAACCCTTGCAATAACGGCGGGACCTGCTCCAACAGTAACAGCCCTGGAGAGTTCATTTGTCAGTGTCCAGCAGGGTTTACTGGAGCCGTATGTAATACTGACGTAGACGAATGCGAGAGCAATCCGTGCACTAATGGTGGATCCTGCACCAACAGTAACATTCCTGGTGAGTTCCTGTGTCTTTGCCCACTGGGATTTACTGGGACAATCTGTGATACAGATGTGGACGAATGTGCTAGCAGCCCTTGCAATAACGGCGGGACATGTTCTAACAGCAACATCCCAGGTGAGTTCCTTTGTCAGTGTTCCAGGGGATTTACGGGGATAAGTTGCGATACTGATATTGACGAATGCGCTAGTAGTCCCTGTGATAATGGCGGAACCTGCCGCGACAGTATCATCCCTGGTGAGTTCATTTGTCAGTGCCCACGAGGTTTCACTGGAACAGTTTGTGATGTTGATGTAGACGAATGCGTCAGCAACCCCTGTACTAATGGTGGGACTTGCAGCAATAGTAACGTCCCCGGCGAGTTTATATGCGTCTGTGCACTGGGATTCTCTGGTGGAATATGTGAAATAGATATTAATGAATGCGCGAATAACCCTTGTATTAATGGTGGAACGTGTATTGAAAGTGAGATCCCTGGTGGGTTCAGCTGTCAATGTGCACCAGGATTTACTGGGGTAACTTGTCAAGGTGATAAAGATGAATGCGCTGAAGAGCCATGCAACAATGGAGGAAACTGCACAAACAGTAACATTCCGGGTGAGTTCTTATGTCAGTGTTCACAAGGATTTACTGGACCTACCTGTGACGAAGATATTGACGAATGTATTAGTAACCCCTGTAGTAATGGCGGAACATGTACTAACAGTAACACTCCTGATAAGTTTATTTGTCAGTGTCCCCGAGGGTTTACTGGTACAGTTTGTGATGTTGATGTGGATGAATGCTCCAGCAATCCCTGTAGCAATGGCGGAACTTGCAACAACAGTAACATCCCCGGTGAGTTCCTGTGCCTTTGTCCACAGGGTTTTACTGGGACAATCTGTGATACTGATGTGGACGAATGCGCTAGCAACCCCTGCAATAATGGCGGATCGTGCACCAACAGTGACATTCCAGGTGCGTTTATTTGTCTATGCCCCGTGGGATTTACAGGGACAATATGTGATACTGATGTGGACGAATGTGCTAGCAACCCTTGCAATAATGGCGGGACCTGCACCAACAGTGATACCCCTGGAGAGTTCATTTGTCAGTGTCCGACAGGGTTTACTGGAACTGTATGTAATACTGACGTAGACGAGTGCGCCAGCAATCCGTGCACTAATGGTGGATCCTGCACCAACAGTAATATTCCTGGTGGGTTCGTGTGTCTTTGCCCATTGGGTTTTACAGGGACAATCTGTGATATTGATATTGACGAATGTGCTAGCAACCCTTGCAATAACGGCGGGACATGTTCTAACAGCAACATCCCTGGTGAGTTCCTTTGTCAGTGTTCCAGAGGATTTACGGGGATAAGTTGTGATATTGATATTGACGAATGCGCTAGCAGCCCCTGTGATAATGGCGGAACCTGTCGCGACAGTAACATCCCTGGTGAGTTTATTTGTCAGTGCCCACGAGGTTTCACTGGAACAGTTTGTGATGTTGATGTGGACGAATGCGTCAGCAACCCCTGCACTAATGGTGGGACTTGCAGCAATAGTAACGTCCCCGGTGAGTTTATATGCGTCTGTGCACTGGGATTCTCTGGTGGTATATGTGAAATAGACATTAATGAATGCGCGAATAACCCTTGTATTAATGGTGGAACGTGCATTGAAAGTGAGATCCCTGGTGGGTTCAGCTGTCAATGTGCACCAGGATTTACTGGGGTGACGTGTCAAGGTGATAAAGATGAATGTGCCGAAGAACCGTGCAACAATGGAGGAAACTGTACAAATAGTAACATTCCGGGTGAGTTCTTTTGCCAGTGTCCAAGGGGATTTACTGGACTTACCTGTGACGAAGATATTGACGAATGCGCTAGCAACCCTTGCAGAAATGGTGGGACCTGCTTAAACAGCGAAATACCCGGAGAGTTTAAGTGCACGTGTATTGTGGGGTTTACTGGGTCGAGCTGTCAAACTGATATTGACGAATGTGCTAGCAATCCTTGCAGTAATGGTGGAACTTGCGCCAACAGTGGTACTCCTGGTGGGTTTGTTTGTCTGTGTGCATTAGGGTTTACTGGGGCAATATGTGATGCGGATGTAGACGAGTGTGCTAGCAGTCCATGTGGTAATGGTGGAACATGCCTCAACAGTAACGCACCTGGAGAGTTCATTTGTCAGTGTCCGCTGGGTTTTACTGGGATAATCTGTGGTACAGATATTGATGAATGCACTAGCAGCCCATGCAGTAATGGTGGGACTTGCACAAACAGCAACATCCCTGGTGAGGTCCTTTGTCAGTGTCCACCGGGGTTTACTGGAGCAGTATGTGACAGTGATGTAGACGAATGCGCTAGCAACCCTTGTGATAATGGTGGAACTTGCACCAACAGCGACATCCCGGGAGAGTTTGTTTGCCAGTGTGCACTGGGATATACTGGGGCAAGATGTGATAGTGATATTAATGGGTGTGACAGTAACCCTTGTATCAATGGCGGAACGTGCATTCAAATTGACGTCCCTGGTGGATTCATTTGTCAATGTGCTCCAGGATTTACAGGGGTAACTTGTCAAGGGGATACAGATGAATGCGCAGATGAACCTTGCAGCAATGGAGGGTCATGTACCAACAGTAACATCCCAGGGGAGTTCATTTGTCAGTGTTTACAAGGTTTTACTGGGATGACATGTGAAGACGATATAGACGAATGTGCTAGCAATCCTTGCAATAATGGCGGGTCTTGTACGAACAGTAACATACCTGGGGAATTCTTTTGTCAGTGTTCAATAGGTTTTACTGGGACGAATTGCGATACTGATGTCGACGAATGTGCTATTAACCCGTGTAGTAATGGCGGATCTTGTACGAATAGTAACACGCCCGGTGAATTCATTTGTCAGTGTCTACAGGGGTTTACTGGGACAGTCTGTGATACAGATATTGACGAATGTGCTAGCAATCCCTGTAGAAATGATGGGACTTGTCGTAACAGTAACAATCCTGGTGAATTCATTTGTCAGTGTCCACGAGGTTTTACTGGGACTATCTGTGATATTGACGTTGACGAATGCGTCAGTAACCCTTGTAGTAATGGTGGAACATGCACCAACAGCAACATTCCTGGAGAGTTTATTTGCGTATGCGTGCTAGGATTTACTGGGCCAACATGCGACACAGATATTAATGAATGTGAGTCTGACCCTTGTATTAATGGTGGAACGTGTATCGAAAGGGTTACTCCTGGTGGATTTTCTTGTCAATGTGCTCCAGGATTTACTGGAGTAACTTGTCAAGGTGATAAGGATGAATGCGCAGATGAACCTTGCAGCAATGGAGGGTCATGTACCAACAGTAACATCCCCGGTGAGTTCATTTGTCAGTGTGTACAAGGTTTCACTGGGCTGACATGTGAAGATGATATTGACGAATGTGCTAGCAACCCTTGCAATAATGGCGGGTCTTGTACGAACAGTAACATACCTGGGGAATTCTTTTGTCAGTGTTCACTAGGTTTTACTGGGACGACTTGCGATACTGATGTCGACGAATGTGCTATTAACCCGTGTAGTAATGGCGGATCTTGTACGAATAGTAACACGCCCGGTGAATTCATTTGTCAGTGTCTACAGGGGTTTACTGGGACAGTCTGTGATACAGATATTGACGAATGTGCTAGCAATCCCTGTAGAAATGGTGGGACTTGTCGTAACAGTAACAATCCTGGTGAATTCATTTGTCAGTGTCCACGAGGTTTTACTGGGACTATCTGTGATATTGACGTTGACGAATGCGTCACTAACCCTTGTAGTAATGGTGGAACATGCACCAACAGCAACATTCCTGGAGAGTTTATTTGCGTATGCGTGCTAGGATTTACTGGGCCAACATGCGACACAGATATTAATGAATGTGAGTCTGACCCTTGTATTAATGGTGGAACGTGTATCGAAAGGGTTACTCCTGGTGGATTTTTTTGTCAATGTGCTCCAGGATTTACTGGAGTAACTTGTCAAGGTGATAAGGATGAATGCGCAGATGAACCTTGCAGCAATGGAGGGTCATGTACCAACAGTAACATCCCTGGTGAGTTCATTTGTCAGTGTGTACAAGGTTTCACTGGGCTAACATGTGAAGATGATATTGACGAATGTGCTAGCAATCCTTGCAATAATGGTGGATCTTGTACGAACAGTAACATACCTGGGGAATTCTTTTGTCAGTGTGCACTAGGTTTTACTGGGACGACTTGTGATACTGATGTCGACGAATGTGCTATTAACCCGTGTAGTAATGGCGGATCTTGTACGAATAGTAACACGCCTGGTGAATTCATTTGTCAGTGTCTACAGGGGTTTACTGGGACAGTCTGTGATACAGATATAGATGAATGTGCTAGCAACCCTTGCACTAATGGCGGATCTTGTACGAACAGCAACAATCCTGGTGAATTTATTTGTCAGTGTCTCCGAGGTTTTACTGGTGGTACTTGTGACACCGATGTAGACGAATGCGCTAGCAACCCGTGCAATAATGGTGGAACATGCACCAACAGTAACATCCCTGGGGATTTTATCTGTCAGTGTGTACTAGGATTTACTGGGACCCAATGCGATACTGACATAAATGAATGCGAGTCTAACCCATGTATAAATGGTGGAACGTGCATCGAAAAAGATACCCCTGGTGGTGGATTCAATTGTCTGTGTTCCCCGGGTTTCACTGGAGTAACCTGTGGAGGAGATACCGATGAATGTGCCGAGAACCCATGCAACAATGGAGGAAATTGTATTAACAGTAATATTCCTGGGGAGTTCATTTGTCAGTGCTCACGAGGTTTTACTGGGCTAACTTGCGACAGTGATATTGATGAATGTGCTAGCAACCCATGTGTCAATGCTGGTTCTTGTATCAATGCTAACACGCCTGGTGACTTCATTTGTCAATGTTTGCGCGGATTCACTGGGCTTTATTGTGAAAATGATATTGATGAATGTGCTAGCAATCCGTGCACTAATGGTGGATCATGCTCAAACAGTGTCATCCCTGGTGAGTTCCTTTGTCAGTGTTTGCGCGGTTTCACTGGGCTTTATTGTGAAAATGATATTGATGAATGTGCTAGCAATCCGTGCACTAATGGTGGATCATGCTCGAACAGTGTCATCCCTGGTGAGTTCCTTTGTCAGTGTTTGCGCGGTTTCACTGGGCTATATTGCGAAAATGATATCGACGAATGCACTACGAACCCATGTATTAATGGCGGATCGTGCTCGAACGGCATCATCCCTGGTGAATTTCTTTGCCAATGTCCAAAAGGCTTTACTGGAACAATATGTGATACGGATATAAATGAATGTACAAGCAATCCCTGCCAAAACGATGGGTTTTGCATCAACAGTAACATTCCTGGTGAATTCACTTGTATTTGTGCAGTTGGGTTTACCGGGGCGACATGTTCTACCGATATAAACGAATGTGCCAGCAATCCATGTAGCAACGGGGGAACTTGTACAAACAGCAACACACCCGGTGTTTTCTCTTGTCAGTGTACAACGGGTTTCACTGGGGCAACATGTGGTACCGATATAGATGAATGTATAAGCAATCCCTGCGAAAATGGTGGATTGTGCATCAACAGTAACATTCCTGGTGAATTCAATTGTATCTGTGCAGTTGGGTTTACTGGAGCGGTATGTGCTACTGATATTGACGAATGTGCTAGCAATCCTTGCAATAACGGTGGAACATGCTCTAACAGCAACACCCCGGGAACTTTCCTTTGTCAGTGTACACGCGGTTTTACTGGACTAACATGTGCTACAGATATTGACGAGTGCGCCATCACGCCTTGCAAGAATGGTGGATCGTGCTCGAACAGTGTCAACCCTGGCGAGTTCATTTGTCAGTGTGTATCTGGCTTTACTGGTGAAACATGCCAAAGTGAAATCGACCTCTGTGTAAGCCAACCGTGTGAAAATGGAGCTGAATGTGTACAGAATCAACCCGGAACATACACCTGTATCTGTCCGAAAGGCTTTACTGGTCAAAACTGTCAACAGGATGTAGATGAATGTTTATCACGGCCTTGTAGCAATGGTAAGATAACTCTATTTCATCAGGACTCAGACTGCCATTAAATGCCCATTGACTTCAATGTTAAATGGCTGTAACATCACAGACTGTAGCTTTTTGCTCAACATTCCGTTGGTTCCAATCTTTATAGGCACAATGGGGACGACATTTGGCAATCTGATCATCATAATTTTGTAGGGGGTTGACCGTTTCGATTTTTTTGCTGCGGGGATTTGATGTTGACTGGGGTGAAAATCTCACTTCTGACACAATGATTGCTCTGCAGAAAGACACTTTACACTACTATCCCTCCGCTGTAATATCATCAGTATTACACAAAACTGCTATGAAATTGCAAGTTTTATCCCTTTCTCCAATTCTAGAACAAAAAGTCAACCAAAAAATGCAGGAAGAGGGGGAGAAAAAAATTAAGGGAAAAATTGTCTATTTATAACTCGCATCACTAGTCTGAGTTCTATATGTGGTTACAGATGGCCACAGATCACCAATGCAGATTTCCCCATTGACTTTAATGTTAATTCTCGTCTTTTAATCCGGCTCTAACATTGACCCACATTGTTGTTGGGTAAAACGCTGGTTCCCACAGATGGAGCAACCTCTTGCTCAAAAGCACAGATGAGATTCAACATGGAAAACTTGAGATACACAAACTGGAAGTAGATACCAAAAAAACATACAATTTTCCGCACTACATTGCAACCTAACCAAAATCTTAAAGCTCGTAGCCTTCCGCCTCAAAATCATGAATATTCACCAAAACCTGGCAGAAAATCTATATATTCAAACCCTTTTTTTTCGATTCTACACCAAAAAGTAAACAAAGATCACCATGCAAAAGGGGGAAAAGGGAAAGGGAGAGAAAGACTAAAAATAACGTAGGAATAATTGGTGAGCTGGATCCAAATACCGTCACAACGCATGACAAAATTAATTCTTACAATCTGTTTACACACGACTGTTGTACAAATTATTAATAGTCTTTGCCATCCCACCTTTTGCCTAGCGATTTATGTTGACTATTCATGATTTTGAGGCCTAAAAAGTTTGGTTACGGGAACGTTGAAATGTAGGGTGGACAGTTGCATGTTTACTTATATACTACTTCCAGTTTGTGTATCTCAAGAATTCCATGATGAACCCCAGACCTGCTTTTGAGCACAGGGTTCCCGCCATGTGTTGCTCCATCGGGGCTAGAAAGCGTCCCCCGTGTTTGGTTTTTTATAGGTGGAGTATGTCGACAACCAGGACCAGGTTTATATGAATGTGATTGTGACGTAGGTTTTACTGGTAGTCAGTGCCAAGTAGATATAAATGAATGTGCTGATCAACCATGTCAAAATGGCGCTACTTGTTCACAAGGTAAAATTTGAACTGGTTAACCACGAAATTAACATGACGGTTTGAAATAATTTTAACATCTGTCCGCCATGTTTTTTTGCATTTATCGGCGCTAAGCCACATGTTCAGTGTATCTGCCGTACGGCTGTTGATAAATTCTAAAGGCTAGTGAACATGGACAATAAATTGTCGTTCTTAGATATCATTTACACGGGACATCTATTTTTCATCCCATCCGAACGATTATAGATTGTCCCTTGCCAAGTCCTCTGTCCTAATGAGGCACTAAGTCCATGACGCCGGTTACGATATGTGACGGGGTGACGTCAATATTTCCTGCAAAGGTGGGACCGATTTTGTTAAAATAATACTACAAGAAATAAATACCATTCTGCCTGTATAACTTCGATTCGTAAAACAAATCTATTCACCTGATATACCCAGTGTAATTATTCTATATTTCTAGGTCCGCCTGGTACGTTTATATGTGCATGTGGACGAGGTTATACAGGTCTGTTATGTGAAACTGATATAGAGGAATGTACGTCACAGCCTTGTCTGAATAACGCCACCTGTACAGAACCGAGGCCAGGTAGTTTCTACTGTCAGTGTTCTAACACGTACACCGGACAGGTAAGATATTTATTTGGATCTTCAGAGACGTTGGTTCGCTAACCTGGAGGTCCCTTGTTCGATCCCTGCGTTGACCAAGAATGTTCATCGGGATTTTCCGGCGTGGTTCCTCCTGGCCAGTGGCACAGGGCTGAGAGCCTGACAATAGAACAGCGTCTAGTGGTTTGAATGGTACGAAAACCAAGGTCCCGTGTACAGGTTGGCATGCTCGTAAAAGAACACTAGAACTTTGGAATTCAAAATAAGAGTAGTCCGTAGCGCCGCTGTCCGTACAACGTTTCTGTCATGACGCACTGTATGATATCTCCACAGGGGAGGGGGTGGGGGTTGCCGAATGGTTAACGCGTGCGCGCTGTATCAACTGGCGTGGTTTCGATTCCCCGGTTGTACGTGCCAAGGAGTAGGATCGCCCGTCCAACCTCGTGGGTTTTCCCCTGGTCCTCCCACTGCTAAAGACTCCTACGCGCAATCGAATTATTGAAATAAAATTGAACCATATGTTGTCCCGAAATGACCTAGTTTGTGTCGACTGGACGTAAAACCCCATTTCTCTCTGTCTCCATGACATCTAGACGTCCAATTACCCCAGTTGATGCAGAACAGTGGGACATTAAACCCCATTTCATTTCATTTCATTTCACATTATAGTTATGGACATTTTTTATTTTTTTATTTTTCAAGTTTTGTGAATCGGAGATTAATGCTTGCTTGTCTCAGCCATGTCGCAATCGAGGACGATGTATTTCTCTACCAGGGGTCAGGTACAGGTGCGCATGCGCTGCAGGGTTTACAGGAGCAAACTGCGAGATGGATATAAAAGAATGCAACCCATCACCATGTCTAAATAATGGTACATGTTCTGAACCAAGGCCAGGACAATTTCAATGCACGTGCAGTTATGGTTTTGTTGGTGACCTATGTGAGACAGGTAGGTTGGAATCCATTAGTTGATATGAATAGAAAGGGGCTTGGCTAGGAAATAGCCTCTAGTCGTTCGGATGGATTGTCAAACACATGTGTGTAGAGTAGGCTGTCTGGACGAAATATCCCTTATAGCACATTGCATGACATATGGCATGCCCGTCTTTTGTTTTATTAACTCGTTAATGTTTGCTGTTTTATTAATTTGTCAGATATAATGTTTGACGTTTTATTAATTTATTAGGAATAATGTTTGATATTTTATTAATTTGTTGGGAATAATATTTCACTTTTATTAATTTGTTAGGAATAATGTTAGATATTGATTTGTTAGGAATAATGTTTGGTGTTATATTAATTTGATACGAATAATGTTTGATGTTTTATTAATTTGCTAGGAATAATTTGTGATGTTTATTAATTTGTAAGGAATAATTTTTGATGTTTATTAATTTGTTAGGAATAATGTTTGATGTTTTATTAATTTGTTAAGAATAATGTTTAATGTTTTATTATTTTGTTAGGAATAACGTTTGATGTTTTATTAATTTGTTAGGATTAACCTTTGATGTTTTATCAATTTGCTAGGAATAATTTTTGATTATTAATTTGTTTGATGTTTTATTAATTTGTTAGGAATAATGTTTGATGTTTTATTAATTTGTAGGGAATAATGTTTAATGTTTATTAATTTGTTAGGAATAATGTTTGATGTTTTATTAATTTGTAAGGAATAATTTTTGATGTTTATTAATTTGCTAATGTTTGTTTTTAGATATCGATGAATGTGAAGAGTTTAAACCTTGCTATAATGGCGGAACCTGTCAACAAGGGCCACCCGGTACCTACAAATGCACGTGTGCACCTGGTTACATGGGGTCAAACTGTGTTACAGGTACGATATTCAATTCGATCCCATAATAGGTTATTTCGAAACTACAACAGTGAATTTATTTACATAATAGCTTGGGAAGTGGGAGACTCTAAGAGATATGACAGGTTACCTCGCAACAACATCAAAATCAATCTCAGATCTGAGGCGCACTAGTTTGACAACCCAGTTACATCATACTAATGTGACTGTAGTTTATCTATCTGTTTGTCTGTCTATCTCTTTGTCTGTTCATGATTGGCGGCTGCACCGAGGCTGTTCCGAGGCTGCAATTTGGTGTATAGGACTTGCTCGGACCGGGGAGTAACATGGGCCAGGTGGCGTGTGCGTACCACATACAGTTTCGGAGTTATAGGCACGACCCGTGCAGCGCTAGTGTATGCATATACAAAATTAAGAATACGCCCAGTTAAAAATTGCTAAATATACCTCTCTTATTTCATTCTAATATACTTCCCATCAGGACATGACTGTCTGTCCATAAAAGGCGTCTTCCGTCTTCAGATGCTATAATGTATATATATATATATATTTATGATATTACTAGAAATATATTCATGTTGATATAACTTGAATAAAATGTTTGTATATTTTAGATGTAAACGAGTGTGTACCGAATCCCTGTTTCAATCAGGGGATTTGTACGGAAGGTATTCCTGGTACCTTTAACTGTTCCTGTCCCCCTGGTTACCAAGGTGATACATGTCAATTGGGTATGTACATCTTCTTAACTACCATCTACAACTCAGCTAGGGATTGGTCGATCTGTCACAAATGATAGAAACAATCAATCAATCTGTGTTTTCGGCCAATCAACGAAGACCTTAGAACTTCCCATTCTAGTGACGTGCAGAGGTTTCTTGCTTCTTGATTGTATAATCCTAAAGACTTATGTATATGATCTAGTACTCCGAAAGAAATGTGAGAACAGGGAACATTTTAAATATTAAAAAAACATTGAAATAAACTCTTTATTCAAAATAAGTAGGGCAGCTTCAAAATACCTTAATTTATATCCACTCTTTGATTGAATGCCCCCCCCCCCTCTCTACGCAAATGTCTAATTCCATTATTATGATATACTATGTTTCAGAACAAATTTGTTACAATAAGTGTGAAAATGGCGGAACATGTCAGGTAAGAAAACAGAAATTATATACATGTATGTATTTCAAGGTATACATGGATATAAAAAATGCAATTATCCCAGTTCTATTTCTCATTGACAATATAGCTGAGAATGTGTGTGTGAAATAGATTTATTTGACGTCCGCTTCCACCGCAGACCAGGCCCGTAGCCAGCGGGGGGCAACAATGTCACCCTGAAAAAATGTTTTGCCCCCCCGAAAAAAAAATTGCCGACAATAGCTCTAAAATACCTACTGTAGACTGTGCCGGGTGTGCCCCCCCCCTAAAAACTTCACTGATCCCCCCCCCCCCCCCGCAGCCAGCAAGCTGGCTACGGTCCTGCCGCAGTCTATACAATTGCAACCTGCATTAATAGTATTATAGTAGGCCACGGTATCTCAGTGAGTAAGGCACTGGCTTAGCACACTAAAACATGAGGTCCCGATTTAATCTCTACGTAGGCCGATGAAGTTCTCAGGGATTTTCCAGCGGCGTGGTCTACCCTGGGTAGTGGTGCAGGACGAAGGTTCAGACAAGGGACGACGTCTAGTTGATCGGATGGACGAACACCCTGGGTTCTCTGGGGAAAATTTCCCCCTTAGCACATGGCATCGCCTATGCCCGTCTTCATTATCCCGGTTGGTGCTGAAGAGTAGCACGTTAAACCCCATTTCATTGCGTTTCATAAGTAGATTAGAATCGATTCTATTTGAAAGAACACACTCTTCTGATAAAGGTTCTTCTTGAAGACAAACTGTATTTCATGTTATGTTCATTTGAAGTTTACATTAGTTTATATTGATTTATAGGAAGTGTTAAAGAGTGGTTATTTATGTTATTGTGTGCCTGGATTTACTGGTAGAAACTGTCAGACTAATATCGACGATTGTGCTGGACGGCCTTGTCAACAAGATGGCGTCTGTATAGACGGTATCAATAACTTTACCTGTGCCTGTATGAAAGGTTTGTTATCACATCTTTATAGACCACTCTTCATCACGGGTCGACTGAGAATGAGCCCGGGAGTGTGGTAGGCTCCAGGGCCCCTAAAGACGTTATTGTTCTCAAAGTAGTTTGAGGGTCCATTTGTTTAGTGTTTGTCTTTAATATATAGAAACATCAGGACATATTCTAGAATTCACCATGGTTCGCTCCTGGTGTTGACTGAGACACTTCCTCGAGGTTTACCGGCGTTGTGTCCCCTTATCATTAGCGTAGGGAAGCTGGGACGAGAATCCGAGGTCCCATGTAAACATTTGCGTGCACGTAAAAGACCCCCTGACAGTTGGAATGCCAAATAAGAGTAGTCCGTAGCGCTGCTGTCCGTGCAAAATTTCCCTCATAGCACACTGTTTGGCGTATGCTCAAATTCATTAGCCCAGTTCGGAGCAGAACAGTAGGAAATGAAATGAAATGGAGTTTAACGTCCTACAGTTCTGCTCCTAACCTGGGCTAATGAAGACGGGCATACGCCATACAGTGTGCTATGAGGGAAATTTTGCCCGGACAGCGGCACTACGGCCTACTCTTATATCGAATTCCAACTGCCAAGGGATCTTTTACGTGCACGCCAATGTGTACACGGGACCTCAGTTTTTCGTCCCATCCGAACGACTAGACAGCTTTCCTTGTCAGCCCCTCCGTTCTGCACCACTGACAAGGGAGAACCACGCCGGAAAATCTGGATGAACTTTCTCGGCCAATGCAGGGATCGAACACCCGACCTCCAGGCTAGCGAGCTAGCGTCTTACCCACTTAGCCACGTGATCCCCAGAACAGTAGGACGTTAAACCCTATTTTATGTGGTTTTCAGGTACCATGGGTGAAGTTTGTGAGATTAATTTAGATGACTGCGATCCAAATCCGTGTCAGAATGGTGCTACCTGTATTGACTGGACACATGATTATTATTGCGCATGTCCAAATTCTTGGACGGGTAAATCATGTGGTAGGTATAAAGTTAATCGATTGGATAGATATGTCACGTGGTATGTATAACCATTGCTGATTGGATCAATTGGTACGTTCGCAGTTGGTCGTAATAGATATACAATTTACTGGTTGGGCATGTATGCAACCGGGGGGGGGGGGGGGCTAGTGGTCTAGAGTGTCGCGCTTCGAGCTCTAGCTAGCTGTTTTGGATCCCTAAAATAAGACATCTTGTCTGCGATGGAAGCAGACGTTAAGCACTACGAACAACATGTATGCCACGTGATAGGTAGGCCTATAACCATTGCGGTTCTGGGTATTATTAAGACGAGCCAGGCTTATGAGCTCAGGGGATCTATGGACAGAGTTTTGGCTTTAAGCCGACCTTGCGGATAGTGTTTATAGAATAGACAGTGTTTATAGAATAGACAGTGTTTATAGAATAGACAGTGTTTATTGAATAGACAGTATTTATAGAATAGACAGTGATTATAGAATAGAGAGTATTTATAGAATAGAGAGTGTTTATAGAATAGACAGTGTTTATAGAATAGACAGTATTTATAGAATTATAGAATAGACAGTTTTTATAGAATAAACAGCATTTATAGAATTATAGAATAGACAGTATTTATAGAATTATAGAATAGACAGTATTTATAGAATAGACAGTAATTATAAAATAGACGGTGTTTAAAGTATAGACAGTATTTATAGTATAGACAGTGTTTATAGAATTATAGAATAGACAGTGTTTATATTATAGACAGTATTTATAAAATAGATAGTATTTATAGAATGTTTATAGAATAGATGATGTTTATGCAAATTTAAATATAATCTTGTTATTCTTTTCAACTGTAGATGTGAGTAATGTAGTAGCGATTTATGAATCATGTAACCCGATGCCATGTAGAAATGATGGATTTTGCTGGGAGAATCAAGATGGCCAGTTTAACTGTGACTGTCCGAAAGGTATGTCAGTCTCTACGTCACGTCTTGTCTAATGGTGTATAGGCTAGACTCTGTAAGAGTGTTTTATAATTTGGTAATCGTCATACACGGTTCCAGATTTAACAACACCCTTCCTCCTCAGTTTTCACCAACTTTGTTTAAAACTCACATTCATCGTCCATTAGTCGCGAGGGTGGTGGATTGGTGGGCAGAGGAGGAGACGGCACCAGGCATCTAATCAAAGAGTGATATAAAAATTAACTTCTGATATACTTAATTTGAATGATGAGTTTATTTCATTTGTATATTTAAAAGGTTCATCTTTCTGACATTTCCCAGTACTTGTATCTGGGGACATACAATCAAGGGGTTGGCCCTATACTTGTGTCTGCGGGCATATAATCAAGGAGTTGGTCCTATACTTGAATCTTAGGGACATATAATCAAGGCGTTGGCCCTATACTTGTATCTGGGGACATACAGTCAAGGAGGTGGCCCTACACTTGTATCTGAGAACATAAACCCAAGGAGTTGGTCCTATACTTGTATTTTGGGCCATACAATGAAGGAGTTGGCTCCAGGCATCGCCAAGATTCTGCAGATATCGGTTGCATATGTATCTATTGATCACCATGTAACCACGTCGAAAGTATACGGTTATTTCGACCTATGAATTCCTGAATTCATCAGGTCCATTAAAAACCTTTTCTGGCCCAGAACTCAACACACCTGCTATTCTCTATACCAGTTGTTCTCAACAGTTTTTACCAACGGCACACCTTGGAACACATGAAAAAATAGCGGTAGTACACCTGGATAAATATATATGAAACCGTAGACAGAGACTAGTCATAGACACAAAGAATGACTCAAACTAAATAGAGAAAAACACAGCTATGAATTTATCAATAGACACCAGTGAATACTCAATTAGAATCACGTGGTTTTTTCGCATTTTCTTAGTGTGCCGTTCAAAATTCCGCGGCACACTTAGGATGATCTCGCGGTACACTAGTTGAGAATCACTGCTCTAACTGTTATTGTAAATCCCCCCTAGTGTAGTAACTTGTTAGCTAAGAAGAATATTAACGATTGATGTTTTTACCTATTATTCAGGATTTTCTGGTACAAGATGTGAGATTAATTTAAATGATTGTAATTCGCGGCCGTGTCAAAACGGTGCTATTTGTATAGACTGGATTGATGACTTCTACTGTCGTTGTCCACCATTTGCTTATGGTAAAATCTGTGGTAAGTTTCACATTTATCATCTTCCAGAAGTCTCCCGTCAAAAGTCTAAACCTAGTAACCCACTTTTTTTATATCAAAATTGAGTTAGGACCAAATTTGTATGTGCTTCCTGTTGTTGTACTAGATATTCCAGTCTTTTGATTTTGTAAGCAGTTAAACCCATGACACAACCTAGCAACTTCCTTCATTTGCCTATATAGTATGCCACAGAAACACCTAGTAACTCAATAGTCAAATCAATGGATAAGCTGGGGTTTAATATTCATTTATTACGTTTTCCTTTGTTTTCTCAAAATAAGAAAAACGTGTGTTACTAGGTGTTGCGTTTTGACGGGAGAAGTGTGACGGTGTCCATGTCGGTAGTTTCACATCTATTGTACAGTACCAGGGCGAAGTTAGGGGACGCAATGACGAGTTTTTGCTCTCCTCTAAATGCTATAATTATACACCGTGGTTCAGATATGCTACAAACCGATTCTAGTATGTTCCTCGATCATTATCTATTGACATTCTCAAAGTTCTTCGGTATTTTCAAGTTTGGTTTGTCCTTCTCAGTGGTGCAAGACGCCCCGGACTGACTGGGAACAATATCTTGTCGTTCGGGTGGCACGAAAACAGATGGGGTTTAACGTCCACTCAACACAAACTAGTTCTTTTCGGGACTAACATATGGTTCAATTTTATTTCTATAATTCCGTCGCGCGTAGGGGTCTTTAGCAGTGGGAGGAAACTGTTGGTGCAGAAGCTTTAACTAAAACTCATCACTTATATAATCCATAAAATACATTTTGATCACACCTTTGCTGCAGAATACGGCGTTAAACTCCCATTCCATTTCATCTCCTGTGTCTTCATGATAGCAACAGCGATGGACGTCATGAAATGAAATGGGGTTTAACGTCCTACTGTTCTGCTTCGAGCTGGGCTAAGGAAGACGGGCATCCGCCATACAGTGTGGTACGAGGGAAATTTTGCCCGGACAACGGCCTACTCTTATTTCGAATTCCAACTGCCAGGGGATCTTTTACGTGCACGGCGATGTGTACACGGGACCTCGGCTTTTCGTCCCATCCGAACGACTAGACAGCTGTTCTTGTCAGGCGCCTCGCCCTGCATCACTGACAAGACAGAACAACGCCGGAAAATCTGGATGAACTTTCTCGGCCAATGCAGGGATCGAACACCCGACCTCCAGGCTAGGCCCACGATGTACGACCGGCCCTGCTTAAAACTAGGCTCTACAGAATTATCTTTTTATTTAAACATACATTATGCAAGATCTAAATCTATTGCAGGTCTTTCTTTAGGGCTGAATGTTTCCTAAATTATTAATAAGACATTAATTAACTTATCCGGGCCATAATAAACTCTCGATGGCATCGGATTTCTCCGATATTAAATAAATTAGAACAGTTCAGCCATATATTGATTTAAGCTAAAAATGGAGGAGCGAGACTTAGCTTCGAACAACCAGCACGGTGGTTCAAATTATTGCACGCGTCTTGCCAAACCTTCAAAGGCTGATATTTATTTTCGCTGGCAATAGAGTAATTTGAACGAAATTTTCAAATTATTCAATTAACATTATCTATTTTCGAACTATTATAGCAATAATGGCTAGCTCTTTATCTAAATCTATCTTTAAATGAAATGATATCTGTAACCTTACTAAACTGATCTCTGTTATCACTAAGATAGTGTTACACGAGCTAGCGTCTTACCCACTAACTAGGCTCTACAGAATTATCTTTTTAATCTCGCTATTTAATTGAAATGATATCTGTATGTTTTATGTTGTTTTATTTTCAGATAATATTCGAGTTGTACAACCTACAAGTCCGGAACCTTTCTTTGGAAATGGAAATGTTAGATATGGAATTAACCCCTTATCCGTGGCCATTTTACTTGGAATTATTTTTGGAATTGCCTTTATAATATTTACATGTTTGTTGATCTGGTTTCTGATCGGACGTCGTCGTCGTCGTGAACCAAGAGACTTCTGTTTCGCTCTGCCATCATCTATGTATGATCGACTTTATGGCACCCCACAAAAACCAGTATACACATGTTCAACACGATACTATAAAAAATGAAAAATTCATTCAAATCATAAACAGATTACGATGTCATTCAACCATTTCTTTTCGTTTAAGATCGCTATTATGTCACGCTTTGATGACTATGTTATGAGAAGGGCAGTCAAATCATAGTTAGATCACTATTTCGTTTCGCTTAAATAAATATTTAATAACATGAAATGGGATTTAACGTCATACTGTTCAAACACTATTTAATGAGCAGGACCGTCAAATCATAGTTATAATCACTATTTCGTTTCGCATAAATCACTATTTCGTTTCGTTTGATTTTCTACGCATACGAATGTGGAATGGAATCGGGAACTGTCATACGCATACGGTTAAAGGACAATATTTGTGTTAGCCATTATCACATATGTGATAGAACTGGGTTAAACACGTTCCAAATATAATTTTAACGCAGAGATCATTGCTACTATCACTGTGTCAAAATTATATTTTAAACGTATTTAACGAGTTCTATCACATGTGATAACGGCTGACACTAATACTGTTCTTTAAGGACACCATTGTGTATTGAACGCATACATAGTCTGTGTCCATTTTTTTTTACTTAAATTCTCGACAGAAGTATCCCCACCCATTATAATTTTATTTTGTAATAATTCATTATTTATAAAACAAGAACTGTTTCGTTTCTTATATTTAGAATTATATTTTTTCAAACAATATATAAAGGTTGTATGTAATATTTTTTCATAAAAAATAACCGTAAAGAAATAAAATGGGATTCAACATAGACAAATGTTGATAGCGGTGTTTCTACCTAGTCGTCGTCTCGACTGCGAACCAGGGCATTCTATCTGAGATTTGAATTTGCTAACCCTTCGACTGACGTTGTACATATTATTTAGCTTAAATATATGGATGTATAACGCTGTACATATTCCGTAGCTTAAATATATGGAAGTACATATATATGTATAATGTTGCACATATTATTTAGCTTAAAGGAGCTAAATCGCAAATATTTGGGACCTAGAAATTAACACAAGTAGGTCGAAACTCATATAATACTGCAATATGAATGTATATAAACTGATTTACATTCAATCGTTTCCGTTTTTACTCTAATTTCAAATCAGTTATCTTCCGTGAAATAAGCCAGCAGTCTCAATCGAGTGCAAATTCCTGGCGTCTGGTTATTCCAGTCTACATACGCCGTTTGGTTTGGTGCAATATGTCTAACCTCGTTCCTCTAGTCTCTTGCTAGAACTGGGGCTGAAACGCATTATGGTACACGATTCGTGTACCAATGGTAAAATATTTATTTTGTCTTAAATATTGGATATCAGAATCAGAAGCCCACCTTTTTCCGGTAAAATCACAGCATCAATGTTGACAAATAATTCGTGTTTTAAATGTTTAAGATTTTGGATGATATCGAGTTAGAGACTTAGTACCTTTAAATGTATGGATGTATAACATTGTACATATTCCGAATCTTAAATATATGGAAGTACATGTATAACGTTGTACATATTATTTATGGATCTATAATGTTGTACATATTCCGTAGCCTAAATATGGGGCGCTGGGTTTTGCTGGGAGTGGGGGCGGGTCGAATTCCTGGTCTCCCTTTCTGAAAGAAGCGACTGTCCGTCAGAAGAAGGGTACAACACACTTCACACAAAACGCTACTTACTGCCGGAAAGCCCTGATAATGGCCCGGATTGCATTTTGATGTGTTTGTCGTTTGTGAGTGTTTTCGGAAGGATTGGGGGAGAGGGGCGGGGGTAGTGTCATAAGAATTGGGGGAGAGGGGTTGGGGGCTCAACGAGTCATGTTTTCTGTGTAATATAAACATACATAAATAATTGTACATTTTAAGATTTTAATTCTCAGTGTGCAATGATATGTTAATAAACTAATTTATATATTTGTTAATATTCAAAATGACGAGTTTTCTTTGATTATTTTTGTTTATGAGAAATGAAATGGAGTTTAACGTCCTACTTTTCTGTACCAACAGGGCTAATGAAGACGGGCATACGCCATGTAGTGTGCTATGAGGGAAATGTTGCACGGTCAGCGGAGCTACGGTCTACTCATATTTCGAATTCCATCTGTCAAGGGTTCTTTTACGTGCACGGGTTTTGTTTGACCCGCTCGAACGACTATACTTTGTACCTTGCACCATCTTCCGTACCACACCACTGACAAAGGGGAGCCATACTGGAAATCCCGACGAACTTTCTCGGTCAACACTGGGATCGTACACGGTACCTACATACAGGTTACTACTCACTCAGCCACCCAATCTGATTAAAATACAGATCTATATTTCGTTTTGTTTTTTATACTTTTGATGGCCTACACTATACAGGAAAATCTGCCAAGTTGTACTCAAAGGTCGTGTCAGGGGTCGTACGAGCGGTTTTTGACCCCATGACGTCAGACATTGATTAATCAACCGGCGTTGACGTTTCTGGTGGTTTACTCACAGTTCCGTGCATGGCACGCCAAGAAGTCGCCGTAACAGACCGTTTCATTGGCCTATCCCTCACTTCAACCAAAACGCCAGTAATATAACAACTCTTCTTGATCCTAGTGTAGTAAAGACAAGTAAAGCGAAATTTTGAACTATAAAAAATGAAACGAAATAGGATCTGTGTTTTAATCAGATTGTGAGCCACCGCGGTAATTGTCTATGATATATTGTAATGGGACAGAAGGAATCCTATATTTGTCTGAATTTGTTTAATACATTGACTTAATACTGGAGTTAGGAATCGGCTGTAAAGAGCATGTGTTTTTAAATACATTGTAAACTTTCAACCTCAGAATTGGATCCTTAACATGGTCTTGATAGAGATTGTAATGGCTGTTCAGTTGTGGCTTCGGTTTATTGTTATAACATTACAAAATGTTTAAATTTAGTCACATATAATACCTTGCATATAGAATTGGGCGATGAGTGGGACGAGGAAGAAAGGGCGCTGTTTTGCTACATTATTATTGAGAAATGGATGATTGGTTTTCATACAAATGTGCTGGAGATCTTAATCTACATCATTTTATCCGAACTATATATGTTTATCAAAAATAGCATGCAGAAGTTCTTCAAAATATAATTTTGAGGTCATTTAGTGCAGAGCACACGACTTTGTCTCCTGGCAACCAATATTTTTAGACCCAGTCCGCCACTGGCTATGGCGCATTCTTCGCCACACGCCACAATTTCCAAATACTCTTCTTTGCATATTGAGATATTATTTGTTTTTATTGTGATTTTTTAAACATATTTACCTATTGTTTTATTTAAATAATATATATACAGTTATTAATACATAATTAATTCATATTGGCAAGAACTATTTGTCGGGGGGAGAGAGAGAGAGAGAGAGAGAGGGGGTAACGTCCACTCGACACAAACTAGGTCATTTTGGGACTAACATGGTTTAATTGTATTTCCAGAATTCGCTTGGGCGTAGGTTCTTTAGCAGTGGGGGCAAACCGGAGGGCCCGGAGAAACCCCACGAGGTTGGACAGGCAACTCTACTCCATGTCACGTACCACCGGGGATTCGACTATTTGTCGGAGATTTGACTCGACATAGGGTTAAATTTTTCCTGATTTGGACGATGAATTGCCAACGACTGATTAATTTGAGTATTCGGACAAGGCATATAGACCATTTGTTTCTATATAGTACATGTAAGTGCAGGCTCGGACCGCACTACACTACACAAAAACAAAATCAGGACAAAGCCGCGAAGGCTGCACACATAGACATCAGGCAAAGACGCGAAGGCTGCACCCATAGACATTGAAACCTTCTAGCTCGATGACAGTTAGGGGGGCAGAACCCGAAATGCCCGAAAATATTTCAGGTTTACAGACAGCGGCGCCGGTCTTCCTCGAGAGGCGAAGAAGCGGAGCTTACCTTGTATGCCCCCCCCCCCCCCAACCCCCATATACCCCCCCCCCCCCGCCAAGAAAATTTTGGAATATTTGACTGCTATTTCAGCCCGTGAACAAAGCAATTTCAAAGTGGTCTAATATAGCCTAATTAAGGTGGCCGAATCGAATTCCAATCAAAATTCTCAGTCTCAGATCGTACAAAGTGCCGGTGAACATCAAAATAGAGCTTTAAATTAGCTCTATCAAGAACATAACGCACTCACTCTCCCGTCGCGTACATGCTGTAACAGGCCCTGCGACGTACAGATTCAGATTCAGTATTCTATTTTTAGATCAATTCCAGCACCGGTTTTCCCCTGTTGGACGTTGCTCTCTCTTAACCAGACGAAAATGTTATAACAGATTTTATTGTTGAAAATGCAACTGGATGACCTAGACAACAAGCAGGTGCTTGTTTACTTTCCTATCTTTAACGTTGAAGAGTTCCACAATATCCAAAATGGCGGGTTGTACATGCTAGTATTTTGGAAATATTTTTTGAAATTATTCTGTGTTTTTGACATTTTCACTAAAGAATTTGTTGGATTTTATTAAAGATTTGGAAATGGAAGGTTCTTATTTTCCGTTGTCTAATATTTTAGGCCGCCTTGCATCGTTTGATAAGCTGCCGAATAGAGAATTGGTTAGTGACAGTGACAGGTCAACACGCGTGGAGAATATTTCTGTTAGCAACCGAACTTCTCTTTCTAAATTAGCTCGAGCAGGGTTTTATTTTGATCAGACTGAAGGAAGTATTCGATGTTTTTGTTGTAAAGTCGAATATGGAAACTGGGAGAAAGAATCACCCGTGGCAGTTCACCGAATCTTGAATCCAGAATGTCCATACCTCACCCAGACTGACAGGACCAACGAAAACACGACACTGACCCAGATAGAAGATCAGCACCCTTTTACAGGAATTAGACGAGCTTTGTTCCCTTCAGATTGCCGGAGAAATAATTATATCAGATGTACAGAAAGTCAACAGCCTTCAGCCACAGAAACAACAGATAACCAAGCTGTAGCAGACGAATTTCGTGAAGGACCAAACATTTCATCAGATATAGGTCAACTTGATTATCTTATAAATCGTTATATTGGTTTGATCAGAGGTGATGAAACGCCACCAACAACCACCAGAAGAACGCGACAATCAGTTTCACGAGATCACGTAGACGAATATTCTGGTAAAATTATCCGCCCCATAGTAGGAGATGTTCATTTTATTTGCTTTGAATCGTTTCGTCTGCTAACATTCTCTGATCCTATTAATCCACGATCTGTAGAATGGGCTAAAAATGGTTTCATGGCTCATGGTAGAGATCAAGTAATGTGTGTTTATTGTGGAGAATGTGCTGCCTTTGCCGAAACCTCCTCTGTTAAAGGTATCCATCAGAGAATTTCACCAGCTGGTCGTTATTGTTGTCCGATGGTCAGTGGTATTGATGTAGGAGATGTGTCCAGAGATTTGGAGAAACAAGTTCGAGAGAAATTAATCAACCACAATAACGTCCAGCCATCATCGTGTAGCACAAGTTATCCAGTTTTGCAACCACAATATAAAGCCTATGAAAAAAGATTAACCAGTTTTAAATACTGGCCAAAATATTATCATGTGACCAGTGAGGATTTAGCAAATGCAGGATTTTTTTATACAGGTAAAGTGTAATTACCATACTTTTTCTTTTTTTCGCCGTTTAGTACAATTACAATACAAAAGTCTTTTTTTTTTTTGTCTCTGTGAATGTTATTTGCATTTTCGGACATTGTCAAATTTTCAATGATTAATTCACATTTTTATTCTCAAACAGAGGATCTCTGCTTGACTAAATGACTTATCATAAATATCACATTTCAAGGCCCTGCATTGATCTCATCATATTTTATAAGAACGTATGATTATCCAGTATCAATTATGGTAGTAAACATTCATCAGAGTTGTGTACTTGAATAATTGAGCATGTGGTACTCGTTTATAGGGGGGGGGGTTGGATGGCTGAATGGTTAGCGTGCGTGCGCTGTATCATAAAGTCTGTCATTGAGTCGACTGGCGTGGTTTCGAATCCCCGGTTGTACGTGACAAGGAGTAGGGTCGCCTGTCCAACCTCGTGGGTTTTCTCCGGGTCCTCCGGTTTCCTCCCACTGCTAAAGACCCCTGCGCGCAAGCGAATTATTGAAATAAAATTAAACCATATGTTAGTCCCGAAATGACCTAGTTTGTGTTGAGTGGACGTTAAACCCCATTTCTCTCTCTCTCTCTCTCGTTTATAGGGTTATTTCTTGTAACCAAGGAAAATATGAACGTGCGGTAATTAATTATACTTTATTTTTTACAATAAAACTGGTCATGTCGCCCTATTTAGGCAGTGTATTTACCATACTGTTTCAAAGATGAAAATCATAGAATGTGCAGTTCAAAGCAGATCTGTCTGGATAAAATTCTTGCATATAATAAAAAAATGGTATATTAGTCTCTGAATGATAGGAGAGGTCTGTCTATTTATTTATCCACTGTAAACAAATGTTTCAAAAACACATTTCAGGGGCTGGAACAAAAGTTGTATGTTTTTGTTGTGGTGTTGCTATCAGAGAGTGGGAACGTGAAGCTGATCCTCTACAACAACATGCCCTGGTTTCACCTAGCTGTGAGTTTATACAACATCAACATGGACAAAGTTTTATAAACAGAATGAAAAATATCAAGGTATTAGATTAATTATAATGGTATTATGAGGGGAAACATAACGCAAATGAATGGAGTTAGCTCCCTTACATGTATGTGTTCAATCTGATTAAAACACAGGTCATATTTCGTTTCGTTTTTTATAGTTAAACTTTCGTTTTACTTTACTACACTAGGATCTTGGAAAGTGGTTATATGACTCATTTTCTGGATTATGTGAGGGATTAGCCAATGAAACGGCCTGTTACTGTGAATTTTTGGCGTGAGGTGTACGGAACTGTGGGTAACCCACTAGAAACATCAATGCTGATTGGCTAATGAAATGTCTGATGTCATAAGGACAAAAGCTGCTTGTATGACCTCTGACGCATCCTTCCACTACAACCGGTCAGATCTTCATGTAGTGTGTAGGCCATCGAAAGTATAAAAAAACGAAATATAGATCTGTATTTTAATCAGATTGTCATGTGTTAACTTTAAAAATTTCAAAAGACACAAAAACAAGATATTTTACAAGGTATTAAATTAATTATAGATATAATGGTGCTACATGTACATGTATGTGTTGATTGAATTGAGTGTAAACAAATATTAACATTGATTGTCTAGAATAGAGTTACCTCCCCTATGTATTAGCATTAAGACATAAAAACAAGATGTTTTACCAGTTAGAAATGTTTCGACTTTCAATTTAGTATTTTATGATAATAAAGAACATGTAGGCATAATAATTTAGTTAAGATTTCTGTGAACAAACATGTGCCAATCCATTCAGATATTGACACATAATATGGAGTTACTCCCCTTGACACATCAATTCCACTCACTTTATAAACACAACAGAAATGAAATGGGGTTTGATGTCCTACTTTTCTAGGCTAAAGAAGAAGGGCTTACACAATGCAGTTTGCTATAATAACCCACTCTGATTTTGAATTCCAACTGTTAAGGTTCTTTTACAAGCACGCCAATATGTACACCAGGCGTGAGTTTTCCGTCCCAGACAAACAACTAGATACTGTCCTGCACCACTGACAAGGATCTTTCTCTGCCAACACTGGGATCGAACCTGTAACTCCCAGACAAGTGAGTCAGAGCCCTACTCACTGAGCCACCACAGATATAATAAGCAGTTGGTTTGTTATAAAACATATTTATCAGTGTGTATTTATAATGTTTTGTTTTATTTTGTAGAAATTGGTTGAGTTGGATCCTAAAGTTACAGGTAATTATTATACATGTAGTAATTATACTCTGATTAATAGACTTGTATATCCAGTCATTAATATTTATACACATATCATTAGACTAGTGTTACCAGTCATCTCACTAGACTGGAGATTTATATAACCCAAGCTTTCTACCTGTAGACCAATGGTGATGTTGTAAGCGATCAGAGATTATTCCAAGGATGGCTGCCAGTCAACTATCCATCACACCTCCATTCCCCAAACAATATCGCTAGTCCACTATTCGTCAAAACTCTTAAAACAGCATAGACTGCCATAAACATACATAATTAAAAGTTGTTATCATACTACTGACATCTCTCACTAGAAGTGGTATCAGATGGTCTGCGATACTACTAACATCTCTAACTAGAAGTAGTAACAGGAGTTATCTACACAGTTTCAAGTGAATACATCACAGGTCACAACCATTATCTACTTTTACTTTAAGGTTAATTATATTTATCTGTTGTATATTTCAGCTCCAGTTCAACGTATTGGTGAATTAAACGTACCTGACCCTTATCCTGTTACCATGGATATGACCTTACTGACAGCTTATTCATCATGTGGGTACACAACACAACAAATATTCAACGTTATTCGTCAATTCTTTAAACGAACTCGTGAGTCTTTAATACTCACTTTAATCTTCCTCTCCCGAAACAATAATTACATGTAATATTCATTTCAATCTTCCTCTCATCAGAATAAGTCGTAATTATCCTCCCAAAACAATAATTACATGTACTACTCACTTTAATCTTCCACTAGTGACAATAATTACATGTACTACTCACTTTAATCTTCCACTAGTGACAATAATTACATGTACTACTCACTTTAATCTTCCACTAGTGACAATAATTACATGTAATACTCACTTTAATCTTCCTCTCATGACAATAATTACATGTAATACCCCCTTTAATCTTCCTCTCATGACAATTAGTCGTAATTATCCTCCCAAAACAATAATTACATGTAATAGTCACTTTAATCTTCCACTCACGACAATAATTACATGTAATACTCACTTTAATCTTCCTCTCATCACAATAAGTCGTAATTATCCTCCCAAAACAATAATTGCGTATAATAGTCACTTTAATCTTCCACTCACGACAATAATTACATGTAATACTCTCTTTAATCTTGCTCTGGTGACAATAATTACATGTAATAGTCACTTTAATCTTCCACTCACGACCATAATTACATGTAATACCCACTTTAATCTTCCACTCATGATAATAATTACATGTAATACTCACTTTAATCTTCCACTAGTACAATAATATCATGTAATACTCACTTTAATCTTCCCTCTCATGACAATACTTACATGTAAAACTCACTTTAATCCTCCACTAGTGACAATAATTACATGTAATACTCACTTTATTCTTCCGCTCATGACAAAAATTACATGTAATACTCACTTTAATCTTCCACTAGTGACAATAATTACATGTACATGTAATATTCACTTTAATCTACAACTTATGACAAAAATACATGTAATACTCACTTTAATCTTGCTCTGGTGACAATAATTACATGTAATAGTCACTTCAATCTTCCACTCACGACCGTAATTACATGTAAAACTCACTTTAATCTTCCACTTGTGACAATAATGACATGTACATGTAATACTCACTTTAATCTTCCATTCATGATAATAATTACACGTAATACTCACTTTAATTTTCCTCTCATGACAATACTTACATGTGAAAGTCACTTTAATCTTCCACTTGTGACCATAATTACATGTAATACTCACTTTAATCTTCCACTCATGATAACAGTTACATGTAATACTCACTTTAATTTTCCTCTTGCAACAATCATTACATGTAATACTAACTTAAATCTCCTTGTGACAATAATTACATGTAAATCTCATCATGACAATAATTTAGGAATAAATAATCCTGTGTTTAAATGAGAATCATTCAGGTAAGATATTAAATACAGGAGGAGAGCATCACACACAATAACAAACAAATATCCACTAGAAAAACAACGGTTTGAATCAAATATTCACAAAGGTCTGAAATGTCCTCTTAAAATCTATGTAAATTTAAATATGACCTGGATTAAGGATCATCAAATTTCCACTTTATCAAATATAACAGATTATTTCATTTATTCACCAGTTAAAGATGCTTTATGTAAGAGCTAAATTGTTTGGCCTCAAATGTTATTTAAATTATTGATTGAACATTATTCACATGCCAAGCCCATAATCAACTCGCTAGTTCATTGAATGCTTTTGATTTTCAACAGATTTAAACATGATTGTCCGTTAATAATATAGTTAAAAAATGAATATTCGAGACTTTGTATTTTAGCAATATTATTTGAGACTACACTATTCTTCAAACGGCCATAACTCTGCTCAGAATGAAGTAATTTGACTGAATTATTCAACATATTCCATTTTGCATTATCTGTTTTTGAACTAGTATAGCAAGAACAGCCAGCTCTTTATCTAAATCTTACATAATGCATCTAACTACACAACCTTCATCAATATTCATACATCTAGATGTTTTCTAATAAAAACAATCGCCTGTCCAATCTCGTAGGTTTTCTCCAGGTCCTCCGGATTCCTCGCACTGCTAAAGACCCCTATGCGTAGGCGAATTATTGAAGTAAAATTGTTAATCCCAAAATGACCTAGTTTGTGTCTAGTGGATGGTAAACTCCATTTCTCTCTGTCTCTCTCTTTGATAAAAACTGCTGCTCATTCCAAATTCTCATTCCTAACTGTATGCAATTATAACCATGTTAGTCTCACAAAGGACATCAAGATAGTAAACGTTTGAATCAAATTTCCTCCGGATTTTTATATATTTGTGTCTCTAGTAAACCTCATTCCATTGTAAAACTGAGTTGAATCAAATCAGTAACCATGTTTTTTATATATTTGTGTCTCTATCTACAGGTGGTAAATATCCTGATGTTCCCATGTTAAAAGCTGCCATGTTGGCTAATGGAGAATTAAAACAGAAAGACGACATGTTGGAGAAGAACTTCCAGGTGATTGACAGGTTAGATCATGTGATCAATAGAAATGACAGACATTATCGTGAGAGATTAGCCTTGGTTAACCAGCAATATACACAGGAGATTAATAATAAAGATCAACAACTGAACCATACAAAACAACATTTTCAGCAAGAACTGAACCATAAAGATCAACAACTGAACCATACAAAACAAGAACTGAACCATAAAGATCAAGAACTGAACCATAAAGATCAAGAACTGAACCATAAAGATGAACTACGACAACACGAACATCAGATACTAGAGGAAGAACTGAAGTTACGAGATAACCATATAAATAGACTGAGTGAATTAATACAAACACAGAGGAATGAGCAGATAGAAAGAGAGAATAACTTGATGAGAGAGAGGAATGAAACTGTTATGATGTTAACAGACTATCAGACTGAGATAGAGAGACATAATGAAGAAATAGAGAGACAGAAAGAAGAAATAGAGAGAGACATTGAGAAATATAAACAGGAGATTTCAAGTTTAGCTGCTGAATATTCTAGATTACAAACTCAAGGTAAAAACACCGAACCTTCCATGATTTATTTTTTTGTTTTTAATTTTATATTTGGGGGTTGGGTGACCGAATGGTTAGCGCATGTGCATTGCATCATAAAGTCTGTCATTGAGTCAAGTGGTGTGGTTTCGATTCCCTGCTTTTATGTGACAAGGAGTAGGATCATCTGTCCAGCATCGTGGGTTTTCTCCAAGTCCACTGCTAAAGAAAGACCCCTACATATAAGCGAATTAATGAAATAAAATTGACCCATATGGGGTTTACTGTCCTACTGTTCTGCTCCTAAACTGGGCTAATGAAGACGGGCATATGTCATACAGTGTGCTATGAGGGAAATTTTGCCCGGGCAGCGGCGCTACGGCCTACTCTTATATCGAATTCCAACTGCCAAGGGATCTTTTATGTGCACGCCAATATATACATGGGACTTCGGTTTTCCATCCCATCCGAATGACTAGACAGCTGTCCTTGTCAGACCCTCCATCCTCCACAAATCAGAAGGAACAATTTCAATCAAAAGGAACAAATTTAATCAATAGGAACAATTTCCATTTTGCGTCCTGTAATTTCAGTATCAAATTTTATTTTTTACCCCCACATTTTATGTATTTTCAGTAACAAATATTTTGATTTCTGTTAATTAATGTATTTTCAGTATCAAATGGTAATAATATAGATGTCGTCCCAGCACCATCAGAAGAGTTGACCAGTGAAAGAATTTGTCGAGTTTGTTTAACAGAAGAAAAAGTTGTTTTATTTCGTCCATGTCGACACGTCTGTTGTTGTACTAAATGTGCTCCACGTTTTGTTGGACAATCCTGTCCTATTTGTCGATCAAACGTTGACCAATGGGAGGTGGTGTTTGTTGTTTAATTCTTTTATTTCGTTTATTTTTTTTCGTTTAAGAATTAAATTGAATGAACTGTTTGTTAGTAGATATATTGAAAGAGGGCAGCAACTTTATGGCCATTTTCGGTAATCTCACTGGTATCATTCAGTTCTACTCCACTAACATCTGGATCCATCCACATAGTCTGGTGGCTTAATGCAAATGACCTCATTTCACCTTTGACCTGAAATCTCGAAAACGTGCCAACGGCGGACTGATTACCACTCGGCATCATATTCTACACAAAATTTTATGCCCATTTGATGGACATCCCCGCGCACTGATCCTCCGGTCTAACAGGGTTTTCATGAATTCAAATTATCCGCCCTTGTTCATACTTGATTCTACGAACGAATCAAAACACAGTTTACATACCAGTCTTAGCGTCATTGTTTACGTTCACCAGAATAAAGTTAATTGTAATAAAATGTGAGTTACTTCCTTCTGTTCGACCACTTGATTGGTCAATAAAAATATCAGAAGTGTTAAGGGGAGATAATTTGATGGACCCAGACGTTAGTGGAGTAGAACGGAACGATACCGGTGGTGATACCGAGAATGATTTATTGCATTTCATTTTTAGTGATTGTTTATTTAAGAATGAACTAAATCAATTATTTGGTTATTGTAAATTTCCATTGTATGGTTACCATAAAATCTTGTACAATTATAAAAATGACCAGCAGATAATTAGCATTTTATAAATGGCAGCAATGGATGTGTATTTCATTCATACAAAAGGACAGCAAAATGGCAGCCTCTATATTTGACAGGAATTTATAAAATTCTATATAGAGTTCTAAATTTATACAAACCGAGTCATCAATTTTCAATAAACTACGCAAGATCGTTTTGAAACAAGGTTATTTTAAGAAAACTGCCAAAGTTATTTTTACTGACTTACAATTTATCTGTCCCAGGTTATATGATATTGTATATTTATTGTATATAGAAAATCACTCATTATTTATTATGCTTATTCTAAGTATATTTTCTCATCATCATAGTCATAATATGGTATCATCATCGTCATAGTGTATCATCATCATCATCGTATTGTATCATCAATCAAATGGTTTCATCATCACAGTCATATGGTATCATCAGTCATATGTTATCATCATCATCATATGGTTTAACCATTATTATGCACATCATCAATATTCATCATCTGACATTCTTTTATTCAACACATGATCATAATCACCACATCATCCACATCCAATCATCACCATATCACCACCAATATCCGGGCATCCACATTCATTCCTCCCATCACCATCACCACCCACATTCATTCACCACATCATCCACATTATCAACATCACCACAACATCCAAATTATCAATCACCACATCATCCACATTATAAACATCATCCATATTATCGACATCATCATTGACTAGTACATGTAGTTTATATTCAATAAATGTTGTAGGGTTTTTTTTCTGTAATTAATTCTGATATTATTATTGTTCACATATTTATAACTATTTTTATATTTAATCAACTTGTATATTATTCTTCTACTCTTCTTTACTCTGGTAATGGTTGATTTCTTCTTTCTATCCAACATGGTTTTATTCATCCGGTTAATACTGTGTTATAAAATTTCTCTGTTCACCTAATGTGATTCTTTAGTTTCTATTTCATCTCGCATTTATACTTTGTCACTGCCAGTGCTATTTATGTATCTTTAATAACTCTTCTCTTTTGTTAATGTGCATTTTAACTCTTCTCTTTTGTTAATGTGCATTTTAACTATTCTCTTTTGTTAATGCAAATTTTACCTTTTCTTGTGTGTTAATGTAAATGTTAACTCTTCTCTTTTGTTAATGTACATTTTACCTCTTCTCTCTTGTTAATGTAAATTTTAACTCTTCTCTTTTGTTAATGTAAATTTTAACTCTCGTTTTAGTTTCAAATTGTTTGTTTTGTTACTGTACATTTTACCCAGTTTTAGTGCTAAAATACTTTATTGACTGCCTGATAGATTTTTGTACATTTTGTAACCAGTTTTATATTTAAACTGATATATTTTTGCTTTAAAAACTATTTATATATCTTATAATAATTATTATGCAATTTCTATTGTAAATAGGCTTTATAACACTTGTAGTTTTATATTTTATAGTTAATTTGTGTATATTATACAATATATTTAGATGTTTAGATAATTTTAGTTGTATTTACATAGAACCATTTAACTATTGTATATAGATAAACTTTCAGATAATTTTAAATGTTATTCATATTATACCATAGTTTTCATGATGAATATCAATCAATATTCTGTATCTTGAACCATATTCTAATAATACCATAATACCTGGAGGAGTTGTGTCTTTTGTCAGGTTCCCCAATTGCAGCCGGGCGGATCAAGAAAAAAACAACTGTGGTATGTCAGTCTGTTTCCCAAATCCTATACAGAGAAGACTAAATAAACTATTGTTTATACTGGTTATATATAATCTTGAATGCTAACTCTAAATGAAAAACAGATTTTTGAATTGATTGTAATATACAACTAGTTGAAATATATTGTCAAGTAATATCTAGAATCTATTTATGGTCAGTAATTGAAGTTATGTCCCTTGGATACACATTTGATTTAATTAATTTTTAGGGATGTAAGTGCATTGTATTTACCACTATATTTACATTGATCATGGTCAGTAATTAATCGAAGTTATGTCCCTTGGATACACTTATAAGCATTTAATTGAATTAAATTTAGTGATATTAATTTTATCTGTTGGTATTAAGTGGAATGTATTTAACAATATATTTACATTAATATCATAGTTATAGATGTAAACCTTGAAGAAATATTTGTTTTATTTAGAGAGAAATATTTGTATTATCTCCCCTTGCAAGGAAATTTAAAATTGGTTCTAATTATTTTAATATCATGGCCTAACTATTCTGATCAAAGTCATATTTACTATGTCCATCCATACAAAATCTATATGGTGTAAATTACATCTGATGTATGATATAAAATTACTTGTATGTAGAAATTATTGTTAAAATACAGGTACAATAAATATTATTAAAATACAGTTGTGACGTCATCCTTTGATGTTATCGTATCATTATTTCAAATACTAGTACGGGTAATGTGACAAGCGTACATTATTTATATTTGTTGAAATATTGGACCTGTGTGACGTATTTCATTGCAAAGCATGTGCGAATGTCTGTATTTTACGTTATTTAATGGTCTCGAGCTTAAGACATTGTGTAATATATTGAAAGTACAACTCGTGACTAACGTCACTGATATTGTTTCAATATATTACTTAATGTCTCGCTCTCGACCATTAAACCACACATACAGAATTTTTGGTGTTTAAATTTCATGCCAACAGTTTTTCAACAGCCATTATTTAGTAAGTAAATCCCTAGAATTTTTCGTCCTGTAAATCACATTGAGTAACCGCATCATTCAACCAAAGACTTTCAGACATGGGTGTTTCATAAGTGATTGGTGAAAACAATGCCGCAACGTCGATTTTCATAAATCACATCCCCAAGTGTAAATTGTACAAAGTCCGTACCGTTAACTGTTCATGGGGATGTACTGCGAGTTCTACTAGAACGTTGACGGTCCTTCATGGATGTATGTGCCGTGGTTCTACCAGTACGTTGTCGGTCCTTTATGGGAATGTACTGTGGGTTCTAGCAGAACGTCGTTGGTCATTTCTGGGAACGTACTGCGATGTCTTCCAGAACGTTGAAGGGTCTTTTATGGGGATGGACTATGCGTTATACCAAAACATTGTCAGTCCTTTCGGCCAATATTCTGTTGATTTATTTAAAACAATAGACCAATGGTCGTGCAATCGGTTTCACTGACATCGCAGCAAATAATTTGCCATCTTTTGTCTGTAGTTAGTTGTGGAGGTTCCAATCTGAACTACAGACAGTGAACACAGTGATTTAAAAACATTCATCATAACCGAGTTTGTAGGCTAGATGTTATGTTCCTGTGTTGTAGTAGTCATTATAATTAAAGATGCATGACTCGGTATTCCTTGGAACCTTGAAATAGAGATGCATGACTTAAAGAGCGTATGGCTCTAGTCCTTCGAACCTGAAATTAGACGAAAATGGAAACAAAAGGAAAGTATAGGACCAGAAATATATTTAATTAAATCTTATAATTACTCAATTTACTACCCATAAAATACGATTGCCAACACGATAGTTCTGAGTAAAACCGAAAAATTACTAATTGGTGACCTTTGACATCTTCTTAAGTGGCTTTTCCACCAAAAATACCATTCTTAAGTTATATTTAATAATTCAGGGTACACTCATCTATCAAATGCCACTGAAGTTGAACTTGCACCTTCCATGTTGATTAAACCATTTTTGGGGGTAGGCTACTATGGGTGACTCCACGTACCACAAACACCACTGGCACAACTTAAGAATTAGGTTGCTGGGATCAACTAACCCAGCCATACACCACTAGAATCACAAAACTTCCGCACCTTCCATGTTGAACAAACCTACCTAGCCCCCGGACTACGATAGCCTTAACACAAGATAGGGACTAGGATGAATAGAACTGGAGTTAAACTAATTATAGTATTAATTATTTTACAACACTTGTCTATGCTGCGCTCAATTTAATTATAATAACTACTTAGTCTACTCGTTTATTCTGTTTTATAATTAAGACTGAATTTTATAATTAAGACTGAATTTTATAATTAAGACTGGGTTTTATAATTAAGACTGGGTTTTATAATTAAGACTGGGTTTTATAATTAAGACTGAGTTTTATAATTAAGACTGAGTTTTATAATTAAGACTGAGTTTTATGATTATGACTGAGTTTTATGATTATGACTGAATTTTATAATTAAGACTGAGTTTTATAATTAAGACTGGGTTTTATAATTAAGACTGGGTTTTATAATTAAGACTGGGTTTTATAATTAAGACTGGGTTTTATAATTAAGACTGAGTTTTATAATTAAGACTGAGTTTTATGATTATGACTGAGTTTTATAATTAAGACTGAGTTTTATAATTAAGACTACAGTCTGGGTTTTATATTAAATACGTACGAATCTAGCTCCATGGCCAGGACGTCCAGGGTCCGATTCCGGTTCTAGACAGATTTCACCCTTGTCAGTGGTATATGACGGGGGCCTGGGAAGATTAAGCCACGATTCGTTGTGTATCATTGGCAGTACGTTAAAGATCCCTTGACATTTGCAAAAATGACTAAGAGTAAGCGAAAAACTGCTGCCCGGGGAAAATATCCCCAATAGCGCACTGCATGGCGTATGTCCTTCTTGTCCAGATGGTACATATAAGTAAGACGTAAGTAAGGTGTGTCCAGTAACATTTACCCTCTAGGAACCTTAGATAAAAAAATAACTTTCAACTACAGTTACCAACTTACAATTTAAAAACTTTTGGAGCAAAATTATTTTCATATCTGGCAGCTTCACATTGGAATAATCTGCCTACTGATTTGAAACAGTGCCCAACCCTACCAACTTTCAAATCATCACTGAAGACTTATCTGTTGTAAATGTTGTTTGAAATGTGTGTGCGTGTGTGGGTGTGTGTGTGTGTGTGTGGGGGGGGGGGTGGTGTATGGCCGAATGGTTAGCGTGTGCGCGCTGTATAATAAGGTCTGTCATTGAGTCAACTGGCGTGGTTTTGATTCTCCGGTACTACGTGACAACGAGTAGGATCGCCTGTCCAACCTCGTGGGTTTTCTCTGGATCCTCCGGTTTCCTCCTACTGCTAAAGACCTCTACGTGCAAGCGAATTATTGAAATAAAATTGAACCATAAATTGATCCCCATTTGTGTCTCTCTCTTTCTCTCTCTCTCTCCCTCTCTCTCTCTCTCTCTGAACTCCACAGGCGCTACGACCATACAGTCCGTGTGAAATAGCGCTATGCAAATATTCAATGCACGACGATACGGAAAGTTTGAATATTTCGATTTTACCATTGTTACACAGCGGTATTCATAACTTGCCAGCAGTTATATTCAATCGAAATGGTTGAAACAATGATATTTATCAATTAAAATGCATTGTATAACATCTATTGTCTTAACATCCCAGCAGGTATATTCAATCGAAATGGTATCAATTAAAATCCATTGTATACCAACTATTTATTATCGACATAACACTGCGGGTCTGTTTGGTGCAAGTTTTTCTTATATGCGATATCAGATGAGTGAAAGCGGACGTCAAGCAAATCGTCCCATTCTAGACCAGTTATATTCTCCTTAATGGAAGAACCGGTATTACTTTGTATGCTGGTTTTTTTTTTTTACATTGACTAATTATTAGTTTCAGTAGAAAAGAAATGCAATAAGATAGGATTTAACGTCCTAATGGTCTGTGGTTTCCATTCCCCGGTTGTACGTGACAAGGAGTAGGGTCGCCTGTCCAACCTCGTGGGTCTTCTCCGGATCCACCGGTTTCCTCCCACTGCTAAGGACCTCTACGAGCAAGCGAATTATTGAAATAGTTTGTGTCGAGTGGACGTACCCCCCTCTCTCTCTCTCTCCCTCTCTCTCTCTCTCTCAGAATAACAGGACATGAGATCTAGCATCCGGGCTATCCACATCTATCAGATTTCTCAAGGCCAATGTCCATGTATCTTCAATAGAAGGCTTGATCTCGCTTTAACTACGTACATCTTATCAAGGCCTTCACGTAATACCCTCCATATTTCAGCACTAATTTCGATTCCTCGGTCGTCGCGAATACCAATTTGTCAAGCTAAAATGTCTACCTGTGATAATCGAGTTGCAAAGTTCAAGGTTCGTTCAATGTCAAGGTTTCCGTGGGGGTCGCGATGTCACAACCTCTGATTGTGAATTGTGAAGTAAACAAGCAACTGCCAGATGTTGTGAAACTCGCAGTCGTTGCTTCAGGAACATAATGTCCATGTAGCAGGGAATGTGTCACACGGGGGATGTAGTCAGATTTCGGCTCCGCTTTCCACATTCGACCGACGGGTAATGCTACAGCTGGTATTTCTTTCCGTATGTGGGCAACCGCGGTGCCCAAGTGGGTAAGACGCTGGCTCGTAAGCCTGGAGGTCGCGTGTTCGATCCCTGCATTTGCCGCAAAAAGTTCATCGGGTTTTTCCGACATGGTTTCTCATTGTCAGTGGTGGAATGCATTAGCCCATTCGACAGTCTAGAGAGCTGATTATGAGCTTGTCATGTGAATAAATGTCTACGAAATAATTTATATTACGTTTGAACCCGACAAAAAGACCAGCAGTAGGCCGATTTAGCTCTTATGTAATGTATCTATGAAATGAAATGGGGTTTAACGTCCTACTGTTCTGCTCCTAACCTGGGCTAATGAAGACGGGCATACGCCATACAGAGTGCTATGAGGGAAATTTTGCCCGGGCAGCGGCGCTACGACCTACTCTTATATCGAATTCCTACTGCCAAGGGATCTTTTACGCGCACGCCAATGTGTACACGGGACCTCGGTTTTTCGTCCCATCCGAACGACTAGACAGCTGTCCTTGTCAGGCCCTCCGTCCTGCATCACTGACAAGGGGAAACCACGCCGGAAAGTAATGTATCTATAATCAATTCGCCTTCTGATCTAGCCTAGTAGTAACCCACTTATATAACATTGGTTTTTATTCTGTTTATATCGATACGATTATTTAAAGGAATCATTGATTTTTGGATTGAAATAAATTTTAATAAAGCAGAAATGTAAATAATGCGAACTATCTCAGGTGATTATCAATATGTCATGGCGGTCCGTGATCCGATTTATGGATACCTTTTGGGACAGCACAGATGTTTTATAGTTTAAATTCGTATTCGTGAATAGCAAAATTCACTTTCAAGAATGCATACGCCTGAATGAGAAAAACGAGTTTTGTTCCACTTGTAGTTCTTTGAATCGGTTCTAGATGACAACACTGGTTGAAACTTCATATAAACTTTTATTTTTCTTTAAACATATCATTTTTATTCTTAGTTACAAGGTTCCTTGTCTTGTAGTAGCCTTGTTTCGAGCTCGGCTCTCTGTCCTGGATTCGGGACCGGCGCGGTTCCCATTCCATCCAATCTACATGCGCCTGGTTCTAGCCTTAACCCAAGGGGCCCCTAGTCTCCCCACTGAATAGCCCCCTTTTGATTTCTGCTTATAACCCCTGTCTAAATTGACTAATTATTCGATTCAGTAGAAATGAAATGAAATAAGATAGGATTTAACGTCCTAATGGTCTGTGGTTCCCATTCCCCGGTTGTACGTGACAAGGAGTAGGGTCGCCTGTCCAACCTCGTGAGTCTTCTCCGGATCCTCCGGTTTCCACCCACTGCTAAAGACCTCTACGAGCAAGCGAATTATTGAAATAAAATTGAACCATGTGTTAGTCCCAAAATGACCTAGTTTGTGTCGAGTGAACGTAATCCCCCCCCCTCTCTCTCTCTCTCTCTCAGAATAACAGGGCATGAGACCTAGCATCCAGGCTATCTACATCTATCAGATCTCTCAAGGCCAATGTCCATGTAGCAGGGATGTAGGTCAGATTTCAGCCCCACTTTCCACATTCCACCGACGGGTAACGCTACAGCTGGTATTTCTTTCCGTATGTGGGGAACCGCGGTGGCCAAGTGGGTAAGACGCTGGCTCGCTAGCCTGGAGGTCGCGTATTCGATCCCTGCATTTGCCGAGAAAGTGTCCCATTGTCAGTGGTGGAATGCATTAGCCCAGTCGTAGCGGAACAGTAGTCGTCAGTAAGACGTTAAACCCCATTTTATTTCATTTCATTTCATTTCATATTCGGGGATCACGGTGACTAAGTGGGTAAGGTGCTGGCTCGGTAGCCTGGAGGTCGGGTGTTCGATCCCTGCATTTGCCGAGAAAGTTCATCCAGATTTTCCGGCTTGGTTCCCCCTTGTCAGTGATGCAGGACGGAGGGCCTGACAAGGACATCTGTCTAGTCGTTCGGATGGGACGAAAAACCGAGGTCCCGTGTACACATTTGCGTGCACGTAAAAGATCCCTTGACAGTTGGAATTCAATATAAGAGTAGGCCGTAGTGCCGCTGTCCGGGCAAAATTTCCCTCATAGCACACTGTATAGCGTATGCCCGTCTTCATTAGCCCAGTTCGGAGCAGAACAGTAGGACGTTAAACCCCATTTCATTTCATTTCATATTCGACCGACGGGTAGTGCTACAGCTGGTATGTCTTTCCGAATGCGTAGATGGTTATCTTTAACGGAGAGAAAATCTGTTGCTCGAAGCCCCGTTAAATTTAACGGAGGTGTTGGGTTCCGTTATCTGTTTAACGGTGGCTTTAGTCGGCTGTCAGTAAAAGTATACACTAGGGTCGTGATGGCTTTTATGATACAACCGAATGCTGCATTTATTAATCATATTAATTTGGATATACGACAGAGAAAGGCAGTCAGAATTTGATGAAAATAGTTTACATCAGCGTTATAGGTTCAGGCAAGACTCGATTGATTTCATCGTAAACTTGCTGAGGGCAAATTTAGAAAGACCAACAAAGAGAGGTCATGTACGTCCCGTTGAAAAGCAAGTCCTCATCTTCCTTGCGTTTCTTAGCAAGTGGCAGGTTTTTTACAAGTAGTAGGTGACACTGTAGGTGTTGATAAGAGTATCTAGATGTGTCTTTAACGTTTGCAAGGCTCTAGTAGAAAAGAGAAGGCAATTTATTAAATGACCGATTGGTGATGAAGACGTAGAGAGAGTAAAGCGGGTATTTGTATAAATTAGGCGGTTTTCCAAATGCAATCGGCCGTATCGATGGGACTCATGTTCGGATTCAAGCGCCGACAGTTGATGAAGCATCCTATGTAAACAGGGAAGGCTGGCACAGTATAAATGTTCAGGCAGTGTGCGATCTGTTCAAAAATAGGCAATGAAAAATGAATATATTAACGATGTCATTCAAATTACTCTATTCTGGGCGATACTATCACTATTGCGTAGATTGTTTATTATTATCGTAGCAAAGGTTCGTGTCAATCGAGATTATAGATTATACATTTCATTTGATCGTTAAAATTTTACATCTCGCGAATGTTAAAATCTATTTAAATCCGACAGTCTAGAGAGTTGATTATGGGCTTGTCATATGAATAAATGTCTACAAATTAATTTATATATTTCGTTTGAACCCGAAAAAAAGACCTGCAGTAGGCCGATTGAGCTCTTATGTAATGTATATCTATAATCAATTCGCCTTCTGATCTAGCCTAGTAGTAACCAACATATATGTCATTGTTTTTTATTCTGTTTATATCGATACTTTGATTTTTTAAAGGAATCATTGATTTTTGGATTGAAATAAATTTTAATAAAGCAGAAATGTAAATAATGCGAACTATCTCAGATGATTATCAATATGTCATGGCGGTCCGTGATCCGAAAAATCGCATTTTGATTTTATTTATGGACACCTTTTGAGACAGCACAGATGTTTTATAGTTTAAATTCGTATTCGTGAATAGCAAAATTCACTTTCAAGAATGCATACGCTTGAATGAGAAAAACGAGTTTTTGTTACACATTTAGTTCTTTGAATCGGTTCTAGATGACAACACTGGTTCAAACTTCATATAAACTTTTATTTGTCTTTAAACATATCATTTTTATTCTTAGTTACAAGGTTCCTTGTCTTGTAGTAGCCTTGTTTCCAGCTCGGTTCTCTGTCCTGGATTCGGGACCGGCGCGGTTCCCATTCCATCCAATCTACATTCCCCTGGTTCTAGCCTTAATCCAAGGTGCCCCTAGCCTGCACACTGAATAACCCCCTTTTGATTTCTGCTTATAACCCCTGTCTAAACAAAGGGGGGTTGAAGAGATTATGCAGCTGGCTATATTGCATCATATACCAGATTAAACGTTCAGTACAGATTGCTTTACAAGACAAATGACATTACATAAATCAGGCCAGGGGTAGTGTCTCATGACTTCCACACGGCCGTTGGCCGTGTCAAGCAAGTGTCAATATCGACTATCTGTGGGTCATAACATGGTAAGAATGTTTTAATCAATTTCCTGTATGGAAGGTGTTAAATAACATTTGCATATAATATATTCCGTTTGTTTTGTAACGGTTTGCAAGGGTAAATGAATAACCTACCGGACACGTAGCGAATATCATAATTAATGTATTGAAAGTTCAAATTGTAATAAACAACATAGTCTTCGTGGCTAAATAGATCTAAATTTTGTTAGTAAATAAAATACGATAGCGTATATTTATACAGTACACTGTAAATAATATTTGTGTATTTTTAACATAAATTGATTGTCAGAAAGTTGCCAGTAAATTGACTGTTATTGTGTTGTTGGGGGTAAGGACAACACAAATCTCTTTCAATGTTTATTTTAAACCAGGAACAGTTACACTCACATCCTAAAACAACTACATGTAAAAACAAAAGTCAAACCCGGTTCTGGGAATGATCTCCCCTTGACCTCTGGCCTCAGACTGCCAATTAAGATTTAAAAAAAAAACAGCATTGAATAAAAGGCTGGGCGCAGACCACAAAATATTATGTGAATCGTAGAAAACGGGTTATTTTCTATGGTCTATCAAGGCATGATTGTAATACTGTATTTTAACACCGACTTGTAAATTTACACCTAAGTGGTAGATTTAGATTTACAAACAGCATGTAAATTTACAGCGAGTGTAAAATAACTCGTTCTTGTAAATAGAATGTGAGGTAAATTTACGTTCACTGTAAATTTACACTCACAGTTGTAAATTTACCCCAAAGTTATCTTGTAAATTTGCCCAAAAGTTATTTTACACGCTGTAAATTTACGCGGTGTTTGTAAATCTAAATCTACCTCTACCATTTAGGGGTACATTTACAAGTCAGTTGTTAAGATACAATGATTTTACTGGCAACTTTCTGATAGTCATTTTACGGTAAAAATACAATTTGATGTGTATATTTACTTGTAATATACTTTTCCCCTCGGCTAAGTAGTCCTAGGTCAGATCATGGCGAACACATTAAGTTTTGCTAACCTTTCAACCGAGCATGCAAAACATTATTGATAATCGAAAGAAATTAAATGAAATGGGGTTTAACGTCCTACTGTTCTGCTTCTTACAATGGAAAGAGTAGGAGGCATGACACGAAGCAAAATGTCCCACACAACCCTATGTTTGGCATATCACTGTCTCCATACGCCAGTTAGGTGCATTCAGATTTTGAATAACCTAGTTCTCTAAAAAAGACTAATCTGACTGATATAACAGCAAATATTTTGCACAGAATTCGATATGTGGTCGAAGGGGAATAACCGATTTGAACACTATTTGACAGTAAATTTACAATTTGTTGTAAAAATACTTTTTAAAATGGCATTTCTGTTAATATACAGCTCACATAATGTAAACTGACATATGGTTATATTTTTACATTACGTTTGATGTAATCTTACATGTGGCCAAAGACGGAATAACCGATGTGGCCATTATTTGAAAGTTAATTTACAATTTGCAGTAAAAATAATAATTCAAATGGCAATTCTGTTAAAGATACATTCCCGCGTACAAACTGGGTGATTTGATGATATATTTGGACTAAACAAATATTCAAACTAATTAATTTATCATAATTTTGCCTCAAAGCCTTCTCAAAAGATAGTAATTGTCAAGGAATACGCTGCTATAAAAATCGATCAAAAGAGGTCATGTTTGTCATGTGACTTAACTCTTTCGGTACCTATAGCAACGGGGGCGAAGTCGGAAGAGAATTCATTGTATACACAAGACGATGTTGTCTTTAATCGCTGAATATTTATTATAAATATTGAATCCTACTTAAATTCTCTGATTATCGACTGCCCGCGTCGTTTTCCGTGATTTGTATCTCAGAGAGTGTTGTACGTCTAACTCTTCATAAAGTTTATCAACAGGTACATCAAGCGCTCAATCTTCGCATGCAACCTTCGACCTCACGCGTGCAGGTATTCCTAATCGTCGGGCTGTCGATTAGGGGAACCCTTACATTTTTGTCATGTATACACTCCATGAGTGTTTTTCAGGGAATCCAGTATTTTTCTAGTAAGATTGGATATTTTTACTTTCCAAATATACCAAAATTGCCATACTTTTATTGGAAATAACCACCCGATAAATACTTTTCTGGAAACCTATCTTTAATATACAGCTCACATAATGTAAACTGACATATGGTTGTATTTCTACATTAAGTTTGATGTAATCTTACATAAGCGTTGTATTCATATGCATTTACATCGTTTTAAATGTAAATTAACAAACTATGTGATATTACAAATCGGACACTGTATTTTAAGTATAACTGTAAATATACATATAATTTTAACAGTGTAATAGGGATCTTTTACGTGCACACCAACTTGTACACGGGACCCCAGTGTTTCGTCCAATCCGAACGACTAGACAGCTATCCTTGTTCGGTCCTCCGTCCTGCATCAGTGACAAGGGGGAAACACGCCGGAAACACGTCTTTCGTTGTTAAAGTTCTAAAGAGATGTACATCTACATCCTGTAATTGTACACAAATCCCGTTTTTTTAAAACATGTTTGAATAGTAGAATTACCTATAAAAACAGTTAAAGTACAACATACATGTACTTTTAACCAATACAGTTGTATCAATACAGATTACATGTAATAAAAATACAGTTCTAACTTGTAAAACTACACTTTTATTGTTAATTTACCAATGTTTTACAGCAATCCCATGTTACTTCACTAATACAGTAAATTTATAGTATAAAAACATGCAGTGGTATTTTTAGAGCGTTATGTTAAAGAAATTACATATTTTTCACTGTAATTTTACATTTATTTTTAACAGTGTAGGGCTACTTAATTGTTTAATAAAATTGACGACAAAAGGTCAAGTGAATATTAAGAGCGTAAACCCAACTTTAATTTACAGTTAAAGGTGATAAACTGAAATAACTTACATTATATAATTTTACATTATTATTATCTCATCTTAGAGTAGGCCTACATGTCTATATAATTTACATAACACGGTGTCTGTTTTTCTTTGAAATTGCCTCAAACATGCTCACTCAGTAGTGAGAGTACCCCACTATTAAGACCCAATCTAGACAGTCACGCGGCTTGTCTTAATATAGGGATTTCACAGTAATTCTATTATACCGGCACTGTATCCTGTTTTGGTATTCCAGTTCCATTCGTATGGCAAAAGCATTATGATCCGCACTATATAACAATTGTCTATTCAACAGGTCGGTTAAAAAAGTATAGTATACAAAGAAGGCAAAGATAATGTCCCATAAGGCCCAGTGTTGGGCCCACTTGATATACTCCCCACGTGATCACACCCTCCTCTTCATTTGTGAACTAACGTATCCAAACTTTCAGGCATGATTTGTAACATCTACTGCGCTGCATGATAAATCTAACGCATAGTTCAATGGACACTGGCCACCAGTACGAAATGCCATATATCTGATGGACAGGGTATCATTACGTGTCCATTGTAGAACTGGTCCATTGTTGTCTATAGTACCTGGTCTGATATATACAGTAGCACGTGTCCATTTTATCCAAAAGGGTGTATATTGGTTTGGAATTAACATTAGTTTTTTATCATATGCATAAACCTCCTTAGGGCTGGGAGAATGAATCCTGATAGCGGTAATATTGTTGTCCCATCCTCCAATCACCAACTCAAAAACCAAACTAGAAATATTGACCGATTCAAATAAACCAACTACTCCATCTTTACACCCTTTTATCCACACTAGTTTCGATTCTTGTTGTTCAATATTTCTGAATTCCCTGTAAGGAGAACTAGCCCCTAGATATATTATTTCACAATTTGCCAAAACCATACAACAAACTATAGACGTAATCCATGAATTGTACATCGACACCATTTTGTTACAATCTTCAGATCGAATATAAATTAGATTTCAGTAAACAGCTGTATGTCTGACAAATGTTCAATGTGCACTAATATAAAAGGGTTCACTTCCATTTACGCCATTGCTAAAATAATATAAAATATTAGATTTCAGTACACAGTGACATGTTAGACAAATGTTCAGTATACACTATGTTTATAAAGACTACGAGTTTCTACTCAAGATATTGCTAATTATATATACAATATTTATAAGTTCTGTTTCCATTATTTACCTACACAATATCAATTTGTAACCATTAGATTTATTTCCAATAATGGGTTAGATAAAATTATTAATACGGACGCTCCTGTGGGCTTGTTTTAACTGTTTACGTTCCAAATAGCATATCTAATGGTGTCTTATATAACGGAGTTGGTTTGTTAATGGTTTCATCACCGCTGATCAATTATTACATAAGTTTGTTCAATTACCCCCATTCACGCCATTGCTTAAATAATATAAAATATTAGGTTTTAGTACACATCAGTTAGCCAGACAAACGTTCAATGTACACTATGATTGTAAAGACTCAGTTTACTTCCGCAATCGTCATTGCAATATCAATTTGTAACCATTACATAGATAATATAAAATCAATATATTGAAGACTGCTTTTAATTTACTCTATTGCGAGCTAATATATTAGCCTTGGAAGGTTTGGCAAGACGTGTGCATTAATTGCAACCACTGCAGTGGTTATTCGAAGCCGAGCCTCCCTTCTCCATTTTTAAATTAAATCAAAATATGCTTGAACCGTTCTAATCTACTTAATATCGGGGATGTTCGATGGCATCGAGGGTCGATTATGGGCTTGTTTTGTTCATAAATGTTTAATTAATAATTTATAGAACATTTCAAGCCTAAAGCAAGATCTGTAATAGGCAGATGTAGCTCTTGCATAATGTATGTGAGATGAGTCAATTGTTAAAGACGGTTTATTTAATTACATTCGTACGTAAGATATTCGGATCGTTGTCTACATCATGCCATATGGGTTAAGATATTCTCCATGACCGTTTCAGGGTAATGCTACAAAACAGATAATAACGTTATTTTCTATAACATTGTAACTGCACAGAAAGCATTAGGCGGAATTTGTTTAATGTATCGGTTAATACTGGGGCAAGGAATCAAACCTCTGTGTTGAATTCTAAACACTGTCTTGAGAAGGAGAATGTCATGGCTGTTCTGTGGAGGCTTCGGTTTATTGTTATAATGGTACTGCAAGTTTGTGTTATCGAATGTGGCCTTTCCTTTTCCGGTTCCATTCTCTGACCGTGCTGCTTTACGAAATATACACCTTCATCAAGGGTTTGGCGTTGAATGCTCGTCCAAAGTGCGGCATTCATATGCGTACTGGCTCGATAAAGGTTAAGGGTAAGAGCCCGAAATTTTCGGGTTACAGACGGCGGTGCCGGTTGTCTGCGAGAGGCGAAGGAGCGGAGCATACCGCATAGCCCCCCCCCCCCCACAAACACATGCAAGAAAATGTGGACAATTTGACGGCCGCAATCGCGTTTTCCTGGCGCAAATCGTGAAAGTGGGAACCTATAATTAAGGCTTTCATTCATATCGTAACACCTCACTGGTTTTCCACGCATAAAATAAATAGTCATACCTTTTATGCTCCTCAACGCCGTCACATGTGTAAAAATAAAATAGATATTTGAGTAACTTCTTTGTTGAATAAGTATGCAAGACACAATATATAATATAATATAAATAAGACGGTGTGTGAACTGTATATGTATTTATAACAGCAATGATACATACATGGTTGGTGTAATTCATTATTTATACATCTGGATCATGGCGTGACTTTTAACTTTTAATAACCAGAAACCTTTTATGATGGGTGTTTCACCGGTGTCCTCTTACCGATACCAGATACATTTATACATAAAATGGTTCCGTGATGCACATGGGCACGGACTCGATGAATATTAGAGGCAGGGGGTCAGAACCTGAAATGCCCGAAAATATTTCGGGTTACAGACGGCAGTGCCGGTGGTCTGCGAAAGGTAAAGGAAGGATCGTACCGGAAAATTGGAAAATTTGTCGGCCGCAAACACGTTTTCCTGCTATTCCATTCAAAGTAGTCTAATATAGCCTAACTTAGGAAGCTGACTCGAATTCCAATCAACTAATTAATCGTTTACAGTCCATGGAGATGGAACCGTCGGGAGAAATTTTGTAAATTGTACTGTCGCAAACGTGTTTTCCTGCTGTGAATACAGCAACTTCAATGTGGTCCAATATAGCCTACCTTATTTGTCTTACCTAAATCACAAATCCCAAACATCCGATCAATCATCGTGGGGCATGGTTTCCTCGAGTTCCCCGAGAAAATTTTGAAAATGTGATCTCCGCAAATGCGTTTTCTGCTATACTAGTCCGTGAATTAAGCAACTTCAAAGTTTCCAATCGGTTTGCAACTCTATGCCGACCTGAATTCCAATCATCCAATCAGACTGTTGCAGCTGCATTCACAAAAACGAATCGATACAGGTAAAAATATCACACAAAGTAGAGTGGCCCCAGACAAAGTGTTTTAATCCATAGTCAATTCAGTACAAAACCCAGATTGCCTATGGTGGGACTATTGACTGAGCCACAGTGGATAGGTAAAGCGACGCCTCGCAAACTATAGTTTCTCGTGGTTTGTCAGCGGGGATTCCCGTTATCAGTGGGGCTAAATCTATTTGTTAAGGCCAGGTCAATTGTCGTCAAGGTCCCTGAGATGTAAATAAGGTTAGGGCACGCATTAAGGCTAGGGTTGGGATTAGCGGTAGCCCTGCTTACATCTCGTTACCTTTGACCAAACTTGAAGTTGGCCTTATCAAATAGATCTAACCGTTTATTGGCGAAGCACGATTTCCGGTGTTTTGGGTTTCCGTGAATTTTTTTTCCAAGATTTGATATAACACGATAACACGCTAACAGCAAAATATAACAGAATTGACATACATGTATCTATATGTATAACCGTGTGTCAGTATAATTAACGGTCCAAAGAAACATCCTAAGTCGATCCAAAGGCAAATGAACCGTCACTGTCACCTGCACCTGACGATGTTCTGCTATGTAGTTTTCGTGCTTTAGGTGGTGGTGGGCATATATCAACAATACAAAACTTTTATAACAGAAATTGAAAGTGGACGATAATCATAATGATAGCTAAGTTTCCACATACAATCTTGCCAGATTCACAAGATAACATAGCAATTCTTCAAAGTACGGATTTCAGATTTTCAAAGCACGGATTTTATTTTATCTAGAGGCACGTTCGTGTCAGTAGGCACGTTAAAAAAGGCCCTCTAGTTGTTTGGATAGGACAAAAAACCGTGTACACGTTGACATAGGAACCCTTGATAGTTGGAATTCGAAATAAGAGTAGGTCGTAGCACATTGCATGTGATATACTCGTCTTGCCAACATTGTCTTAACTAACAATCTGTTTCAGGGGGGTTGGATGGCTGAATGGTTAGCGTGCGCACGCTGTATCATAAAGTCTGTCATTGAGTTGACTGGCGTGGTTTCGAATCCCCGGTTGTACGTGACAAGGAGTAGGGTCGCCTGTCCTACCTCGTGGGTTTTCTCCGGTTCCCCCGGTTTCCTCCCACTGCTAAAGACCCCTACGCGCAAGCGAATTATTGAAATAAAATTAAAAACCATGTTAGTCCCGAAATGACCTAGTTTGTGTCGAGTGGACGTTAAACCCCATTTCTCTCTCTCTCTCTCTAAGGTGTTTCACGCCCGGTTGTCAGGGATATCGCCCGCATATTGCCAGTCAATGTGTTGTCTAGGGGTTTCTTCCTATCAAAAGTTAGCCCATGTTTACGTAATATAACACTTGGAATTCCATGAAAAGTAAGCGGAAACACCACTGTCCCGGCACAAGTCGCCTCCTCGACATTGCATATATGGCAATAGAAATAAATAACCGAAGTATTGGGTTGAACAGGAAGCTACCGTGACTCAGTGAGTAACACGTGCCTAGCTAACCTAGAGGTCCCGTGTTCGATCCCTGCGTTGGCCGAGGAAGATCAGCGGGATTTTCCGGCGTGGTTCCCCTTTGTCAGTGATGCATGACGGAGGGCGTGGCAAGGAGCAATGTATAGTCGTTAGGATGGGGTCCCGTGTACACAATGGCGTGCACGTAAAAGAGCCCGATCGATGAAAGAATAAGCCGTATGGCCGCTGTCCGGGCAGAATCACATGCACTTGAAAATATGTTTTTGTTGATATTAGGATCCTATAGTTGCATGGTAAGATAACAACATCGATATTGATTGAAATTGATCAATATTGTATTCTTATTTACGAATATTATGGAAAATATTGAGTTAAAGGCTTAGGTTCTTTAAGTCTCATTTCAGTTGATTCCACCTCCTAAGTATAATATCGTTAACAAAAGGTGTCTTAAGCCATTCAGGAAATATCTGTTGGTCATTTATTGCTGTTGAGGTGGAATTTCTATTCAATGATATTTGACCAACGACGGCATCAATAAGATTATCCTTGGGAAGCCGATTTATAAGCCATTATCGTGTTTCAATATCCAGTGAATAAAATTCAATAATCATCCTGTTAATTTCTATATCATATTGTATGGACTGACAATTAGAACCATGTCGGATTTTATTTATCGGTCTGGTGACAATAAGAATTTTATTTATCGGACAGGAACTTAATTTATAAATCTACTATAAACAATATAAATATGATCAATGCGGATTTTAAACTGACGGCGACTCGAGCGCAACTACGACTACCTTGAATCTGCTCCTCGATGAGGTAGCCAATACGATTCGGTTATTTAGTCACGTGGTACCCAGGAAGCGGTAACAAACATGGCGGACAAGTGGACTGAGGCCATTTTAAAGGTTATCACGTGACAGTCATTTGATCAGTTGTGGCTATGATTCTGCAACTGACGCCAGCCGACAGAAGTGTTTACGACTGATTGCGCGTGGTTGCGTCCAGTCGTGGTTAAATTCATTAACGTTCCAGAGTACTGCTACCAATCAGATAATAAGGTTGTTTTCTATGACATTGTAACTGAACAGAAGATTGTATATACACATATACTTGGCTAAATTTGTTTTATATATTGATTTTGGGAACGGCTTTAAACATCATGTGCTAAATTTAAATATAGCTTTAAACTTACAGCATCTGTTGTGGATCCTAAACACGACCCTGAGCAAGAGAGTGCCGCTATCAAATAGATCATAAAGTTATTTTCTATGACATTGTAACTGGACAGAAAGTATCATATACTTAAACTAGTCTGAATGTGTTTATTTAATGACTTTAGACTTGATTAAGGAATCGACCGTGAACAGCGCTGTTATTAAATACATAGTTAAAACTTTCAGCTGTATCCTAAAAACGGTCTTGATCGAGACTACAATGGCTGTTCTGTGGTGGTCTCGGTTTATTGTTTTAATTTGTGGTGTCTGTTTGTCAGATTGTGAAGTAATTAAAGTTGAAGCAGGTTCCCCTTACACAGAATTCAGGAATATCCAAAATAAGGAATCGGAACTTGTGTGGATAAAAGGCTACAAGGGTGGAATAATTGGATTATTTGAGTCAACAAATATCTCCAGTTTAGTTTTTGAGTTGGCGATTGGGGTAGCCGAAAACCAAAGGACATCCATAAGAGAGACATTCAAGGGCCCCAATATGGCGAATTCGTTTGATCCTAGTATGCTGTTAAATCTTGACCATTATAAACCCTTTTGGATAAAATGGACAGCTACTACTGTATATCTTAGACCAGGTACTATGGACAACAATGGACCAGTGCTACAATGGACACGTGATGGTGCTGTATCTGTCCGATATATGGCCTTTCGTACTGGAGCTTACTATGCCGTTAAATATGTGGTGGATTTAACATGCAGAAAAAATGATATCTATTTCTAATGAGTTACGTAACCGGCAACCCGGCGATTAGAGATTTCTGCTCCAGTGACGTCAAAGGATGCACGCGAAGATTCTCTGATCTGTCAGCGTTAGTGAGCGCTTGATGTACATGTTGATAAACTTGATGGTTAGCTTAATGTAGAACAGTTTCTGACATGGAAAAAACATGGAAAAAGACCTGGGCAGTGGATAATCCGGGAATTTAATTAATCATCGATATTTATAAATGACAACATGGAATTGTTTTAGTGATAATATGTATTTACGATATTTCACATGGATGTTTATTTACGATATTTCACATGGATGTGTTCGATGTTGTTAATGTTTGAGTAGCCCCAAACTTCGAAAGCATATAATAATATAGGCTTTATCAAACACATCCAGTTAATACATTCTATGCCTGAATTATGTTTACCACAGTTTAATAAAACTCCGTACATAGCTTTCTCAACTTTCTAATTAGTTTAGATATCCATTTTACGTGAAATAAAATCAAGAACATCAATACCTGAGTTATTAAAATAAAAGATGCATTTATCTGGTTCTTTTCCATTAAAAATCATTATCTTAATTTTATGTGTATTAACATTTAGTGTCCATAATAAGCAGTATTCATGGAAAATGTTTAATTATTTTTGTAGGTCCTCGCTTGAATCTGCGCACGGTTTAGTGTCGTCTGCAAACAATAATATAAATAGTTTCAAACAAATAAAAACTAGATTGGCACATTCGAGACAGGGGGGTTGGATGGCCGAATGGTTAGAACGTGCATGCTTTATCATAAAGCTTGTTATTGAGTCAACTGGCGTTGTTTCGAATCCCCGGTTGTACGTGACAAGGAGTAGGGACGCCTGTCCAACCTCGTGGGTTTTCTCCGGGTCCTCCGGTTTCCTCCCACTGCTAAAGACCCCTACGCACAAGCGAATTATTGAAATAAAGTTGGATCATATGTTAGTACCGAAATGACCTAGTTTGTGTCGAGTGGACGTTAAACCCCAGTTCTCCCTCTCACATTCGAGACTACGCGATTGTACGCCATTTAGTTTGATCTTGGCTTTGTCTTCTTTGTAAATATTAGTTCTCACATTAAAACATTTTCCAATTATAGAATTATTTAATAATTTATTCCATAAACAAATCCTCCAGGGGGATCACGTGGCTAAGTGGGTAAGACGCTTGCTCGCTAGCCTGGAGGTCGGGTGTTCGATCTCTGCATTGGCCGAGAAAGTTCATCCCATTCGACATTAATTTGTTTTATAGCTCAGCGACTGTCGAGCGACTTACCCCCTCCAAGAATTTGTAGGCTAGGCACTTGACTAGTACTGATGGGGATCTTGGTAGGTAACTGTCATCATGCTGTAACAGAATCAAGCTCAGCTGAGTTGCTCATACGTACGCGGCGCGAACAACTGCAAAAAACTCTAGTAACTAATGACTTCCAGGTGGCCGCCGGTCATGTCAAGCCAGTGTCAATGTCGACGATCTGTGGGTCATAACATGATAAGGATGTTGTAATCAATTTCATAGATGGAAGGTGTTAAATAACATTTGCATATAATATATTCCATTTGTTTTGTAGCATTCCTCCCCTCCTTAAGGAAAAGGTTACAAAATAACTTTTTAAGATATTACAAACTTAAAATACAAGTAGAGTGACAGTAAGTACCCTAATTAAAATATCAACAACAGTAACAAATTAAGCACTGGTGAAATGTTATTTTATGAACAACAATCTGTAAAATGGAGTCGACAATAACTCCCGTAATTAAAATATAAACAACAATAAAGAATTAAACATTGATCGATACAATAGGTTTTAAAACTGTCACAATCTTCGTTTGTTTGAATTTTTCCACGAACACTTGTTTTCACAATCACTATTAACACAACACAATTTACAGGTACTGTTTTTTTTTGTCTAGTAGTCTTTTTCTTTTCCATTCGATGGCCGAACGGTGTTTAATGACATGTAAAAATATAATAACCCCCACCCCGACAGTGATCCCAATCCCCGTTGATAATGTAGGCCAATGTGCCCAAGGTTTATCATCGACTTTCAATTATGGAGTGATTTTAGATAACGATCTATTTTAAAATATTTCATTAGAATTTACATAAACAAAATTGAAAATAGATGTCCTATTGCTTTACCCCAAGGTAAGAATAATGAATGATATGAACACATTTCACCAATCTTAAATAAGACATTTGTGAAAGCATTTATCAAAATTAATAACGGTTTATCTCTCTATTTCTTAAATACAAATAGGCGGGTCAAACTAACATTTGACGTAGAACAAATAGCAACAAAAGTTTTTTTGATTTCTATTGACTCATTATGATGTCCTAAGTAAGGAAAAGAAAGTTTACCAAAATCGGATTCCAAATAAGGCCAGGGGGCGTGGCCAAATCCAAACGCAAATATCTCTAAATCTAATGGATTTAGACACCATAAATGTATTGCGGACAGATAGGAAGTCGCATTTGACGTCACAACGGCATACCAGACGTCGCATTTCTTCCAAAATTAGTTCATTTACGCATCTTAACAGCAGAAACGAATGCTGATGCAGAGAAGAGTGTGTCCCCATTATGTTGGGTTGATAAAGAAGAACAATATGTTACAAATACGAAGAAGGGGGCTAAAAGAACTACTGCTGGATTACCGATATGTGATACTATTAGAGTAGCTGCAGGAACACTGATTCATTTCAATTGTTGAAGTAATGAAATGAAATGAGGTTATGCATCCTATTGTTCTGCTCCGATTTGGCTTCCTTAGTATACTTCTCGTATATCGAATTTCATCCGCCAAGAGGTCTTTTACTGGAGAAGTAGTGCATCAAAGGGTGAATGGGTGGGGCTGATCAATTTTGACATTTGGCCCAAAAATCATCAGAAAGATTTATATTTTGACACCGGTTTCGTAGATGTACCCGAGATATGTTACAAAACCAACTTTCGCGGTAATGTGAACAGCACCCCCTGGCGATGTCCCCATAGCATTACTTTATATGTGGACAGATAGTGTCAAATGGGTGTCAAACATTGAGTCGCTGAGCTCCTTAATGTTGCTCCTTCATGGCCTGCGACAGCAAGATCCAGGCTCTGGGACAAGCAACTCGGCGAAAGGCTTTGAAAGACACATAGTCAGCGTCACTTGACGTATATCTGGGGTAACTGGGGGTCACTTTGCTAAAGCACATTGGTGGGAAAAGGGTCCCCAATTTGCAAAACTGTCGAAAAACCTCGAGATTTTTAGCACCTAATAAAACGAAGACGAAAGTAGAAGTTTCGCTTTCAGGTTCGTTCTTAATGATCGGATACCAGTCAGCCGAACTAGAGCGATCATTCATTGTAGCGTTCTACAGACCCGGACTTGGCCCGGATACCCTGACGATGACGATATCATCAACCGGAACGAGAACGGACCCGGCTCCAGGGCACTAAGGCTGGCGCAGGTGATTTATAGTTTTAAATTTACCAATTTTTTTAAACATTACCATTACGCGGCATACCTCTGGGACCCTGGACAAATGTCGCAGTTGCCCCCCCCCCTCTCTTACGGGCCCTGCTTTATTTCCATTGCAAGGCTTAACCTGGTGTTTGACTACCGGACTAGTACCATTAGCCTGGCTCATCAGGACAAATACATCCCAACAGACTTTCAGCTAGAGCCCGTGGCAAAACGTAAAATGTCGGGTAGACCTGTTTTCATCTTTTTGAACTCTGTGGTATTGACTCCCTGTCTGTCCACATATACGGGGCCCCCAAAACGTAATTCTTGAAGTGATGCTTTTAGGAACACTGCCAGGGGGCGCTGGTCGCATTACAGCCAAATTTTTTTTTGTAACACATCTGGAATACGCCTGTGTCAAAATATAAATCCTTATGATGATTTTGGGGATTAACCTACTTCTGAGTGGCCCAAATGTCAAAACTGGTCAGCCCCGCCCATTCAACCTTTAATACACTTCTCCAGTAAAAGAACCCTTTGCAGTTGGAATTCGATATAAGAGTGCCTTTGCGCCACTGCACGGCAAAACTCCCCAGTTGGAGCAGAACAGTAGGACGTATATGTATCACCCCATTTCATTTCATTTCTTTTTATTGATGTAGGCTATTTTTGTCGACAATTGAAATGAATCGTGTTCCTACGGCTACTGTAATAGCATCACCTTTCGGCAATGCAGCAATATTCATATACTTTTAGCTTCCTTCTACGTTATTGTAACACATTGTTCTTGTTTATCAACCCATAATGGGCATACCCTCTTCTCTGAATCAGCATTCGTTTTTACTGTTAACATGCATAAATGGACTAATTTTGGAAGAAATGCGACGTCTGATGTGCCGTTGTGACGTCACAGTAACGTCATGACGCCGTAGAGACATAACGTCGCCATTTTTGGACTCGCTGGTACCGACTTCCTATCTGTCCGCAATACATTTATGGTGCCTAATTCCAATAGTTTTAGAGATATTTGCAATTTTTCATCGACAGCCGCCATCTTGGATTTGACCACGCCCCCTGTCCTTATTTGGACTCCGATTTTGGTAAACTTTCTTTTCCTTACTTAGGACATCATAATGAATCAATAGAAAACAAAAAACCTCTTGTTGCAATTTGTTCTACGTACGACATCATTTAGCCGTCGTTTGACCCGCCTAAAAACAAAACATCACATTCGCTCCTAATCTGAGCGCGAGCGTATATAACCACCCAATTCATCTTGAGGAATACAAGTAAAGTCTTTCTCATAATATTTGGGCTACTATATTAAAACACAATATAAAATCTCTCCCGTAAATATCGGGCCATCCCGGAACAGTCAGGGCACTTCATTAAACATATAAGCTCTCTCGTAAATATCGAGGCATCCCGTAAAAATCGGGGCAAAAATATATATAGAAGCCCTCAGGCCTGGATTCGAGACCGGTGCGATCCCTATTCCAACCAATTTACATGGCCCTGGTTCTAGCCTTAACCCAAGGCGCCCATAGCTTAAACGTTCAGTACAGATTGCTTTACAAGACAAAGGGCATTATATAAGTTAAGCCAGGGGTAGTAACTAATGACTTACACGTGGCCGCTGGTCGTGTCAATCAAGTGCCAATGTCGACCATCTGTGGGTCATAACATGATAAGGATGTTTTCATCAAATTCATGGATGGAAGGTGTTAAATAACATTTGCATATAATAGATTCCATTTGTTTTGTAACAGTTTGCAAGGGTATATGGATAACCTACCAGACCCGTAGCGAATATTGAATATCATAATTAATGTATTGGACGTTCAAATTGTTTTAAACAACATAGTTTTCGTGGCTAATACATCTAAATTTTGTTTGTAAATAAAATACGACAGTGTATATTTATACAGTAGGGCTACTTAATTGTTTAATAATATTGACGACAAAGGGTCAAATGAATATTAAGAGCGTACATCCAACTTTTTATGCATGTTAATTTACAGATAAAAGGTGATAAACTGAAATTACTTACATTATATAATTACATTTTTATTATCTCACCTTAGAGTCTGTTTTTCTTTGAAATTGCCTCAAACATGCTCACTCAGTAGTGAGATCACCCCACTATTAACACCAAATCTAAACAGTCACGCGGGTTGTCTTAATAGAGAAAAGGGAATGAAATGGGGTTTAACGTCCTACTGTTCTGCTCCGAACTTGGCTAATGAAGACGGGCATACGTCATACAGTGTGCTATGAAGGAAATTTTGCCCGGACAGCGGGATTTCACAGTAATTCTATTATACCCCCAGTGTATCCTGGTTTGGTGCTCCAGTTCCATTCCTATGGCAAAACCATTATGAATCCCACTATGTAACAAATGTAACAGGTTGTTTAAAAAAAGTATAGTTTTCTTCCAAAAAAGGTACAGATAATGTTCCATAAGGCCCAGTGTTGGGCCCACTTGATATATTCTCCACATGATCACACCCTCCTCTTCATTTGTGAACTAACTTATCCAAATTTTCAGGCATGATTTGTAACATCTACTGCGATGCATGTCAAATCCAACGCATATTTCAATGGACACTGGTCACCAGTACGAAATGCCATATATCTGATGGACAGGTTATCGTCACGTGTCCATTGTAGAACTGGTCCATTGTTGTCTATTGTACCTGGTCTAATATATACAGAAGAACTTGTCCATTTTATCCAAAATGGTGTATATTGATAAGGGATTAACATTAGCTCTTTATCAGTGGCACTAACTGTCCTATAACTGGGAGAATGAATCCTGATTGCGGTAATAGTGTTGCCCCATCCTCCAATCACCAACTCAAAAACTAAACTAGAAATATTGACCGATTCAAATAAACCAACTACGCCATCTTTACATCCTTTTATCCACACTAGTTTCGATTCTTGTTGTTCGATATTTCTGAATTCCCTGTAAGGAGAACCAGCCCCTAGATGTATTATTTCACAATTTGTCAAAACCATACAACAAACTATAAACATAATCCATGAATTGTACACCGACATTTTGTTAAAGTCTCCAGATCGAATAGGAATAAGATTTCAGTACACAGCGGTATGTCAGACAAATGTTCAATCTGCACTAATATATCAGATTTTACTTCCATTCACGCCATTGCCAAAATAATATAAAATATTAGATTCTAGTACACAGTGACATGTCTGACAAATGTGCAATATACCCTATGTTTATAGAGAAATCCTAAAGGGTTTACTCTATTAATGTCATTTGTAATATGATATAAATGTTTAGATTTCAGCACAAACGTTTAAGGAGCACTACAGATATATAATGACCATCAGTTTAATTCCACACTCACCATTGCTAATAAAATATTAAAAAGTTCAGTTATTATCGTCTTGCGATATCAATTTTGTAAACATTAGATTTATTTCCAATAATGGATTAGATACAGTAATTAATAAGGATACACCCGTGGGTTTGTTTTAATCAATATCATACATGTATGTGTAGCACGACGCGTCGGTAGAATATGGAAAGAAAAACCACTAAAAGCTTCTGTCATCCTTGCTACAGATCATCTTTTGTTTCAGCTTTGATTGTCTAGATATAACTGGCGTGGATACAAATGGATAGATATGGTATATCAAGGTTGTGGACCCTCTAGAGACCACAGTTTTTATCCAATTTGGATGAAACTTTAAATATATGTTTTTATCATTAAGATCTTGGTTCCTTTTGATAATTATTAACACTAGTGTTACTTTGCTCTTATTTTTTGAAAAAAATTTCACAAGTTGATTTCCTTTATTTTGTTAATGTAGAATGGTAACGAACTGCTCTTTTCATTTTCTTTGTTTTATTTGTTTCGTTTGAATTTGATTTATCTGTTTAGTTTTTGATTGTTTAATATTTGTTAATGAAGTTGATTCTTTTAAACTTCGTTTTTATTTTTGAACTCTACTTGGTGTAGGTGTTCATCAGGTAATACCTCGACTGAGTTCAATATTGAGATTAGCCGGTTGATTTGTTGGATATAAACCTTTGAATAATAGCGCCTAACAGGCAGCTGTGTTTAATTATGTTCTCCTGATTTTGATTGTTTCTGTGTGTTTGAAGTATATGTTTGTGATATGCGCTTAGAAACACTTCACGTGTAATGAAGCGCTATATAAATCGAACAATAATAATAACTCTCTACTCTTGGATTTCACGTTATTTAATTATTTACAGCAGTAAAATCGTATAATTATCGGGAAAAACAAGTTTTCCTTGTATACGTTTTTATATCGAAGCTGAATACATAGTTTTAAGCATACTTACATAAGATGAAATGTCTTTCATTCTCTCGTTTCACTCATGGACCGATATTGGCAAGCGAAGCGCTCATGGCTGCTCCTTGTTAGCTCTACAGGTTTTCTGCAAATTACTTGTTTCATAGTCTTTTTTCAATCATAGTTTTTAACTTGTGCATCAGTGTAGTTATAGTGAATTTGTAGCTGAAGTTTTTATGGTATTTTATTTTAATTTTATCAATTTGAATCTACCCTCATCCAAATTCATCTGTTTAATAGTGGTCATTGGAGCATGACACTGATCAAATTAGCCAGGTTTGCCCAACTTGTATTGTATTGCTGTCAAATTATGCTCACAAGCTGCAGTGATCACACCTCAACGTCTTTCACTGAGACTTATACTTTCACTAAAGATAGTTGATTTCAAGACAATATACTAGTATTTTATCAGAAGATGATCTTAAATATTTGGAAAATATAACTAAGCACATTGTGAAACGGAAAACTACAAGACGGGGCTGTTCAGCTGGAAAACATCGGCGAAAGAAAATTAAAGTTAGAATTAGTGATAGACCTCAAAGTCAGCATAAAACTTATGAGCAAAAAATTAATTTTGCAAAACTATTTAAACAGCACACGCAGGTCATCCGACCAAATATAAATCTACAAGTATGTCCTTTCAACGCCCGCTCGGTGAGAAATAAAACTACTCTCATAAATGATTACATATACGAAAATGATTTCGATATATGTGGGATCACTGAGACTTGGCTTAATTCCGATGGTGATTCGTCAACGATTTCTGCCCTTTTACCAAGCGGCTATTCTATACAACATGTTTCAAGGTACTCGCGTGGAGGACGTGTTGCCCTTATATTTAAATCGTCATTAAATGTTACCCTTAAACATCATGTCAGTTTCCAATCGTTCGAATATATTGATTGTATTTTTAGTACTCAGACTAAGAAAATCGAGCACCAAACTCAGACTAAGAATATCGAGCACCAAACGGTCGGATGCACGGGTCGTATCCTACCGACTCATCAGACAAACTGGCGGACGGACAGCTATGGATAATACCAACCGACCATTTTCATCCGACGGACTGATGAAATAGCCAATCATATTGCGTTATATTAAACAACGCCCTACGGTGTATGACGTCATATCTGACTTGGCAACAAGAATTCGAGCACTTTGACCTCCTCTACCATGGACACTGTAACACATAGGTCACTTCTGCACCTTTAACTACGGAAATGGAATCGATAAGATCTCTTAATCGCCAACCAGGACCGTAGCTGAGGGCCGGGGGGGGGGGGCGTAGGATAAAAAATAGATATACATTGTCCGCCAATTTTAAAGCACCCCTGAGAACACTTTCCGCCCGCCTTGTTGCTCTGAGCTAGTTACGGCCCTGTCGCCGACCCATCTCTTGTTTGACCACACCTGTCTGCGATATCACCTTAAGTCAGTGGTTCTCAACCTTTTTTTGCCACATGAAAAAATAGCGGCACATGTTAGAACATCGAGAGACCCTTCTCTTGGGAGCTTCCAAGCTCCACACTGATTTGTCTTAAAACATCAGCTAATTTATACCAAACTTTGATATCTTAAGAAGTTAATTAAAACGTGCATGTACATATATTATTGATATTAACTATATAAAATAAAGAACTACACATTGAATATCATATTGAATGTTGGTGATACTGCGGTCAACAATCGGCCAACCTAATATAATCATATTGATTGGTGACACAGCGGGTTAGCGATCGGACAAGTATTGTTTAACTTGAACTCCCTCACCCTGTTACACACACCTGGCTAAATATATATGAAAATGATTCGAATTTTGCGAAGGAAAAAACTTGCAAGTCAGACGGCATACAACCGTAGACACAGGCTAGTCAGTCATAGACACATAGACTGACTCGAACTAAATAAAGAAAAACACAGATATGAACTTATCAGTAGACACCAGTGAATACTCAGTTGTGATCATGTGGTTTTTCGCATTTTGTTAGTGTGCGGTTCAAAATTCCGATGCACACTTAGGAAGACCTGGTTGAGAATCACTGCCCAAGGTTGAAGTGGACGGTTTAGCTCGACAAACACACACATTTCCACATCATCTTTGCTCATATAATTTAAATTGTTGACATGTTCAGTTCTGATTATTTACCTACACATTATTAATAGATTTAAATATTGTTTGCCTTTACAAGAACATATTCATTGTGTCTTTAATAACGGAGTTGGTTTGTTAATACCTTCATTGTCCTCAATAATCCATGTACATATTCAAATAACACAAAAACAACTTCTACTTCCATGTACTTTCTCAAGGTTATGCGATAATAATAGTATGACCTCATAACACATTAATGGATTTACCTTGGTGTTCAATTTATCAATGAAACTGTTCTCTTTCACTCGCAATAATAACTTGCTAATCAATGGCATGTTTGTACTGAGTAAAAAGTTAAATTTGTCCCATTAAACAAACATTATCCAAGAGCTAAATCTGATTATTGCAGGTCTATCGTTTGGCCTAAAATGTTATATAAACTGTTAAGTAGATATTTATTAACATGAAAAGACCGTAATCAACTTTCGATGCCATCTTATGTGTCGGATTGTCACTGGATTTGAATCCGATCTACTGCTCAAAGCTCATTGATGATTAAATCCATAAATGGAAAATCGAGACTATTTTTTTTTTTATCGTACCGACTTTAGTAATGAATCGCTAATATCTCGGATCAAAGTGGTGCAATTTGCCTGCAGTTTTCAGCATATTCCCTTAACATTATTTAGTTTTTAACTATTATAGTGAGAACTGCCAGCTCTTTATTTATCACCAATAATGTACCTTTAATCAATGGCATGGTTGTAAAAGGGTAAAAAGTTATATTTGTCCCATTAAATATATTTATTTATGCATGAATAAACTATGACATTTCGGTTATTGAATGGAGGTTGGTGTAGATTAATTGAACGAGTAGGATTATTTTGTGTGTGTAGGTCTAAATATTTATTTGTTTTAGAAATGAAATGAAATGAAATGGGGTTTAACGTCCTATACTGGGCTAATGAAGACGGGCATACGCCATACAGTGTGCTATGAGGGAAATTTTGCCCGGGCAGCGGCACTATCGCCTACTCCTATATCGAATTCCAACTGGCAAGGGATCTTTTACGCGCATTCCAATGTTTACACGGGACCTCGGTTTTTTGTCTCATCCGAAGGACTAGACAGCTGTCCTTGTCAGGCCCTCCGTCCTGCATCACTTACAAGGGGAAACCACGTCGGAAAATCGGGATGAACTTTCTCGGCCAATGCAGGGATCGAACACCCGACCTCCAGGCTAGCGAGCCAGCGCCTTACCCACCTAGCCACCGTGGCTCCCTATTTGTTTTAGAAAATTTCATTGGTGTTACTGGGGGCTGTCTCCCTATCTTTTACTCTCGGGTTACAGAAATAGGATTTGTTTATTTCTCCAGTTGTTTCCGTAGAGGGAGGGGGGGGGGGTCAAATGGTTATTTTTCAATTATTGTTAACGACGCTTGTTAAAGACTTGTTTAAGATTGATTAAAGATTTTGGCTACACTTTCACATCATGAAAATTTTTAATGCATCGTTTAATTAATATAAATGTGTGTCCGCAGCCCCTCCAAAATATTCCATAGCCCCACCAAATTTTACGAGCTGGCTACGGGCCAGGTCAGCGGTGGCACGAAATGATTGCTCCGGCGAACAAAGAAGAATCAAGATGAACAAGAGGGGGTAAGAATTCCACAATAGCCATAGAAGAGAGGTGGGGATGAGCGGTATTTTCATATTGCAGCTATATAGGAAGGGATAGGAACTGTCAGCGGACATCGTCCGATCAGAGACAGTTCCTAAAGGAACTAATTAGTTTATGGAAGCGTACTAGCACGAATCTGAGGAACAGACGACAACACCGGGATCGCCCCACCCCCCTCCCCACGGTCAGCGAGCCAATACAAAACTTCGTTCATTTTTAGATGAGTGTGTAACTTCAAAAGCACATTTTCTTCCGTCTTCAGGCCATTGATGGTCCGCGAATGAAAACGTTGTTGTTGCTTGAGAGGTTTTCGAGGACACCTTTAATAAACAGGTATGACGATACAGGTGTACAGGGTGTGGTTTAGTAGTTAATATAACGTTATTATTGTCATACCCCGGCTTCAATGTAGATTCCGAAATGTATTTACGATTAATGGGAGGTAACTACTGATTATTTATTAACCTATAACGGTTTTCTTTTTCTCGGGTTATTTTCTTAAGTATTTCTTCCCTAACATAACCTCAGTCTCGTGTTTTATCCTACACGTAATAGTCACAAAAGACAAGTAGTCGTTTTATCACCGGTGTCTGGTTAATCTAGGCGAGACTTACCTGTTGACACGCCATTGTGTAGTTAAGATACAATTGCAAAATATAAGAAAATCGGGTTTATAAAGACAAGGAAAGACCCACATGTTTGTAAGTTATTTATAAGTTTATTGTGGTTGTTCTGGATTAGTTAAGCTGACTATCATATCTGTCCTAATTTTCGATTGTCGCATCTAAACAACATGTAAAATGTCCCTATCTTATGACCAGGATGTATATAGATCACGTGATTTCAAAACGGCGGACCTTTTATAATACACCTTTTATATTGTTGTTTATATTTTAACCTAAATTTATATAGTTATTTATATACTCATGCCCAAAAGAAAGTATACACACTAAAAATAGGACACTAAACTACACTGAATATGTCTTGTGCGTCCAAACTCAATATCTCTAAGCAAATAAATGGCAAAACAAATGGACATTGTACCCAAATACCGCATACAACGGAAAACGAATTTGTTTGAAGCAGGACGAAATGCACAGTGTCTACTTTCTTTTGGACATGAGTATACATACCGTTTACTACAGACGTGGTTAGTAAGATACGATTTTAGTTTGTTGTACCTTTTACTACAGAAATGTCTATAAAGGTACGATTTTAGTTTTTTGTACCGTTTACTACAGATACGGTTATAAACATACGATTTTAGTTTGTTGTACCGTTTACTACAGATATGGTTAGAAAGATACGATTTTAGTTTGTTGTACCGTTCACTACAGATAAGGTTATAAAGATACGATTTTAGTTTGTTGTACCGTTTACTACAGATATGGTTAGAAAGATACGATTTTACTTTGTTGTACCGTTTACTACAGATGCGGTTGTAAAGATACGATTTTAGTTTGTTGTACCGTTTACTACAGATATGGTTAGAAAGATACGATTTTAGTTTGTTGTACCTTTTACTACAGAAATGTCTATAAAGGTACGATTTTAGTTTGTTGTACCGTTTACTACAGATATGGTTAGAAAGATACGATTTTAGTTTGTTGTGCCATTTACTACAGATACGGTTATAAAGATACGATTTTAGTTTGTTGTACCGTTTACTACAGATATGGTTAGAAAGATACGATTTTAGTTTGTTGTACCATTTACTACAGGCATGGTTAGAAAGATACGATTTTAGTTTGGTTAAAGGCAATACGTTCAGCTGATTTCTGTTACTGATGTTTTCTGACGAATGTATATTATAGTGGTAAGTCATTTGGGATTATATAAGCCATGTTAAATGTTTGTTTTGTGTACTATACGTCGAAATACTGGATATTCCATCTACAATGCATCCCAGTAGAGCTTGCCCTCAGTGGGCTTTAAACAGTTTATTGTCCCCCACCTTTCGAAGAAAGCAGGGTTTATTAAAATGGGTCTGACAATCACACTTTTTGGAACACAATAACTCTCCTTCTTATTGAGGTGGAGTCTTCAAACTTGGTGTAGGTGTTTATTAGGTAAATGCCTTGATGGGTCGAAGAAGAACATTTTCTGCTTAGGGAAAGCAGATACAAACCACTTGATTGGTTGATGCTTTGGGACACGTTCTAATTAAGCAGAGTGGTGAAACTTGATGTATAGTTTCATTACATCAATACCTTGACTAAGTTCGATTATGAGCATTTTCTGCTACTTGGGAGCTCGACAACTTTGATTTTAATTGGCGAAACATCGTTTATATCTTCATTACATTAATACCTTCACAAAGTAGAGACTTCAATCTGGTTGGTCGAGACTTTGGAACACAATAACCCCCTTTTATTAAAGTAGAATGTTCAAACTTGGCGTAGGTGTCTATTAGATGAATACCTTGACAGATTTCGATCATGCGTATTTCCACGAAGGCTAAGCAATTTGATTGTTTGAGACTTGGGTTCTAATTGGGTGAGAGCGATGCAACTTTGAGTATAGATTCATTATATCAATACCTTGACTAAGTTCGATGATGAAAATTTTCTGTATCTTATTACAACTAATAATTCATAAAATGTTGTTTTATCTTTGGCTGACATTATTAGAAAGGGCACCCGTCCGAAATAGGAAGATTCAAAATTGTATGCTTTCTATGACTACCATTTTTTAAAAAATATATTTTACAGCATTCAATGTACTGACGAGATTACTTCATAATCAATTAAACCTCGTATTTTGGATTGTTATGGCATGTGGTGTTATGGCTATAATTTGATATCCTCACCTGAATTACCAAATTGTTCCATGTCTTCCTGGAAACTTTATGCCAAATAGATCATCAAACAAATAAAATATGGCTTCCTGCAAGGGTAAGCTAAAATTCAAACATACTAATGGTTTACATTAATTACAAGATTCAGGATAACATTCATTCTATCTGAAAATGTTAGCTCTATAAGATGCCCATAGGGAGCATGTTATTTATTTATTTCATATTAATTTATAGACTCATCAAAGAGAACAACAGACGAAAGGATAAAGGGGTTAGACACCCAGTCGCCCGATTTCTACCAACCACAAAATGTATTGTTACCAGAAAAAGAAGAACCGTCTTCTAGCCACTTACCACAACGATTGTCAACTCGGCAGGCCATGGTACACATGTCAACATTAAAAGGCGATGATGAGCAGAGTGGTAACAAGAATTCGTTACACGAAGCTTGTAGACATGGGTCAGTTGCCAATGTTAGACATCTCATAGATCAAGGTACAGATGTCAACAGCAACGACGTATATGGTAGAACATGTATCTTACTTTGTAGTACATCATACATTGAACCCATTGACAAAATAAACTTTTTAAGGTCAAATGGGGGCAATATCCATGATACTGATGATGAAAACAATGGTATATTACATTTGGCTTGTGATTTAGGTATGCTAGGAACAGTTCAGTATCTTGTAGATATAGGGTTAGATATCAACTCTAAAGGTTTCAGAAATAGATCTTGTATCATGGCGTGTAGTCAGTCTAAAACGCAAGCAGCTGACAAAATGGAATTGTTAAGGAAAATGGGGGCCAATATCTATGATACAGATGTACAAAATGATTGTGTGTTACACTTGGCATGTCTTAGTGGTACATTAGATACTGTAAAATATCTGATAGATTTAGGGTTAGATATCAACACAAAAGGTTTTAAAGACAGAACATGTATTTTACAGTGTATTCTATCTAAAATACAAACCATTGAGAAAATAGAATTAATAAAGTCGAAGGGTGGTAATGTATATGATACTGATGATAACAATAATGGTATGTTACATCTAGCGTATGCTCTTGGTTCGTTAGATACTGTAAAATATCTGATAGATCTAGGGTTATATAAAACCACCAGAGGTTTTAAAGGTAGAACGCATATCTTACAGTGTAGTCTATCTAAAATACAAGCCATTGAGAAAATAGAATTTTTAATGTCAAAGTGTGGTGGTAATATTTATGATGAGGATGATCAAAATGATGGAATATTACATCTAGCCTGTGCCTTTAGTACAATAGACACTGTAAAATATCTGGTAGATCTAGGGTTATATATCACCACCACAGGTTTTAAAGATAGAACATGTATCTTACAATGTAGTCTATCTAAAACACAAGCTATTGAGAAAATAGAATTTTTAATGTCAAAGGGAGGTAATATATATGATAGGGATGGTCAAAATGATGGTCTACTACATCTAGCCTGCGCTTTTAGTACATTAAATACTGTAAAATATCTGGTAGATCTAGGGTTATATATAAAAACCAGAGGTTTTAAAGGTAGAACATGTATCCTGCAGTGTAGCCTATCTAAAACACAAGCCGTCGAGAAAATAGAACTTTTAATGTCAAAGGGAGGTAATATATATGGTAGGGATGATCAAAATGATGGAATATTACATCTAGCCTGCGCTTTTAGTACATTAGACACTGTAAAATATCTGGTAGATCTAGGGTTAGATATAAACGCTAAAGGTCTTAAAGGTAGAACATGTATCTTACAATGTAGCCTATCTAAAATACAAGCCAAGGAGAAAATAGAATTTTTAATGTCAAAGGGAGGTAATATTAATGATAGAGATGATAATAATAGTAGTATTTTACATTTGGCTTGTGAAAATGGCACGTTCGACACCGTTCAGTATCTAGTAAATTTAGGATGTGATATAAACTTTAAAGATGACGCAGGAAACACGCCGGTTTCATTAGGGTTTAGGTCTGATACACAATCTATTCAAAAAGTGGATTTTTTAATCTCCAAAGGTGGCAAACTGCCGTGGTTAATGTACAGCATTTACATTTTAATGACTTAGAGACATAAATGAAATGAAACAAAGTGGGGTTTAACGCCCTACTGTTCTGCTCCTATACTGGGCTAATAAAGACGGGGTGATATGGGGTAAAATTTTGCCCGGGCTGCGATACTATGGCCAAAGGAATCAACCACAAAGGGATCTTTTACGTGCACGCTAATGTACACACGATACCTCGGTTTTTGTCACATCCGAACGACTAGACAGCTGTCCCTGTTAGGCCCTCTATTCTGCACCACTTATAAGGGGGTGACTTAGAAAAGACAATAAAAGATTTACCAATATCGTTATAGCGTTTCAAGCGACTACTCGCATTTATGGTTTCACCAAGGTTTGAAATGTACGTGATTGAGATTGTGTTTTAATTTGTTTGTTTTTAAAAGGCAAATCCTGTATGTAGACTCTATTTCTTCCATAAAATAGAAACGTGGTACTGAAATGTGAAGACTTACTTTTAATATAATAAGATTTTAACCCTGAAATTAATTACCTTATGTTGCGTTTTCCCTTTAACGCTATTCGGGCTCATCTCAGTCTAAGCACATGGACCAAAAGAATAATAAATTCAATAATGAATTACATATAGTTTTTTCAAAAAATATTTATAATTAATACTTACATAATACAAATTACAATAATGTTCAGTTATGGTTATATAACTTATATTTATATTATTAATAAAAGTAGTTATTTACTTTAATAAATAAATGTAACGATTATGAATTATTCCCCTTTGTTCTAAACTCTTGATATATAACAATCAATAAGTCACCCATACTGTACGCAGCGACCCATCTACGTCATACTTCCCAGAATGTGACACTGCACTGTTTACCCGCCATTTAAAACGTTCATGTGATCATTTTGTCGCGGGACGTATCGACTATACACCGTTTGTTTAGACAACAGAGTAAAAATAACCCAAGCACGTGTCGCTGACACTCGCGTAAAAGCGATATATAATATGTGCTATGGGTAATATTGCAATCAATTCTTTACCATTGTAAACTGTCTTTAGAGTTTCAATCTGTTTATCTTTCAAAACGAGGTTAGATACTCCTAAATTTGTTTTCGCAAACAAAACCGCCTCTGTGATATGATGTTTCATGGGCGCCGCCATATTGAATAATTAGAGGACTATTTTGTGATTCGGCCTTGATTAGTTTGACGTCTTTCATACACACAACGGCTAAATAAACAGATTTAATTTCATTCAATATGACAATAGAAGAGAAATAAATACTTTTAAAAATTTCTAAAAGCATACTCAGTGTTTTCGACTAACATCTTCGATGTAGGAATTAAAATGTCGGTTAATTAGCTTAGGGCCTATTCTCAGCCGGAGCTAGCTGTAGATAGGCAGCCTAAGTTTGGGATGTAAGTCACTAAGTAGGGTGACTGGTAATCTTCGGGTGAGTCTCGGGTGATGGGTGGCCTTCGGGTGAAAAGTGGGTATCGGGTGACGGTTGAGTCAGGTTGAACCTCGGGTGACTGGTAATCTTCGGGTGAGCCTCGGGTGATGGATGATCTTCGATTGAAGAGTGGGTATCGGGTGACGGTTGAGTCTTGGGTAATGGATGAGACTTGGGTGACGGGTGATCTTTGGGTGAAGAATGAGTCTCTGGTGACAGTCAGCTTATATAGAGTTTCCCTTTTGAACAATAATTATGGGTTCTCAAGCCAGTCAAGGCTTGGTCCCTTTGGACAATAAATTATGCTTCTTATTGGGTCACAGGTAAAACTAATTCTAATAATTAGTTTAGCCTATTTAGCAACTAACTAAGGCCTTGCAATCAATTTATACAAGTACTAATACAAGGCATAAAAATAATAGTCCTAATTCTCAACTAATAATTAGTTTAATTCAGGCCTATTCAACAAAAGTAATTAAGGCCTTGCTATATATTATTATTTAATCAGGAAAGCTTATTTATTATTACTAATACTCTAATAGTAATAGTACTTCTAGTTATAAAAATTATGGAGACCTCGGGTGCGGTGAAGCTTTTTACCCCCAATTAGATCTAAATCTACATGGTCACGGGAAATCACGCTAAATTCAGGCATATTTATATAATTAGGCCTAGATATAAACATCAGCTATCGCAAGTCATTAAAACTCACGAAACATGTGGGATAGCCTAAAAACTGCCAATGAGCACTCTAGCAATACAATAATTAATAAATAATTAGCACCCTGCGACCTCAACGGGAACAACCGGAAGACTCACGTCTGCTTATTGAAATCACCTATTTTTGGTAACACAACTAACCAACCGTTGCACAGCGGTACGAGTTATGACGTCAGCACACGCTAATATTCTAAGATGACCGAGAAAGAAAACATCACCATTCTTTGGCGGATTATTACGACTATTAATACAATTATGTATAAAATAATCCATTTGATTGCACGACAGTTCAATATCCGGCATTCTTATTTTTTTTTATTGTAAAATTTCTCTCTTCATGGACCATATCTATGTTTTTTAAAATTAATCCTAATTCGTCGTCACGATTCATGTTTGTTTATATTAATTCATACGAGTTTTGCTTTTTTAAATATTTCCCGATGAACATGTAGACCAGATTTTCGCCATGCCCGATCTGTCTTGTTTCGTTTGATTTTTATGGACATCCTCATTATACCATTCATTTCCAGCAAGAACCGTAACTGATTTGGTTTGTAATGGGAGAACAGCATCTATAATGTCTTGAATAACAGTGTTATAATGGATAGCTTTATCATTAATTTAATTTATTTCACATATTCTGGATAATTCTGAATTCGTGATTTCCTGTTTCAGTGCACCCTTGTCTAAAGTTTTAAATCTTCTAAAACATATATTTCTACGAATGGGTAAAGGTTTTCTGATTTCGAGATCAAAGGTTACGCAATAATGGTCTGATACCAACTTATCAGAGACCGTGATATTTGTCGTAGTGGTTAGAAAAATTGAATCAGCAAAAAGATATTTCTATTCAGATAAAATAGAATCCAGTGAAAATAAAAAAAAAAGAACTTTATAAAGCTGTTAACTCGCTACTCAATCACAATAATGGTGTCATAAAACTTCCAACTGATGATGTAACTGATTTACCTAATAGATTTGCTAACTTCTTTTCTTCCAGAATTACGAAAATCAGAAATGATTTGAACAAGTCATCTTCATCAGACATCAGTACAACTAAAGCCGTCATGTCTAACGTAAACTGTAATCTAGAAGCTTTTTCACTGTTGCGATCATGAAATTAAAAAGTTAATCTGTTCATCAAATTCAAAGTCTTGCACCCTTGATCCGTTACCTACCTGGCTTCTAAAATAATGCCTCGACTGTATACTCCCTTCAGTAGCTCATTTGATCAACTGTGCAATCCAATGTGCTATTTTTCCAGATGTTTTCAAAACCGCAATCGTTGTTCCTTTAATCAAAAAGCCAACTCTTGACCCGAATCATTACAGGAACTATTGACCAGTTTCCAATCTCAGGTTTATCTCTAAAATCCTTGAGAAATGCATAGCTTATCAATTAAAAACTTACATTTCTGACAACAGCCTTCTTGAAGTATTTCGAAGTGCATATCGTAAGCATCACAGGACAGAGACTGCTCTTGTCAGAGTTCAAAATGACATTCTAAATTCACTAGACAATCACAATTGTGTTCTCTTTATATTGTTAGACCTGTCAGCTGCCTTTGATACCGTCGATCATAGCATTCTAATTTCTCGTTTAATATCTGATTTCGGTATATCCGGCTCTGCAATCAACCTTCTCAGATCCAATTTATCTGATAGAAAACAATCTGTTTTTGTCAGTGGCAAATCATCTGAAGATGTTAGCCTTTTATACGGTGTCCCACAGGGCTCTGTTTTGGGTTCAATTCTGTTCAGCCTGTATACCTCGCCCTTGGGTAAAATAATTAAAAAGTATAATATCCAGTATCATCTTTATGCAGATGATACGCAGTTGTATATCTCGTTCAAACCAATTGTTAAAGATGGCTTCGTTTTAACTAAGTATATTTTAGAATCTTGTATCAATGAAATACGACAATGGATGTCAACCAATTTTTTTAAAGCTGAACGATGATAAAACCGAGTATCTTTTAATTAGCTCACCAACAGTTCATGCAAATATTTCAGATAACATTGATATTTCTATCGGTGACGTTTCTGTGGAGCCAGTAAAAACTGCTAGAAAAATTGGTGTAATATTTGATAGTCACCCAAATTTAGAGTCTCATGTAAATAATGTATGTAAATTATGTTATCACCTACGTAATATTAGTAAAATTCGCAATAACCTCTCAACTGACGCAATACAAACACTTATAAGTATATTAATTACCTCCAGACTGGACAGTTGCAACTCCTTATTGATTGGCCTTCCGTGTCGCACTTTTGAGAAACTCCAAAAAGTGCAGAATTCAGCAGCAAGACTGATCACACGCACGAAATATAATGAGCATATTACCGAAATTTTATTTGAACTGCACTGGTTGCCTATTGTTTTTAAAATTAAATATAAAATACTTTTATTGACTTTTAATTGTTTTAATGGTATGGCCCCCTTTTACTTGTCCTGTCTTTTGGATATTTATAAACCTTCTCGAACGTTACGGTCATCCAGAGACAACTTTTTATTCACGGAAAAAAGAGCCAACCTTTCAAGTTATGGAGAGCGATCGTTTTCGTTTCAAGCACTAAAGCAGTGGAATCTCTTGCCTTTTAGTATCCGTAGTTGTACCTCTTTAACAACTTTTAAATCTAAACTTAAAACTTTTTTATTCCAATAGGCTTTTAATTGTTGAATTAGTCTTAAATCTTCACCATATGTATTTTTTTTAGATATTTATATATTTATTTTTGTACTGATTTTATAGATATTAATTTTTGTACTGATTTTTTAGATATTTAGTTTCTTATTGTTTCTATAATTATTATTTTTTACTGATTTTCTATTTTCTGTACATGTATTTATTGTAAAGCGCACCTGAACACGTATGTGGAAGATAGAGCTATATGAGTGTTGTATAATAATAATAATAATAATGAACGGATGTTTCAGCCAGTGGGTATTTCGGCTTAAGACGTTTTGGCCAGTGGACATTTCGCCCACGGATATTTCCGTTAATTTTACCAATTTTTTCTGTAGGAGAAGAAAAATCTGGTCGAAACGTCCTGTTTCTAAAAAAAGTGTCCGAAATGTCCATGGTCGAAACGTCCTGCATTCGTTTACACGATACAGCCAATTCATACAACCGTCGGATGCAAGGGTCGTATCCTACCGACTCATCAGACAAACTATCGGGCGGACAGCTATGGATAATACCAACCGACCACTTTCATTTGAGGGACTGATGCAATAGCCAATCAAATTGCGTTATATTAAACAACGCCCTACGGTGTATGACGTCATCTCTGACTTGGCAACAAGAATTCGAGCACTTTGACGTCCTCTGCCATGGACACTGTAACACATAGGTCACTTCTGCACCTTTAACTACGGAAATGGAATCGATAAGATCTCTTAATCGCCGACCAAGATCGTAGCTAAGGGCGGGGGGGGGGGGCGTAGGATAAAAAATAGATATACATTGTCCGCCAATTTTAAAGCACCCCTGAGAACACTTTCCGCCCGCCTCGTTGCTCTGAGCTAGTTACGGCCCTGTCGCCGACCCATCTCGTGTTTGACCACTTGTTTGACCACACCTGTCTGCGATATCACCTTAAGTCAGTGGTTCTCAACCTTTTTTTGTCACATGAAAATATATATGAAACATATTCGAATTTTGCGAAGTAAAATAACATGACAAGTCAGGAGGCATACGACCGTAGACACAGACTAGTCAGTCATAGACACATAGACTGACTCGAACTAAATAAAGAAAAACACAGATATCAGTACACACCAGTGAATAATCAGTTGGGATCATGTGGTTTTTCGCATTTTGTTAGTGTGCGGTTCAAAATTCCGATGCACACTTAGGACGATCAGGCCCCGTGTTCACAAAGCATTCTCAGACTTAAGTTGAGAATTTACTCAAACTTATTAGCCTTATTTTAACTAAAATATAGCCCTTTATAATAATTTTGTTGTTTGAATGTATCAGATATATCAATAAGAAACTATGTGCAAAGTTTTGTGTTTTTGGATCAAAGATATTTGTCATAAACAGTGATTGAAAGTTGAGCAAATTCTCAACTCAAGTCTGAGAATGCTGTGTGAAATCGGGGCCTGGTTGAGAATCACTGCCCAAGGTTGAAGTGGACGTTTAGCGCGACGAACACACATATTCCACTTACATGTTTGCTCATATAATTTAAATTGTTGACATTTTTAGTTCTGATTATTTACCTACACATTATCAATTTAAATAGTGTTTGCCATTGCAAGAACATATTCATTGTGTCTTTAATAACTGACTTGATTTGTTAATACCTTCATTGTCCACAATAATCCATGTACGTATTCAAATAACACAAAAAGAACTTCTACTTTCATGTACTTTCTCAAGGCTATGAGATAATAATAGTATGACCTCATAACACATTAATGGATTTACCTTGGTGTTCAATTTATCAATGAAACTGTTTTCTTTCACTCGCAATAATAGCTTGCTAATCAATGGCATGTTTGTAAAGGGGTAAAAAGTTAAATTTGTCCTATTAAATATATTTATTTATGCATGGATAAACTATGACATTTAGCTCATGAAATGGCGGTTGGGGTAGATTGGTTGAACGAGTAGGATTTTTTGGTGTGAGGAGGTTTAAATAGTCTGAAGATATAAAGTTTTTATTTGTTTTAGAAAACTTCATTGATGTTACTGGGGGGTTGTCAGATTTAAATCGCTTTTCTCCCCTATTATTTTACTCTCGGGTAATAGAAATAGGATTTGTTTATTTTTCCAGTTGTTTCCGTAGAGAGAGGTCAAATTGTTATTTTTCAAATTGTTTAAAGACTTGTTTAAGATCGGTTAAAGACTGTGGCCAAAGTTTATCGAAGTGTACTAGCACGAACCTGAGCAACAGACAACGGCATCGCTCGCCCCTTCCCCTCCCCTCGGTCAGCGAGTCAACACAAGATTTCGTTCATTTTTATACGAGTGTTTAACTTTAAAAGCACATTTCATCCGCCTTCAGGCCATTGATGGTCCGCGAATGAAAACGTATTGTTGCTTGAGAGGTTATCAGGGACACCTTTAATAAACAGGTATGACGATACAGGTGTGTAGGGTGTGGTTTAGTAGTTTATATAACGTTATTAGTGTCATACCCTGTCTTCAATGTAGATTCCGAAATGTATTACGATTAATGGGAGGTAACTATTGATTTTTATAAACCTATAGCGGTAAATCCCTTTGATCTTTGGGGTATATTCTATGCCCGTAATAACTTGCGGTTGAAAGTAGGGGGACGACTTTGGGTATAAACAGGGGATTTTGGGGTTATTCTTCTGAAAGTTTTTCTTTAAACCTGTAACAGGTTATTCTTCCAGGGTAGGTTTTTTCCATAAAAAAACACGATATAAGATTTTTCTTACGGGAATTCTGGGACATTATCATTTTGCGTACATGTACACATAGACGGTTTATAAGCAATATAAAATCTTCGACGTCGGTTATGTTGGGGAAGAAAGACTTCAGTAAAAACCTGGACCGATAAATCGAGGCTTGCCGGCGTCGGGTTTTCTTTTTCTCGGGTTATTTTCATCTGTCTTTCTTTCTCCACCATAACCTCAGTCTCGTGCTTTATCCTACACGTAATAGTCACAGACGACAAGTAGTCGTTTTATCACAGGTGTCTGGTTAATCTAGACGAGACTTACCTGTTGACACGCCATTGGCATTGTGTAGCTAAGATACAATTGCAAACTACAAGAAAATCAGGTTTATAAAGACAAGGAAAGACCCACGTGTTTGTAAGTTATTTATACCTTTATTGTGGTTATTCTGGATTAGTTTAGCTGGCTGTCATGTCTGTCCTAATTTGCGACTGTTGCATCCAAACCAAAAAATGTACAATTTCCCTAAACGATTGTATGGAAAGCATTTGACGTCAAAATGATTATGTAAGGTAAGATGTAAAGTCAATTTATGACTAGGATGTATATAGATAATATATAAGAAAAAAATATAAAACGATCTAACTCTCAGTTAAACATATAAGTAAAATTCAATTATTAGACAACAAACACTAAATATTAAATTTTTGGCTAGTACTTTTATCGTTATCAAACGAATCGTCAGGCCATTTTAATGCGTTACATATCCTGGTCCAAACGGCGGACCTTGTATAATACACCTTTTATACTCGATATATTGTTGTATACATGTTAACCTAGATTTATATAGTTATTTATACATACCGTGTAGTACAGACATAGTTAAAAAGATATGATTTAGTTTGGTTCATGGTAATACGTTTAGCTGAATGGCGTGGATTTGTCTTAAAAAAATTGGTGTGTGTGTGTGTGGAGGGGGGGGGGGGGGCGGACGAAACCTGGTACATTTCATTACCATACCAAAATAATAATTAGGAACAGTTTACTGTAACAGTGTTATTTCGATGAAAGCTGTAACTAGAGGTAATATGATGACGATAAGGAAAACGTGATTACCTACAATTAAGGATGAAGATATCGCGATGATCAGTAATTGTGGCGAGAACCAAGGCAGTTATTAGGATATAAACCTGAAATTCTGTCCTGGCGATCAAAATCATGCGGGGGTGGAGTGACTCCCCACCCCTAAATCCACGCCCATGCAGCTGACGAATGTATTCTGTTACTGACGAATGTATTTTATACTAGTAAGTCATTCGATAGTCCAAAGCATTTTAACTCAATGTCGCATCATTCCGGACAGTTGCTCCAATAGAAATGACCAACTTTGTTATCAAAGTATACTTTTTAGAGGTAGTTGATTCCATTTTCGACACATTTTCTCATCTTGGTAATTCATTGGTTCCCTTGGGTCAAAAAAGGAGGAAATCCCATAGAGATTAGGAGATTAGAAATACTCGAGTCTGCCTCAGATCAAATACGATAGCATTCATCAAGCATCAACTAAATTTCATTTAGACTCTCTCACCAACCACTGTCCACTGCGGAAACAGCGTAGTAGGCATGACGAAAGGGGCCACTCTCGGCACATTGTAGACGCGGACTCATGGGCGTATCTAGTTTCGATCACCAACCTCAAAAATTAAGCCAACATGACCAAATCTATTGTAGCCCACAGTGAATTTATTTCACAAAATGATTCAAATGATGAGACACAGATGGGGTCCGATTTGGAGTGAACCATTTCATAATGGACTGCCCATTGTCATTCCGAAGAGAACGGAAAGATAACGGGTATTAGAGGCCGATAAAAATGAGCCGATTAAGATCCTTGGCCTTGACTAAGTTCAATAATTAGCGGAGATAATTTCAATATCTTGACAAAGTTCGACAATAAACATTTGTTGCTTAGTGTACAAAGAGTATTGAACAATTTCATTGCTAGATGCTTTATAAAATTGTTAGATGTGCAAGTAATTAATGAGTGTCATCTATTAGGGACACCAGCGTCAAAACTGATTTGTTAAATACAACTGGATTAATGTCCAGTTTTAGGTTAATGGGTCTGTTTGTCTGCCTGTCTGTCGGTGACACGTTTTGGGACACAATAACGTTCCTCCTAATTGAGGTGGAATGTCTTGGCAGAGGTCGATCATCCGCATTTTCCACTAAGGCTAAATAAAGATAAGCAATTTGATTGGTTGAGACTTTGGAACACGATAACTTTGGTTCTAATTGGGTGAGAGTAATGAAGTTTGGTGTATAGTTTCATTACACCAATACCTTGACTAAGTTCGGTGATGAGAATTATCTGCTTAGGCTAAGTAGCGATAAGCAATTTGATTGGTCAAGACTTTGGAACATACAACTGTGTTTTTTATTGAGGTATAGCTGTTCATTAACATACATTATGCAAGAGCTAAAGCCGCCTATTCCAAGTCTTTATTTAGGCTTCAGATGTATAGAAATTATCAATTAGACCTTTATTTACACGACAAGCTCAAAATCAACTCTGTAGACCCACGGGTGGCTGTGATAAGGTTTAGATTTAAACAGTCGTCCATTTAAAATTAAATCAATAAATGATTGGCCAAGCTAACGTTTACCGTTAGTCGCTGATGTCACTGCAGGAAACTGGTGATGAAAGGCCTGCCACACGAGGCTACCATAGTCATTTAGCATGTTACTTGATAATCGAGAATATGTGGGTGGAGTTATCGTCTGTCAATCAACCGATCGCCAATTCCCATAGACGGCGCAGACACAATTGGTGCCTATTTCTAGTCGAAACTTCCAACAGTGACAATATCATCTATTTTTGAAATATTATAGCAAGAATGGCCAACTCTTTATAAAAGTCTTAACTAATGTATCTTTAGACGATTGTCTTGACTGAGTTCAATGATTAACATTTCCCGCAAAAGCTAAGCAGGTACTGCAATGCTTCATGTTTGAAAATCAAAGGGGAGCCATGAAAAGCTCTTTTAAAATTACAACAGCTGGAAATCGCTCCTGCAAAAAAAAAACCAAAAAAAAAAACCACTTCTGAACTCAAAATAGAGGAGCAATCTATTATTTAGAAGAGCTGTTTTTTTTTATTATGTATTTCATACATGAAGCATAGATGCAGCCAATTATTGACCCTTAATATTATATAGATACTTAGAAAAAATAAAGATATGTGTTTCAATATTTATTATAATAAATAAAGAAAACAAATCAGACTTCAGTCTTAATCTTTCACCCCCATAATATACTAACTTAAAGGACAATATTGGTGTCAGTCATTATAAAGTATGTGATAGAGCTCGTTAAATACATCCCAAATATAATTTTAACACAGAGATCATTGCTACGGGAGTTGTATAACAAACACGTGAAGAAACGGGAAGTGACGTCAAACATGAGTTGTCCATCTATATAACTGACTGAAGTAGCGAGCGGTAACAGACAAACGATCGAATTTCATTTCACTGATAATTCCGTTGAAGATGAAAAGTTGTTACATGAGACGATGAGAGGATATATGACAATTCTAAAAAAGAATTGGCTGTCAGTAGATAAAAGATAACGAACAAATTAGAAAAAGTCCGTGCATTACCATGTTTTTATTAAGAACATTGCTACGGGAGTTGTATAACAAACACGTGAAGAAACGGGAAGTGACGTCAAACATGAGTTGTCCATCTATATAACTGACTGAAGTAGCGAGCGGTAACAGACAAACGATCGAATTTCATTTCACTGATAATTCCGTTGAAGATGAAAAGTTGTTACATGAGACGATGAGAGGATATATGACAATTCTAAAAAAGAATTGGCTGTCAGTAGATAAAAGATAACGAACAAATTAGAAAAAGTCCGTGCATTACCATGTTTTTATTAAGAACAGAATGAATAAAAACGGGGGAATGCACGGGATTTTTCTACTTTTTCTCATGTCCCTTATCTAGTGACAGCCAATGCTATTTTTGAATTGTGAGATACCCTCTCACCGTCCCATATAATAACTTTTCAACGGAATTATCAGTGAAATGAAATTTGATCGTTTGTCTCTTACCGCTCGTTACTTCAGTCTGTTATATAGAAGGACAACTCGTGTTTGTCATGTTTGGCGTCACTCCCCGTTTCTTCACGTACTTGTAACACGTCTCCCGTAGCAATGATCTCTGTGTTAAAATTATATTTGGAATGTATTTAACCAGTTCTATCACATATGTAATAATGACTGACACCACTATTGTCCTTTAATGATAACGGACAAAAGTCACAGGAAAGAAATATTTAACTTTAAGCCAATTTTCATAGAATATGCAATCATAAAATGTATTACATGTAAATAATATAATATTCTAAATTCTAGCTTATTAGGTACAGAAAAATATATACTTTAGAATTGAATATTCTGTGAAAATGGTTTTCAGCTGATTACACTATTCGCAAAAGATCAAAAGGCAACACTTTGAGCTGTAAAAAGCCACTTAGCTGTAAATAAAATAGTTTAACCATTGTCTTATGGTATGTATTAATAATTTCAGTCACACTCATACAATTATGCCAGATAAAAATTGAATTTGGTACACTACAGTGATTAAAAATATAAATCAACCATTGTCATGTGGTATCAATAATTTCAGTCACTCATACAACCATTCTACAAAAATAAATTTACCAACATCAAATGAAAACAAAATCATGGAAGGAATAAGTAACCCGCTACACCAAACAAATTATCACAGCACATTCATTATCTTAAACTGATGAAAATTTGAACCTTCTTCAGGATACTGAATTGGATGTGACAAATTACTTAGTGGAAAATGAGATCAAACTAGAGTGTTCTTTTTTATTCTTGTGTGTCAGTCGTCAAATTCCTGTCCAGATTTCACTAATATTTACATCATCATTATCAATGTCACTATCACTTAAATAATCTGTATCTGAATTATCTGTGATATCAGTTGAAGCCTGTGTTGTTGTACTACCATAAGGGCTCTTTTCTATGTCTTGTGACTGTGTAACATTTTGACGAATATCAAGTGATTGTTTCCGACGTTTGGACATATACAGAGTTAGAGCACTTTCTAAAATGTCAGTATGCTTAGCTACACTCCAAATTAAATTGTTGAATTTGATGATAAAGAGATCCTCCATGCTCTCATGTGATAAACTTAACCGCCTATCATTTAACATGCTGTTAAATGGCTGAAGCCAGACTCAACAACACTGTTACTAGGTCCCAAGCAAAGGAGTATCTCAGCTAACTTGAACACGTTTGGAAATTCGGCTTGCCTATAACAAAACAGCTTGTACCATAAGTCATGAGCAGGCACACCATTATAAAAATACTTTACTGTTCTCTTCAAAAAAGATGAATGCATCAAAGTTTGCTATTAGCAAACAACAGACATTACATCATATAAAATAAAACCAAGTACGAACAATCCAAACCTCAAAAAACGTTATAGGCAAAATAGTATATTCAAGCAAAATAGTGTAATCAGCAAATGGACTGCTCCTCGTGTACAAAATACACGACAAACAGGGACTTTTTCTCCCGTACTGTCAGAATAGTATTCTCATATCAGACACATAGTAAATTTGTTATACATTAATTACTACTAATAGAAATTGCCATAAATGAGTAAAAGTAATATTTCAAGACAGATACTATAATACAATTGCATATACATGTATTTTGTTTAATAATACTTACTAACCAAATGTAGAGGAATTATTTCTCAGGAATAAGCCAAAGCTTCCAGCTAAGTTTTCAACATCAATATTGGTGTATTCTAGCTGTAAATCTGTGAGGGATTCTTTCGCTTTTTCGAGAGCAGGCATCATCTCTGTGATCAAAATATTATTCTTCTCAAAGAGTTAATGAAAGTTCTGATATTGGCTGGATAGTATTTAAGTAAGTCACACATGTACACAAGAAGCTGAAGTCCTCGAGTTTCTCTAATAATCACCTCAGTTTTGCAGCTGCAGTTGAATTCTTGGTGCTTTTGATTTGATCTTCCAGTGTTAAACTAAGAATGATCCAACTCTTTAACAAATTTGTCAGCCCTCGCCACTGATGGGAAATAAAACGAGTACCACGAACCTATAATATAAGCCACGTTAAATGCGTTTATAGGTACAGATACAGTCAAACGTTCTGCACATCAGTTGGTAACGTTTTAATATTTTTGAAGTTTATCGGCCATCATCGGGATTGAACCCGGCAAATACTATGTGCCCACATATAGAAATGTAAGGCACGTGTATCTTATTACACCTAATAATTTATAAAATTTTGTTTTATCTATGGCTGACATTATTGGAAAGCCCATCGGTCTGAAATAGGAAGATTCAAAATTATATACTTTTATGACTACCATTTTTTTTAAATCAAATATTTTACAGCATACAAGTTACTGACGCGATTACTTCATAATCAATTAAACCTCGTATTTGGACTGTTATGGCTATAATTTGATATCATCACCTGAATTACCAAATTGTTCCATGTCTTCCTGGAAACTTTATACCAACAAGGTCATCAAACAAATGAAATATGGCTTCCTTGAAGGAAGGTAAGCTAAAATATAAACATACTAATGGTTTACAATAATTACAAAATCCAGGATATCATTCATTCTATCTGAAAATATTAAGGAGTATATTTATTTTGGTTTCTTTCATATTAATTTATAGACCCATCAAAGAGGACAACAGACGAATGGATAAAGAGGCCAGAAACCCAGTCTCCCGATCAAAATATATTGTTACCAGAAAAAGAAGCTTCTTCCAGCCACTTACCACACGGATTAGCACCCGGACAGGCCATGGTACACATGTCAACATTTAAAGGCGATGCTGCACATAGTAGTATTTGTAAGGATGCGTTACAAGAAGCTTGTAGACATGGGCAAGTTGCCGATGTTAGACATCTGATAGATCAGGGTACAGATGTCAACAGTAAAGACGTATTTGGTAGAACATGTATCTTACTTTGTAGTATATCTTTCATTGAACCCATTGAAAAAATAAACGTTTTAAGTTCAAACGGGGGCAATATCCAAGATATTGATCATGAAAACAATGGTATATTGCACTTGGCTTGTGATTTAGGTATGCTAGAAACAGTTCAGTATCTTGTAGATATAGGGTTAGATATCAACTCTAAAGGTTTCAGAAATAGATCTTGTATCATGGCGTGTAGTCAGTCTAAAACGCAAGCAACTGACAAAATCGAATTGTTACGGAAAATGGGGGCCAATATTCATGATACAGATGTACAAAATGATGGTATGTTACACTTGGCATGCCTTAGTGGTACGTTAGACACTGTAAAATATCTGATAGATTTAGGTTTAGATATAAACACAAAAGGTTTTAAAGATAGAACATGTATATTGTTATGTAGCCATTCTCAAATACAGGCCATTGAGAAAATAGAATTAATAAAGTCGAAGGGTGGTAATATATATGATACTGACGGTGGAGGCAATGGTATGTTACACTTGGCATGTGTTTTTGGCACATTAGAAACTGTAAGATATCTGGTAGCTCTAAAGTTGAATATAAATGCTGAAGGCCCTAAAAGTCAACCATGCATCTTAGATTGTAGTGAATCTGAAATACAAGCTGTCGAGAAAATAGAATTTTTAAGGCTAAAGGGAGGTAATATTAATAATACTGATGATCAAAATAATGGCATATTACATATAGCCTGTGCTTTAGGTACATTAGATACTGTAAAGTATCTGATAGATTTAGGGTTGGATATAAACACAAAAGGTTATAAAGGTAGAACGTGTATTTTACAATGTAGTGTGTCAAATATACAAGGCACTGAGAAAATAGAATTAATAAAGTCGAAGGGGGGTAATATATATGATACTGACGATAATAAAAATGGCTTATTACACTTAGCCTATGCTTTTGGTACATTAGATACTGTAAGATATCTGGTAGATTTAGGGTTAGATATCGACACAAAAGGTTGTAAAGGCAGAACGTGGATCTTACAGTGTAGTCTATCTAAAACACAAGCCATTGAGAAAATAGAATTTTCAAGGTCAAAGGGAGGTAATATCCATGATACTGATAATCAAAATGATGGTCTACTACATCTAGCCTCTGCTTTTGGTACATTAGATACTGTAAAATATCTGGTTGATCTAGGGTTATATATAACCACCAGAGGTTTTATAGGTAGAACGTGTATCTTACAGTGTGGTCTATCTAAAACACAAGCCGTAGAGAAAATAGAATTTTTAAGGTTAAAGTGTGGTGGTAATATATATGACAGGGATGATCAAAATGATGGAATATTACATCTAGCCTGTTATTTTAGTACATTAGACACTGTAAAATATCTGGTAGATCTAGGGTTAGATATAAACACAAAAGGTTATAAAGGTAGAACATGTATCTTACAGTGTAGCCTATCTAAAATACAAGCCAAGGAGAAAATAGAATTTTTAATGTCAAAGGGGGGTAATATTTGTGATAGGGATGACAATAATAGTGGTATGTTACATATTGCTTGTGAAAATGGCACGTTAGAAACCGTTCAATATCTAGTAAATCTAGGATATGATATAAACATTAAAGATGACTCAGGAAATACGCCGGTTTCATTAGCGGTTTGGTCTGATACACAATCTCTTCAAAAAGTTGATTATTTAATCTCCAAAGGTGCCAAACTGTCGTGGTTCACGTGGTCAATGCATAGTATTAGAACAGCACTTCCATCTTAATAACTTAGGCCCGTATTTTCGAAAGTGCATTAGTGCTAATCATAGATTTAATCTCTGATTTTCTGACCAGCCATATTCTGAAAAGCTGATTACATGTTAAGCTAAGTTTATTAAAAACTGAGTTAATCATTGGTCGAGAATATCATAAAATGTGCTATTCTGGAACGTTGAATTGTACTTAATCATTGACTAAATCGCTCCAATATTTAGTCATCTAGGTGGAGGTAAGGGGGGGGGGGGGTAGTTTAAGGAAGGATTAAGTGCATGGATATGCAATTACAATGTATTGAATGTTATAGAAATGATTATTTTTCATTGAATTCAGACACATTGCACATATATTTTGCTACGAAAGCAACAGGTTTACATTCACCGTAAATTCTGTTAAAAAAGATTTTTGAAATATTAAACATTCTCTATAATATCAAGCATAAATATTTATGTATACTTTAGTCAAAATTAATAAACGACAAGAAAAAAAAAATAATTTTTAGAAATGGCAAAGAACCTTTTAACAAAAGGAATTGCAAAGAAAGGAGCACATCAACCTCTTAGCACAAAAGGGAACCAACAGCAGTCATTTGAGCAGTCAACAAGGGTTGTGCTATTTTCTTTTCTTTGGTCCGTAATAAAAACATTTACGACTCTAAAATCTGAGTACGAGTTACAACCAATTAAGTAATTATCAGAAATCAATAGAATTTGTTTGGCTTTTACTATACAAACATTTAGTATCAAGGGCCATAACTCTGGAAGTAATTATCGGAACGCATTGGCAATCAATAGGCCTCCTCCTCTCCTGAAGTTAAACATCGTGTATAAATTTCAAATCAATCGAATATTAACTTAAAGCATCCACAAAATTTTTCAAAGTGATCAAGGGCCATAACCCTGGTAGTAATTATCGAAAATCGTTGAAAATCTAAAGGCTTCCTCATCGCATGACCCTAGACACTGTATATAAATCTAAAGTCAATCAGATATCAATATTAGCCTCTAGAGCGTTCACATTATTTTTCAAAGTGATCAAGGGCAATAACACTGACAGTAATTATCGGATATTGATGGAACTCAAAAGGCTTCGTCATCTCATGACCTTAAATATTCTGTATAAATCTGAAGTCCATCGGATACCAACTTTTTCCAAAGTGATCAAGGGCCATAACTCTGGCAGTAATTATCGGAAATCGTTGGAAATCATTAGACTTCCGCATCTTGTGACCTTAAATATTATGTATAAATCTAAAGTCAATCGAATACCAACTTTACCCTCTAGAGCATCCACAATAATTTTCAAAGTGATAAAGGGCCATAACGCTAGCAGTAATTATCGGAAATCGTTGAACTTCAATAGGATTCCTCAGCTTTTGATCCTAAACAATGTGTATAAATCTAAAATCAATCGGATTTGAACTTTAGCCTCTAGAGCGTCCACACGATTTTTCAAAGTGATCAAGGGCAATAACTCTGATAGTAAGTATCGGAAATCAATAGGTCTCTTCGTCTCGTGGCCTTAATCACTGTGTATAAATTTAAAGTCAATTGGATACAACTTTTAGCCTATGGAGTGTCCACAAGATTTTTCAAAGTGATCTAGGTTCATAACTCTGGAGGTAATTATCGGAAATCGTTGAAAATCAATAGGCTTTTGTATCTCATGACCTTAAACACGTGTATAAATTTCAAGCCTAGTACTGAATACATGACAAAACCTATAGAAATATTGAAGCATTGTATGCAAAGTAGAAAAGTCAGCAGTTTCTTTTGATTTAGCATAATCTTTATGTTTATTTTTTTCCAATGTGCCCACAATGGCTTTCTTTTTGTCAATAAAAATTAGCTGTTCAAGCAATCTTTTCGATGTGAGAGATTTAAGAAATGAAAGACAGTCGAGTTCTTTTAAGCTTGATAAATCAACGTTTCACATTTTTATACAATAATTAACGTTTCTAAATGACATTTTATATGTATGGCACTCAGTTCAACAGTTGTATAAAAAAAATGCATATTTTTTTTGTGTCTCAATAGGTTAAGCAACTCGTAAAAATTTGTTATAAATAATAATTACTTTGTAATCTTTCAAAATTTCCCATATCCAAAGAAAACCAGAATCCCACTACAATTATACGCTCACATTTTCATATGGACGTATATTGTCGTCGCCCCTGTCCGTCCGTCCACAATTTGTTTGTGGACACGCAACAGGTCACAATGTTTATCTGATGTTGACAAAACTTGAAATATAGGTCTATCTCCCAAAAGATATTGGTTCCTGTCGATATTGGCATATATCGAACCATAACTTCATGGATTATGGCCCCTGATTGTACGAAAAATCACGTTTTAGCTTGTCACAATTTTGATCCGATTTTGATTAACCTTGAAATGCATGTTTATAACCCAAATATCTTGTTGCCTTCGATATTCGCGCATATCGGATCGTACGAAAAATCGCGTTTTTAGCTTGTGGTTCCTCTAGAGGTCGCAATTTTTATCCGATTTAAATAGTGTAAATAGTGTAAAATATGGCATATCAAGGTCACAATTTTCATCTGATTTTGATGAATCTTGGAATGCATGTTTATATCACAAAGATCTTGGTTGCTGTCGATATTCGCTCATATCGGATCGCAAATTCCGGAATTATGGTACCTGATTGTACGAAAAATCGCGCTTTTAAATTGTGGTCCCTCTAGAGGTCACAATTTTTATCCGATTTAAACAAACGTTTTGCTTATAGCCTAAGGACGACAGAGGCACGCCCATCTTTAGTATATAGCGCCTAAACGCCACAATCCTAAATATATTATCTTGGAACTTACCTGTTCCTTACGCCCTAAGGACGGCAACTATTGATTTTGGTGCATGATGCTCCCCGCTTGGACAGTGTCACACCCAATTTTATTTTAATACTTTGTCTGTATAATCTACAGGTTGCAATCAGTAACATATGGATACAAATCAGCATGACCCATTTCCAGGGTTGTACCTATTTATATTCTTCCATATCCAACCCTGAGGGGCCGAGCGACGCCGATTTTTATTCGCCCACATTTTCATGTGGACATATATTGTCGTCGCTCCTGTCCGTCTGTTCGTCCACAATTTCTTTGTGGACACTCTACAGGTCACAATATTTATTCGATTTTGACGAAACTTAAAATATAGGTCTATCTCCCAAAGATCTCAGTACTGTCGATATTGGAATATATCGGACCATAACTTCATGGATTATGGCCCCTGATTGTACGAAAAATCACACGTCAAAATCGAATAAATATTGTGACCTGTAGATTGCCCACAAAGAAATTGTGGACGGACAGGATCGACGACAATATATGTGCACATGAAAATGTGGGCGAATAAAAATCGGCGTTGCTCGGCCCCTGAGGGTTGGATATGGAACAATATTCCTCTCAATATTTGCGCATATCAGATGGTAACTTCCTGAATTATAGCCCATGATTGTACGAAAAATCATGTTTTTAGCTTTTAGCTTGTGGTCCCTCTAGAGGTCACAATTATCCGATTTAAAAATAAACATTTGAATTTATAATCGTTACACAGTAGTAAAATTGGACCAAAACTGACGGACAAAATGGCCGTCCCTCGTACGCATGTAATGTAAATATATGGTACATCAAGGTTGTGGACCCTCTAGAGGTCATAATTTTAATCAGATTTTGATGAAACTTGAAATGCATGTTTATAACCCAAAGATCTTGGTTCCTTTCAAAATTCGCGCATATCGGATTGTAAATTTCTGGATTATGGCCCTTGATTTTACGAAAAATCACGTTTTTAGCTTGTGGTCACTCATCTAGAGGTAACAATTTTTATCCGATTTAAAAAAAAATCGTTTGTATATATTACCGTTACACCCTAATGATGGCTGAGTTCGAATTTCGTGAAATTCGGCCCAACAAAATGGCCGCCCCTCGTACTCGTACGCAAATAGTGTAAATATATGGTATATCAAGGTTGTGGACCCTCTAGAAGTCACAATTTTTGATGCGATTTTCATGAAACTTGAAATATACATGTATATTTGAAACCCAAAGATCTTGGTTCCTGTCGATATTCGCACATATGAGATTGTAACTTCCTGAATTATGGCCCTTGATTGTACAAAAAAAATCGCCTGGCAGCCGCTGGTTTGATTACTAAAACGGAGTCACAGTGGTGCAGGGCGGGGGGCCTTGCAAGGGACAACGTAGAGTCGTTTGGATAGGATGACAAACCGAAATACCCTATACACATTGGGGTGCACCTAAAATAACCCTTGGTATTTAGAATTGGTATAACTGTGAGCCGTAGTGCCGCTCTCCGGGCAAAACTGCCCTTATAGAACACTGTATGGCGTATGTCCGTCTCCCTTAGCCCAGTTGGAGCAGAACAGTAGGACGTTAAACCCCCATTTCATTTCGAATATCAAAAATATCCGAACTCTATTTTTTCTTGACTTTCTTTTTCATACATTTTATTTCTTTTCTGCCATGGCTCCAGGTAAGCGAGCCAACGTCTTACTCACTGCGTCACAACGGGGTATGGCCTCAATACAAGATGTTGGACTGAGTTCAATAAAGTTGAGTTAAGCTAATATTGGAATAAATTGTCTAATAATACTATCTTAGAAATTGTCTAATAATACTATCTTAGAAACTGTGTTGATTTTAAATCATTGCCATACCATACCTTAAAGATTAAGGAAAAGGAAACTTTAGTCGGGACTGGGGTAATTTGATTCCAGCAGTTCGTTTTATTCCAGAATAAAGACATTTTGTCAGACCAGCTTGGTGTTATTTTAAACCCCATTCCAAAGTACAATAGAGAGAGAAAAATGGAGTTTAACGTACACTAGACACCAACCAGGTCATTTCGCGCGTAGTTGTCTTTAGCAGTGTGGGGAGGGGGGCGGAGGACATGGTGTAAACCCATCAGGTTGGACAGGCGACTCTACGCCTTGTCTCATACAAACGGGGAATCGAAACCACAACACTTGACTTAATGACAGACCTTATGCCCCCCGTCCCGCCCCTATCCTGAGTAAATAAGGTCCTCATGATTTTGTATGCCTCACAAACCGGGGAGTATTTATTATACATCACTGTGTTTAATTGGATTATGATAATTTTATTTGTTAACTCCGGCGTTCCCGTTAATAATTAAGAATACTGAAATGAAATGAAATGAAGTGGAGTTTAACGTCCTACTGTTCTGCTCCTAACCTGGGCTAATGAAGACGGGCATACGCCATACAGTGTGCTATGAGGAAAATTTTGCCCGGACAGCGGCACTACGGCCTACTCTTATATCGAATTCAACTGCCAAGGGATCTTTTACGTGCACGCCAATGTGTACACGGGACCTTAGTTTTTCGTCCCATCCGAACGACTAGACAGCTTTCCTTGTCAGGCCCTCCATCCTGCATCACTGACAAGGGGAAACCACGCCGGAAAATCTGGATGAACTTTCTCGGCCAGTGCAGGGATCGAACACCCGACCTCCAGGCTAGCGAGCTAGCGTCTTACCCACTTAGCCACGTGATCCCCAATTAAGAATACAGTCTGGATTTCATATTACATATGTACGAATCTGGATCAATAACCACGAGAGGTCGGGTTCCATCCCGGTTTTAAAAGTGAGACTTCCTTCTTAGCAAGCCAACGTCTTATTCACTGAGCCGCCCGATGGCAACGCGTATTATTATGTAATGTTACTAACCCTAACCCTATATTATACCGGAAGTGTAATCGGGTTTGGTGTGGTGTGAATACAAGCTCCAATTCTGCTCCGATGCCAAAAGCATAATGAAACAAACTCTGTAACAATTGTCTAGTCAACCGATCAGGTAATAAAACGTATAACAAAATAACAAGCAACGATAATGTGCCACAAGGGCCAGTGTTGGGCCCACTTGATATACTATCCACACCCTCCTCTTCATTTGGCCCTAACGTATCCAAACTTTCAGGCATGTTTTGTAACATCTACTGGGCTGCATGATAAATCCAACGCATATTTCAATGGACACTGGCCACCAGTACGAAATGCCATATATCTGATGTACAGAGTATCGTCATGTGTCCATTGTATCAATGGTCCATTGTTGTCTATTGTACCTGGTCTAATATATACAGTAGCACGTGTCCATTTTATCCAAAAGGGTGTATATTCGTTAGGAATTAACATTAGTTTTTTATCATATGTATAAACTTCCTTATAGCTGGGAGAATGAATCCTGATTGCGGTAATAGTGTTGTCCCATCCACAGTAGTGGCTCGTCCTTACGGAGTTCCTTTGCGCAAGTTTTTTAGTGAAATCACTACAAAAAGTTTACTGGCCTATAGCTCCTTTAATTTACAAATAAACTGACCCAGAACTGTGCTGCACATATAATATATAATAAATAACATATAATAAACCAATTCCCATTCAAATAAAGGTGAAGTCTTACCGCATAATTATATGATTTGATGAAACCCAACTGTTCTTCGCAATTTCTTGCCTATCGAAGTTAAAATATCCGCTCTGTCAGTAACAGTATGCGCAGTCCATCTCACGTGATCACCCGTCACTTTCCATATATGGCCTTCATGACCATAATTATATGCTAATGACTTTAGCGTGGGACAAAATGTCTGAAACAATCATAAACCGCGTGTTGCGGAGGATGAACATTAATTTTACGCTCAAACGAGAACAGCAGATGATTATGACTACATTGTTCAAAAATGGGATGTAATGGGCATCTTGCCAACTGGATTTGGGAAATCCTTAACATTTATTATGATCCCATTAGTTCTAGATGAGGTAAGAATATTTCGTCAAAAGTTAACAAAAATAAATGAATGAATGAATGAATAAAATGGGATTTAATGAATTCATTTTTGATAATTAATATTCTAACTAAATATGTTAACAAACTTTTAATGTTTATGTGTATTGATTTTTTTTCTCTTTATATGATAGATTAATGTATTTTATTATATATATTTTGTGTTTTAGGTGTATCCTGACAAACAGTTAACAAAAATAAATGAATGAATGAATAAAATGTGATTTAATGAATTCATTTTTGATAATTAATATTCTAACTAAATATGTTAACAAACTTTTAATGTTTATGTGTATTGATTTTTTTCTCTTTATATGATAGATTAATGTATTAATATATATTTTGTGTTTTAGATGTATCCGGACAAACAGCACACTGCTTTGGTGATATCCCCACTAAAGGCCTTAATGAAGGATCAAGTCAGTATTCTCAACGGGCAGGCAATTAGATCCCTGGCAATAATGGAGGAAACCAATGTAAAAGGTGTGTCTACAAAACAGATCACAAAATTTATATCTTCAGTTTTCCACAGAGTGAACATATATTTATCTAATTTATTTGCTGTACAAAGAACCCCTGTCATTAATTTAGCTACATTTTTGTGCTTTGTTTGATGTTTAAAATATGCTCTTTAAACTTGCACGAATAACAATTAATGATACAATAATATATGTGTTTATTTTTCTTAATTTGTAGATTTAGAAGGCGGTAATTTTCAAGTAATTTTTTCCTCACCTGAGTCCATTGTTTTACCTAAATGGAGGAAAGCACTGAAAGAAAATTGTGGAAAAAACATATGTGTATTGGTGTATGATGAGGCACCTTGCATTTTCTCTTGGTATGAATCAATATTTTTTAATTCTATTTCCTAAAATGAGGGTTGGGTGACTGAATAGTTACGGTGTGTGCATTGGATCATAAGGTCTATCATTGAGTCAAGTGGCGTGGTTTTGATTCTCCACTTGTACCTGACAAGGAGTGGGGTCACTTGTTCAATCTCATGGGGTATTTCTTTCAGTGTCCTCCAACTGCTAAAGATCTGTACATGCAAGCGAATTATGGAAATAAAACTGCTATAAAATATTTTGAATGTTTTTTATACCATTATTTTTTATTAAAATTTGTATGGTTTGATTGCTTTTCAGGGGATTAGATTTCCGACCAACATATAGACAAATTACAATTCTACAAAGCTTATATGATGTGCCAAACCTGGTTCTGACAGCAACAGCAACAAGACAAATTCAAGAGTATGTATTTGATGTTTTAAGTTTTAAAAAAGAGAAAACAAAAGTTGTAGCAGCTTTGCCTGATATGTAATGAAAGACTAGTCTTATATGTTACAGCTCAAGTTTAAATGACAACTTAACTTGATGTTATGCACTAATTAGGGAAATGCCATGCCAACCTCCATGGGGAGTTGAACCCAGGACCTTTTGCTTAATAGCCAATCAACCAGACCACTGACTGGGCCACCCCAGCTCTCATATCCGCAGCACTCCTCAATAATATGGGTGGGGGTAAGTGGCCTTACGCATGCCCTTTAGATCATAAGGTCAATCATAGAGTCAAGTGGCATTGTTTCCATTCATAATGTGTACGTGACAAGGAGTAGGGTCACCTGCCCAAACTCATGGGTTTTCTCACAGTCCTCTTTTTTCTTCCACTGCTAAAGACCCCTACACACCAGTGAATATTGAAATAAAATTGAACCATTTTATTGAACCTCCCATGCTGTATTATTTTGTACTACTTTCCCTTTGCAGGCCTAGCATATTCTTAGATATTCAGGCATCAAGTGACAAATATGAAAAAGAGCTAGAATGGTTATTAAGAGTCATTGAAAATGAGAACAAAAAGGTCATCCTTTATGTGCGGTCAATAAACCATTGCTACCAAATATATCTTTGGCTGATGACATCATTTATTGATAAAGATATAGATCTAACTGATAAATTAGATTTGTTTCATGCCAATACTGATAAAGATTCCAAAGATGAATAATGAAACAATTTGTTGACAAAAATGGAAATATCAAGGTTTTGGTAACCACTATAGCCTTTGGTATGGGAGTAAATATTTCCAATATTGATGTTGTTGTTCATTGGGGATTACCATCATCAGTTTTGGCATACTGGCAGGATGTAGGTCGTTGTGCTCGGGATGGGAGGGATATGCTATTTGTTATGTATTTAAGAGAAGTGTTAACAAATGTAGTGATGATGAATTTAAAAAAACTCCTTATCAAAAGGTATGTGTTCGAAAATCAATTTTAGAAAAATTTTTAATCAAAGGTATGAATGAACATGATATTGATACATTAGGTAACGAAGAAACATATAATCATAGTACATGCAAAGGTAATTGTAAATGCAAAAAATGTCAATGTTGTATTGTTTGCCTAACTTCTTGTATCTGTCCATCAAAAGTAAGTAATGTCTTTTCACATTTTGTATTTGGTTAATAAAAGTCATTTACTATGCTTCTTGCATTTTATTTATCACTTTATTTCTCACAGACATTTCTGATTTAAGTCTTGTTAGGCGGCTTTTCAAATTCTTTGTTACAATGTTTTTATGAATGTTCAGATCCATATCTGGAAATGTGGAGTGACATCGACCTGGTTGGGATTTGAATATATTCTCATCGAACATCAATGAAACAAATTTATTTATATCCTTGCTCTTGTCTGCTTTATCATGTGCATGGACAGTTGTTCTCGATAAGTTGGAAACCTGATGCTCATAAATATTGCGTAAAATTTTCCCTACACCCACCATTTCACTGTGCCGTTCAACTGTTGCTGTAGTCAGTTGTCCACCTGCTTCTTTTACACTTTCTGGAATATAGTAATAATTCGCAGAGTACAATTTTTTTAAATAATAATCAACAGGCCTAATTTAAAAAAAAATTGCTGATTCCAACAATTCTGCAAAAAGTTACATAGAAATGTTTTAGAACCACAAACTATTCAATAGTGAGATCAAGTGTGGTCACATGCCATCTTAATAAATCAATAGCTTCATGGATTGGAGTTTGACACCAGTTATATATAGTTCACAAAGATTAAGACTAAAGAATTGGAGAGATAGTTTTGTGGGCCTTAATATGAAAATAAAATAATTGCTCTAAGTCTCTTGCTCGCCTCACTTTACCTAACATCAAAAAGATTTTAAAAGCACCCTTTGACACTGACAGTATTACTTTTACGATGTTCTCATACTTTAGTTATGATATGACATCTAAAATTTAGGAGTGTTGTCGAATGGTCTAATGCTCACGCTTTAGATCATACGGTCTGTGCATTGAGTCAAGGTGTGGTTTCAATGCCACACGTGTACATGACAAGAAGTAGAGGGGTCTGTCCAATCTCGCAGGTTTTCAGCATGTACTCCGGTGTCCTCCCAGTGCTAAAGATTCCTATGAGCAAGTAAATTTTTGAAATAAAATTGAACCATATATTAGTCCCGAAATGACCTAGTTTTTGTCAAGTGGATGTTAAAATCTCTTAAACTTTTTTTTATGAGGCTCATAAAAATAAGATAAACCATATCATCCTAGTATATGCTTCTAAAATCTGTACCTTTATACTCTTTATTAAAGTATTCCATTTGCAGGTCCATGCTTATATTTCTTCCAAGTCCACCATTTGGGTTTATGGTTCTGTCCAATATTAGAGTATGTTTTAATCTTGGTGAAACAGCCCCATTTACTGCAGAAAGTAGGCGGTGACCAACCAAAAAGTATTTAGGATGATGACTTTGGAAAAAATTAAGCATATCAAACTTCCAATGATTGATAATTCTTGGTCCGTCATTTTCTCGTAGAGCATCTTTCCTAACCATTTGCTGAAGTCCACTCCTCATTAAAACTATTGCATAATTTTGTTTCTTGTCGGACAGGGTTTCTGATACTGATGTTCTTTTTTTGTGTGTCTGGTTACTTTGTCATATTTACATTCATCACTGCAAAAACCATTTTCCATCAGGTATATCTGCCTCCTCCATATCAATACAATCCAAGTGGTACCATATATTTTTGCAGTTTTTCCCACTACAAAAAATTTTGAGCCAGCTCTGTGTCGCCTGCAAAAACAGTATTCTTCCTCATTATTAGCACTTTCTGCATCTTCTTCCATCATTTTTCTCACAGTTGGCTGACTAGACAAAAAAAATCAGATCCAGTATCTTGCTGCATATTGTGTTCATATACTTTTGTTGATCTGTCTTATCTGCAGGAAAATCTTTTGGTACCTCTTTGGTTTCATTTAAGTTCATGAAAGACATCGCAGCTAAAACAACATAACCTTCTGTGCAGAATTCCAGAAATTCTTCATTAAAGTTGAAGCTCTCCTTTATGTTGGTGGTGACACTTCTGTGATTGAAATAGTTGTTGAGGTGGTGTAGTGTGCCCTTCTCCCTGCCACTACTGGTTTTATATAACCTGTCATAGATATCCCGAGAAAGAAATAAAATAAAACAATAATGTTAATTTCCATCATTTTGTGAAATACAAAACATATATTGACCACCAACATAAATTTAGTCTGTCTCGTATTGTTTGTGGGAGTGACCTGGTACGTGACAAGAAGTAGGGTGACAAGAAGTAGGGCCGCAAAGACAATTCGTTGTTTTTTTTTCAGGTCCTCCAATGTCCTCACCCAGCTAAAGACCCCTACACCTATTTATTTGAATTATTGAACTAAAATTGAACCATTATAGTCACGAAATGACCTAGTTTGTGTTAAGAGCCCCCCCCCCTCTCTCTCATCGTTTGTCATAAAATGAAGATTGTGCAACAACCACAATTCATTTTGGTTAAAATCTAAGGTAATATTTAGGATTCATACTTTAGTACTGATATTGTAAATTATTATACCTGAAGTAATAAACACCGTTTATGCCATTCTTGAATGTTTAGCACAAATCCCTGTAGTTGTGCCCATGGTGAGGCTGCATTTATCTGTGCACTCTGAGCGTCATTTCCTCTCTCACAACTAAGACCATCAGCATGTAAAGGGAGAGTTAATGGCTTGCTGTTTGGTTTAATTGGAACACATTGGTGATAATTCTCCATAATATCAATTGTATCAGACACTTTGGATTCATCTTTATCAAGAACACCCAGAGGAACCTAAAATATAGATTGTTTACAGTCATTACCATGATATTTTTAAGGCACCAACCATGATGTAATTATTGAATGGCTTTATGCCTTTACTCTTCACAAAATATACATGTATATAGATTTTCTGTAAAATACATTCTGTTTTTTGCACATTTACCAAGCAATAATTTTTTGCCTTTCTGTCACCATAATTCATTAATGATAAGACATTCCAGATTATGTTTTCCAATTAGGATCATTTGTAACTTTATCAAGCTTTACTAGATACTTGGTTTGTGACAGGAGCTGAAATAAATCCATTGACTCACTTACCAGCATGCTCTTTTTGCTAGATTCTTTGGAGTAACGATGTTTGATATGCCATACAATATCTTCATTTATGCCACCAAATGCTGGTATATACCTACATAGGATTCTAGTTACCATTGTTGTCATTTCAGAACGTAAGTCAATCTCGTCCATTTCAGAAGGCAAATAGGACTCTAATGGAATTTTCAAAATGTCGCACGGGGTTGGAACCGCATCTGACAAATGCAAAGTAGAAATTCTGTCCAGAGCGGCATAACTCTGCACCATGTTAAACATTGTTTTTGTTATCTCGTGTCTGATGTCTAACGGTCACCTTCTGATTGACATTATCAAAACAAATGGAAAAGCATGGTGGACCTGGAAGTAAAATAGATACATATTGTAATATCTTATTAATAATAATAAACAGCAAAAAATCAAAGATGGAATATTATGTAATTTGCTTACTAAAAATCAGGTTTCACTGAATTTGTACTGTAATTATAGTGATAAAACTGATTTCAGTTTTTATACGTTATAAGGGAAACGGGGGCCCGCTGAAATAGTTGGTACACCTATTGCTATCGCAAATTTTTTAGCATTAGCTCGAAATTTTTTTTTTATCTGTGATAACTTACTTTTATTTTCAATTGTGCTTGTTGATGATGTTTCATCTATTGATGTTGGAGTTTGTACTCTAATTGTTGTAGAAACTCTAACTGCAGAAGATTCATCACTTTCCATATTATCACTGTGCATATATGGGATTGTTGAATCAGATTCAGGTGGTAACAGGAGGTAATCTGAAACTGATTTTTTCCATTCATAAACATCAGCATTATAATTCTTTCTGATTCTATCAATAGCAGATATTGTTGAAGATATTCCTGTACACAGTCCTAAATGACTAAAACGTGCAAACACCTTAAATTAAGGTTTAGATATACATACGGGTATGAATATTTTGGAAAAATAATTATTCACAAAGTGGAAAAATACTGTAAAAATGCTTCATGTTATGATTCAGGGAGCAATTATTATTCATTCATTGGTTAGAACATCATAAAACATGGAATAGCTTTTCAATATACAATTATCATTTTGATTGAAATATACCCATTTATTTTATGATCAGTAGTGGAATACCGCGTTTTATCAGTGAAATAAATCTGTTATTCCACTGCCTAGTTGTTTTTACCTAAAATGATTGTAAAATCATAAAATAAATAGAACATTTGTCGTTTTGTCGTGAATAACATATTTTATTTCATCTCTAAGCAAGAAAACGTTTATATTTTCACTCATGCTACGCATTCGTGAAAATATAAGTTTTCTTGCTTCTCGATGAAATAAAATATGTTATTCACTCTAAAACGACAAATATCCTCTATGCATTGCAAATATTTTGAAATCAAAAAAGAGAGAAAATGTTTAGAAGTGGTAATGTTAAGGAGTAAAATAAGTACCAATGACAGTTTTATTAGACTGACTTGTAGGGATAATATGTATAGTTACCTCTCTTTTACTGGGGGGTTGGATGGCTGAATGGTTAGCGTGCGCGCGCGCTGTATCATAAAGTCTGTCATTGAGTCGACTGGCGTGGTTTCGAATCCCCGGTTGTACGTGACAAGGAGTAGGGTCGCCTGTCCAACCTCGTGGGTTTTCTCCGGGTCCTCCGGTTTCCTCCCACTGCTAAAGACCCCTACGCGCAAGCGAATTATGTAAATAAAATTAAACCATATGTTAGTCCCGAAATGACCTAGTTTGTGTCGAGTGGACGTTAAACCCCATTTCTCTCTCCCTCTCCTTTACTACCTGCTAGCCATAACTTTAGTGAATTTAACTGTTGGAAATTATTCAATAATCTTGGCTTCCTACTGTAGAGTATCACTGATGTTAAACATCCCAAAACTGGCTTTATTGAATTACATTGTCTTGTTGCAAAACTCAGCGTCTTGACTCACCACTTGGAGGTTAAAGCACTAACAAGTAAACCAGTCAGTGTGGGACAGTTACCTTTCATTTCTTGATAATTGTCGTTCCAATTAAATGCCTCAATACCCTCTAAAGTCTTGCCACCAATAAAACATGATGTATCCTCTTTGCATAATTTTATCATTTCATCTCTTATAAAATTTCCAACAATTGATAATACTGCCTTTTTAAACCCAATTCGGCTTCTACAAAGGATAGTTGCAGCCCTTTTATAATGACGTTGGTAGAGAGCACGAACTGCGTTATTGACTTCATTTTCTTGGATTGACACCTGAAAAAGAACACATCAGCATTTAAGAGAAATGAGGTCTAACGTCCACTTGACACAAACTAGGTCATTTTGGGACTAACATATGGTTCAATTTTATTTCAATAATTTGCTTGCGTGTAGGGGTCTTTAGCAGTGGGAAGAAACCGGAAGACCTGGAGAAAACCCACGAGGTTGGACAGGTGATCCTACTGCTTGTCAAGCACAACAGGGGAAACGAAAGCACCCCATTTCACTCATTGACAGACCTTATGATACAACACACACACGCTAACCATTCGGCCATCCAACCCTACTAAACATTTCATATCACAAGACATTTTTAAATCAAATGTTTTTTCTAGTTTGATTTCAATAAGTTAATGAATATGGTTCAACTGTTTACACAATATTCCGGAATGCCGGTAACTGCACTGCACAATGAACTTATAGATCTTACAAATTTTGCACATAATCATAATTTGAATCATAATGATCTCAGAAAATCTGTTAATATTTTAAAAGTGAGAAAATCTTACATATTTCTTTTTTGGGGGTCTTTGGCTAGTACTGGCTTTGTGTATGTCTTCATCAGTCTGAAAATCAAATAATATTGTAATAATAAAGGAGACATAATAATATTTTATTTCCAAAAGATAGATTCTGACTGGCATCTATATCCCATATTAAGTATTTGTTGGCAAAAAGCATATTTGTTAAAAGAAAACTTATTTAAAGCTTGCTAAAATCTAGATAAGCAAACTGAGAGATTGTTTTGGTATCTCCCATTAGGCTACAAGAGCTGAAAGTAGTGAAAGTTGCATATAGTTAATTACATTATAATTCTAACCTGTGAACTGGAAACGCTGTTGAGTCTTCTCCTTTTACAACCTCTTGGCGAAAATCTGGGACTCTTTATTTTTTGGATAAGTAACCAGATGTTTTGGAGGTCTCTTGAATTTTTCTTTTGGCACCCTCTTGTGTAATCTTTGATCTTGCCATTCTCGACACTATCCAAGTGCATGATGTACATAGGAATCTCTGTTTTTTATATTTGGTGAAAATTTGATTCCATATTCCTCTTCAAATACCTCTTTAATGGTCTTGTCTATTCTTTCCTTACCGGTACCCATAACTTTTGTAAATAAAGATCTTTTAGTAGCTGGCTTGCTACTTGTGAAAGACTTCCCACAGTTGCAACATTCATCCATTTTGGAAAAAGTCTAAGTTTAGTTTCGATTTCAAAGACCAGAGACACGTGATTCCTGTCATTGACATCTCAGCGAGTTCCGATATTCTTTGATAGTAGTAGTAGCGTAGCACTACCTTATATGGAAAGCGGTGGGCGGGGTTAACGCGCCGCGATATTTAGCGAGATTTCATCTCTTCGATGTCATGGCGGCTTGCATATTATAAGAAACATCGCTTTGAAAATGTAGAACGCATTACCACAAAGAAAAACTATTCGGTAACTATTTTAGTAGTCCCGTCTTCATTATTTGTGATAGAATTACTTATATCAATACAAACTGTCTTAGAGTGTATCGATTGTTTAAAGCTACATATTGTAGCTAACCGACACCATGTTGTTACAATCTCCAGATCGAATAGGAATTTGATTTCAGTACACAGCGGTATGTCAGACAAATGTTCAATATGCTCTAATATAAAAGAGTTTACTCCCACTCACGCCGTTGCTAAAATAGTATAAAATATTAGATTTCAGTACACAGCGGCATGTCAGACAAACGTTCAATGTACACTATGATTATAAAGACTATGAGTTTCTACTCAAGTTATTGGTAATTAGATATAAAATATTGATAAGTTAAGGTATTGATGTAATAAAACTATACACAAAATTTTATCACTCTCACTAATTAGATCTAAAGTTATCGTGTCCCAAAGCATCAACCAATCAAATTGCTTAAGTCTGCTTACCCTAAGCAGAAAATGTCCATCTTCGAACTCCATCAAGGCATTCACCTAATGAACACCTACACCACGTTTGAATGTTCTAGCTCAATTAGAAGGAGAGTTATTGTGTTCCAAATTCTCGGCCAATCAAATTGTTTATCGCTCTGCTTACCTTAAAGGGGAAGACCAACGATTTTCAATAAGGTTTCCATAAATAATAAATATATATTTAGAAATAATCCCTCCTATAACATATGCAAAAAATAATTTGTAAGCGAGAAATTAATTTTTATTAATACCGGAAGTGACGTAGGTGGTTCGACACGCTCACTGGTCACTATAGTAAACATACAAATTTGGAGTAAGTTTAGCGCTGTATTTTGTGATCGTTTCGCCGTTTGGCAGAAAATCTGATGAAAGGTAATCTTTATTAGGATATTAAGAACAAGAACTTACGGTGTTTTGAAGGTATAATATACAACGCGTTTGTGTAAATTAAGTTTCTAAACTGGACACTGTGACACAATTTAAGCCACATGGCTAATTGGTTACATCACGTGATAGCTGGCACGTGACAGATATTAACCGAACACAAATTGGCGACCTATTCGGCTAGCAACCTATTCGACCGATCCAGCTGGCAACCTGTTCGTTGGCAACCTATTCAGAATAAATTCAACAGTCGCCCAAACTCATCTATTTTTATCAACCAATAAAAATCCAACGTAACGTCTATCAAATGAAAGTAGAATATATTATCATTTATCCATTCCTTTAGCTCAGAATAGAGATGTAATTTCGCATTATCTTACAAAATTCTGGACATCCAACTAAATATATTCCGAAAGCTGATTAAATAAGCTTTCGAAGTATTATTAGTAAAAGTTGGCACAATCATATTAAAGGGGTGAGCTCTCATTCTGAATAGGTATTGAATAGGTATTCTAGGTATTGTGTCCCAAAAAGTGTGACGGACAGACGGACGAACCCATTTTAATAGTCCCCTGCTTTCTTCGAAAGGCGGGGGACAAAAAAACACAAAGTTTCAATTTCCTAACTTGTTAACTCAACGCAATGAGATAACAGTAATGTCATAGTACATATTTTAGTTTGTGAGAAAGAGAAATGGGGTTTAACATCCACTCGACACAAACTGGGTCATTTCGGGACTAACATATGGTTTAATTTTATTTCAATAATTCGCCTGCGCGTAGGGGTCTTTAGCTGTGGGAGGAAACGGAGGACTAGGAGAGGCTGGGATGGAGAAAACATTTGATGTTTAAGCCGTTCGGTTTGAGTTATTAAGGATGTTAAACTCAGACCTTGGATATTTTAATAACTCCTAAAGTATCTCTTAATATATGTTGTAGGTTTCCTGTATTGAACCTTTGTAGTTTGCCGTATTTGTTATATAAACTTGGTAACAACATAAACAGTGTTTCAGACTTAATTGAAGAAAGTCCTAAAGTGTCACATCTGTCCCCAAAGTGTCACGGCCTATCTCTGATTTGGAGTCCGCGACAGGGGTCACAGTAATCTCTCTTTGGTGCCGTTGACTTAAGGATGTCGACCCTGGAGGAAATCCTTTCAAGAAGAAATTTCCAGTCGTTTTTAGTTAGGTACATAATATATAATATAATAACAATAATGTTTTATTTTTTATAAGCATTCAGGTCATGGGCCCATAGTACACCCAAGACAAGATCATAAAATTACAAACATAACAAACCAACACTATTACACAGATTCATCATAACCTCACATTATATCAGGATTTCATTATTTTAGTTTACTAAAGTATTTATCTCTTCTTTTCATAGGATTATAAATAAACTTACTTATGTTACAGATTATATCACAATTACTACTCTGCAAGTATCCTTTTACAGTAATTATTGACATTGCAAATAGTTCTCAGGTTGTCATACAGTTGACAGTGAACCAAAATATACTCAGCCAAATTAAAAACTTGACACTCGGGATTTTTGGGACTAGATTTTTAATATTTGGTTTAAGGCAACTATTTAATGTTATGTTGTGCACAGACGACCTTGACATCAACAGAAAGCAAGAATACGTCTCGCCGAAAGTCCTTGACATTGATAACGTTCGTGATGTCACAGTACCCCCCAAAATGAAATTCACAGAATAAAGTGTTTAGTAACGGTTGTGGCCTCCTCTAGCGCCTCGTACTGCCACACGTCTTCTCATGGATCTCAGAACATTAGTAAACACAACCCGAGGAAGACGTCGCCACTGCTCAGTAAGAGCATGTAGAAGGTCCTGCAACGTCAGTGGTGGATTCACTTGCTGACGAACACGTCGACCCAGTTCGTCCCAGATGTGTTCAATAGGATTAAGGTCGGGGCTAAGCGACGGCCAATCAAGGACTTGGACACCGGCATTTCTTAAAAAATTCTGGGTAGCAATTGCTGTATGGGGTCGAGCATTGTCTTGTTGAAACGTTAGTCCAGGCCCATGTCTCTGCATAAACGGAAGAAGAACAGGTTGCAAAATCTGATCCCTGTACTGGACAGCATTTAAGTTTCCTTGGACAACAAGAAGATGAGAACGTCCATGTGCACAAAAAGAACCCCAAACCATGACGCTGCCGCCACCAAATCGGTCAACTTCTCTGATGCATACTTGAGCGTAATTTTCACCTCGTCTGCGGTACACTCGGACCCTGCCATCGGCAAAGCTCAAAATGAATCGAGATTCGTCACTAAAGACAACCGAATTCCACTATCTTTGAGTAAATCTTATGTGTCTTGTGGCCCACACAAGTCGATTACGGCGATGAAGAGGTGTCAATATTGCTCCATTATAGGGCCTCCGAGCTCGAAGACAGCAGCCTGCAAGCGATTTCGAACAGTTTGTGCAGTTACCCTTCCACCAAACATCTCTCTACTTGTGGAGGTTGCAGTGACAAATCTGTTTCTAAGATGACGTAATCGTATTGCTTGATCTTCCTGGAGTGACGTAGACGTTCTACATTTGAAAGGCGCGGCATTTTCTAACAAAGATGAAAATAACAATTTTAATTTGTTTTTCCAGTTCAAGTTACGTGTGCGTGTTCAGTTTATAGGGTGACCCACCATAAATAAATATCTCCATATATCTCGACAATTACGCCACAATATTTATATATATGCCAAGCCTCAAATCAGTTTCACACAATTATAGTCACTAAATAAACGATCATGTTGTACTTAATAAGCTATGACCATTAATCACGTATAAATAATAGACTGAAAACTGGTTCCAAGAGTCGTCCATAACATCCAGACACTTTTGAGTAAAAGATAGGTTACGTACCCTTGTTTTGAAATTAGTCTCGCTTAACCAGTCTATCGACCATTCTACGTCTGATTGACAGGTCGGTATAATCAAGACTACTTTTTTACGAAACATAACAGAAAGCTAGAACAAGAAATTGAATTTAGAAATACGCACGTTAGGTAGCTCAACAATCGTTTTAAGAAGCTTGTAAAAGTAAAATGAAACTACTGCTAGTATCATGTTCCTGTCTAACCTGAGTTATTCAGAGATATTATTTGTACTAAACCAAAAGATGCCGCTCTTAACGGTACAGTTAATGATAAAGCGATTTAAAAAATGAAACGAACGTAATTTCTAAATCTGCTGTAATAACCAAGAAGCTTAATTTTACTGCTATTCAAAATCGTCAACAATAAATTTTTTACGTCTGTAATAGTTGATAGATTTGTAGAGAATTGCACGTGCCATGGCTATTTATAGTATCATACTGTCAGAAAGTTGGTCTCGGCACGTCGAATGTGCACGCTTCAGTGGTAGTCTCGAACTATCAGCGGTGGACTGTATTTCTGTGAGTACATGGGTCACCCTATAGTTTAAGCAAACCTGCATCGATTGACCTCACGAGTTTGTGTTTGCACGTGTTTTTCAGGTTTTTCATCTTTATATGCTCAAAAGTCACGTGATCCACGTGACTTTACAATTTTATGAAATTAAAGGCTTCTTACTTTAAAACACTTTAAAATTTATTTGACTTACCAGAAAAAAAAAATGTTGAAATTCATCAGTGTCAAGTTTTTAATTTGGCTGAGTATATGTAATTCATTTTCAATTCTACTCTCTCATTCAAACAGTATTTACATATCCTGTTATTTCTCTCTATTTATATAGCTCTACCTGATTCTATTGTAAGGATGTGGCTAATTACTTTTAAAATCTGATTAAAGCTACTTTATGTTGTTTGTTTATTATAGTGGATCAATATTTTTCTGCTTCTAACAATGATTTAATTTCTGCATAGAAATTTAGTTTTGAACAGTTTTGTATTGCAGAGTGCTATTCTTGTATATTACAGTCTATGATCCCTTTGTTTAAACATGCTTAAGAAGTTGTCACTATTTCCTACTTGCTGATATGACCAAACATATAACATATCCCTAATTTTAGTAGCCCATTTTACTCTTCCAACATTACGGTGCGCATAAAGCATCTCATAACATCTATTTGGATACCTGTCTTTGTTCATAGAAAGTAAATTTAACCCATACTTAATACATTTTGTCATATAGAGAATGTGCAGTGGTAATCTGCCAAATTCCCCCAATGTGGCGCAATTTGGGGTTGCTTGTTTAACACCAAATAGTTTCTTTAAGTACTCATTCTGTACTGTTTCTATTGAATTACGAGGGGTGATTCATAAGTAGTGAGTCTAACAGAGAAAGAAACAAGAAATTCAAATCAAATGCATTTATTTTTCAACATGACCCCCCTTCAATGTAATACACTTCTGCCATCGGTGTTGTAGAAGCCTGTATTCCAGTTCTGTAGAAGTCTTTGTCTTGGGTGTATAGAAAATTATCCACAGTGGCAATGACGTCATCGTCAGACGTGAAATGCCTACCGGAAAGACATTTCTTCTGAGCAGGAAACAGAAGTTTGAGGGAGCTAAATCAGGAGAGTAGGGTGGATGCTGAAGAAGTTAAAAAACAGTCTTTGGTGCCTTTTATAACGGAGTTGATTTATTAATGCGTTCATTGTCTACATAATAATCGCTGTATGTATTAAAATATTACATACTCTTCATTGATTTGTTGCAGAGAATTACAGTTGGATACTTCTAATCGAGTAAGATTATTGTTTATAGGATGATGTATGGGCTAATACGTTATGCTCTATGTTGGTTTCAGAGTACTTTTTCCGTCATCAATCACACATCAAAGTTATATTCTATGACATTGTTACTGGATAGAAGTCATCTTATACTGGACTGAACGTGTTTTATATATTGACTTAAAACTTGATTAAGGAATCAGCTGTAAACCACACGTGTTGTTATATACATATTTAAACTTTTAGCTCTATCCTAAACACGGTCTTGATCTCGAGATTATAATGGCTGTTCTGTGGTGGTCTCGGTTTATTGTTTTAATTTGTGGTGTCTATTTGTCAAATTGTGAAGTAATTAAAGTTGAAGCAGGTTCCCCTTACACAGAATTCAGGAATATCCAAAATAAGGAATCGGAACTTGTGTGGATAAAGGGCACCCAGGGTGGAATAATAGGATTATTTGAGTCCACAAATATTTCTAGTTTAGTTTTTGAGTTGGCGATTGGGGTAGCCGATAACAAAAGGACATCCATAAGAGAGACATTCAAGGGCGTTAATATGGAGAATTCGTTTGATCCTAGTATGATGTTAAATCCTGGCCAATATACACCCTTTTGGATAAAATGGACAAGTTCTACTGTATATCTTAGACAAGGTACTATGGACAACAATAGACCAGTGCTACAATGGACACGTGATGGTGCTGTATCTGTCCGATATATGTCCTTTCGTACTGGAGCTTACGGGGCCGTTAAATATGTGGTGGATTTAACATGCAGAAAAATTGATATTTATTTCTAATGAGTTACGTAACCGGCAACCCGATGATTAGAGATTTCTGCTCGAGTGACGTCAAAGGTTGCACGCGAAGATTCTCTGATCTCTCAGCGTCAGTGAGCGCTTGATGTATATGTTGATAAACTTGGTGGTTAGCTTAATGTAGAACAGTTTCTGAGATAAAAAACATGGAAATGGACCTGGGCAGTGGATATCCCGAGAATTTAATTAATCATCGATATTTATTAATGACGACATGGAATTGTTTTAGTGATAATATGTACTTTCAATATTTCATATGGATTCGTTCGATGTTGTTAATGTTAGAGTAGCCCCAAACTTCGAAAATATATAATAATATAGTCCTTATCAAACACATACAGTTTATACATTCTATGCTTGAATTATCTTTACAACATTTTAATAAAACTCCGTACATACTTTTCTATGATTTCTAATTAGTTTCGATATCTATTTTACGTGAAATAAAATCAAGAACATCAGTACCTGAGTTATTAAAATATAAGATGCATGTATCTGTTTCTTTTCCATTAAAAATAATTATCTTAAATTTATGTATATTAATATTTAGTTTTCCATAATAAACAGTATTCGTGGAAAATTTATGTGTAGCAGTATTCATGGAAAATGTTTATTTATTTTTGTAGATCCTCGCTTGTCTCTTCCAACGGTTTAGCGTCGTCTGCATACAATAATAAATTTCAGACAGATAAAAACGGGATTGGTTCATTCAAGACTACGCGATTGTACGCCGTTTAGTTTGATCTTGGCTTTAATGTCTTCTTTATCAATATTAGTTCTCACATTAAAACATTTTCCATTTATAGAATTATTTAATAATTGATTCCATAAACAGAAACAGAGCCTAGATGCTAACTAACCAAGTCATGAAACCAAAATAATCACTTAAGAGCGACAAAAGTTGAACAAACTTTGCTTAATGTTGCTTAAGAGCTAATTAATTACCCCTAATTGGTGACTAACAGACAAACAGGCAGGCTGTTGTTTAACGTCCACTCGACACAAACTAGGTCATTTCAGGACTAACATATGATTCAATAATTCGCTTGCTCGTAGGGGTCTTAAGCAGTGGAGGGGACCCGGAGAAAACCCACGAGGTTGGACAGGCTACCCTACTCCTTGTCACATACAACCGGGGAATCGAAACCACACCAGTTGACTCATTGACAGACCTTATGATACAGCACTCACGATCTAACCATTCGGCCATCCAACCATTCGGGGTCGAAGATTCTTAACTCCTTCCAGGAATTTGTAGGCTAGGCATTTGACTAGTACTGATGGTGATTTTAGTAGATAACTGCCATCATGTAACATAACCAAGCTTAGCTGAGTTGTTCATACGTACGCAGCGCGAAAAACTGAGAAAAGTTGTGTCAGGCCGCCATTATTTTTGTCGGGTAGTCTTTCCCTTTTCCATTCGGTGACCGAATGTATTTAATGTCGTCGTACTATGAAAAATATTATTATCCCCACCCGACAGTGATTCTTCCTTCATAATTTCCGTTCTTTTTTCTTCTTTCACTTCCGCCTCTTCTTTAAGATTGGCCGCTATTGTTTTTGTCCGGTAGTCTTTTCCTTTTCATACGGTGGCCGGCCGGTGCTTAATGAAATGTCGTGCTATGAAAAATATAATAGCCCCATACCCACCCCGACAGTGATCCCAATCCCCGTTGAAAATGTAGGTAAATGTCCCCAAGGTTCTATCATCGATTTGTGCATTATGGAGTGACTTTAGGTAACGATCTATTTTAAAATATTTACATTAGAATTTACATAAACAAAATTGAAAATTGGATGTCAGATTGCTTTACTTCAAGGTAAAGAATAATGAATGATCTGAACACATTTCACCTATATTAAATAAGACATTTGTGAAAGAATTTATCAAAATTTTTCACAGTTTATCTCTCTATTTTTTAAACAGAATACGAAACAAAACATCATACTCGCTCCTAATCTGAGCGCGAGCGTATATAACCACCCAATTCATCTTGAGGAATATAAGTAAAGTCTTTCCCATAATATTTGGGCTACTGCATTAAAACACAATATAAAATCTCTCCTGTAAATATCGGGCCATCCCGTAGCAGTCAGGACACTTCGTTAAACGCGAATATAATCTCTCTCGTAAATATCGAGCCATCTCGTAAAAATCGTGGCAAATATATATAAAAACGAAACAAAAAACCAAAACAAAACCCCCAAAATAAATAAATAAAATCCGTTAATACTTTGTGAATGTTTGTGAGTTAATTCCCAAATTAACAATCACACTTGTTGGGCCCACTTGATATTTGATATACTCTCTACATGATCACATCCTCCTCTTCATTTGTGAACTTTCAGGCATGATGTGTAACATCTTCTACGCTGCATGTCAAATCCAACGCATATTTCAATGGACACTGGCCACCGGTACGAAATGCCATATATCTGATAGACAATGTATCGTCACGTGTCCATTGTAGTCTATTGTACCCGGTCGAATATACACAGTAGTATGTGTCCATTTTATCCAAAATGGTGTATATTCGTTAGGATTTAACATTAGCTTTTTTATCAAATGAATCAATTGTCCTATAGCTGGGAGAATGAATCCTGATTGTGGTAATAGTGTTGCCTCATCCCCCAATCACCAACTCAAAAACCAAACTAGAAATATTGACCGATTCAAATAAACCAACTACGCCATCTTTACACCCTTTTATCCACACTAGTTTCGATTCTTGCTGTTCGATATTTCCGAATCCCCTGTAAGGAGAACTAGTCCCTAGAAATATTGTTTCACAATTTGTCAAAACCATACAACAAACTATAAACGTAATCCATGAATTGTACATCGACACCATTTTGTTACACTCTCCAGATTGAATATTAATTAGATTTTAGTACACAGCGGTATGTCAGACAAATGTTGAATGTGCACTAATATAAAAGAGTTTACTTCCATTCACGCCATTGCTAAAAAAATATAATGTAACAGTGTAAATCTTCGATAATAACTAAAGACTGGAACTATCCTTGAGACTATTTATTACCGGAAAACATTTAACATCATATACGGAGAACAGCACGTCCGACAAGAGAGTAACTGTCCTGGAAACGGGATGAAACCTAGAATGTTTTGTCAATATACAAATCGGTATTTATAATAAAATGGTATCTTAGGAAATAACAATATACACCAAGGTTACCAATAACAATTAAAGAGGGGAGATTAAACTATACAAGACATTGCAATAAAATAAACAATAAGATAGTAATTAAAAACTCATTAATGTGTCGACAACAATAAGATACTATACTATGAATTAACTAAAATTTGAAATTAAATGATTAAATGAAACATAATATTCCAAAGAAGGTTTTATGCTGAAGTGTTTATGAGTTAATCTACGGCATTGATAATATCGATTTATAATAAAATATTAGTTTTTAGTACACAGCGGTATGTCTGACAAATGTTCAATGTACACTAAGTTTATAAAGACTATGAATTTCTACTCAAGTTATTGCTAATTAGATATAATGATTAGGCCGTAAATTCAAATCGCTAAAATCTCGGTTCATAGTGGATCAATTTGACTGAAGTTTTCAGCAAATTCAATTTATAGTATCTTGTTGTTAACTATTATAGTGCGAACTGCCAGCTCTTTATCTAATCTCCTATTATGTATCTTTAATTTCTATTCTCTTCTCTCAATCAGAAAAAACAGAAGACTGGTTTGGGCGTTATGAGACTTTAATTTAAAATTAGCAAGTACAAATAGATTGATTAGCCCTTGCGAATAAAATTCTCTCAATACTTGAAACATAAAAAAATGTTGAAAGGGTGGTAATCCTACAAACAATGTTCCAATTTTCAAGCGGGTCTCGTATATATTTATACAAATACAATAAAAACACATACTAAAAAACGTAAAAACACAAATTAATTAGTTAAAGGGAGGGTGGGATATAAACAGGCTGTATTTACTCAAATTGCCATGCTTTTTCTGTCAACACCTGCGACGAAGCGGATGAATGAGCTAATGCCACACACACACACACGCTCTCTCTCTCTCTGTATATATATAGACAATATGAATTGTGACACAAAAAACTTCATACATGTCTTAACTTGCAATGGGTGTCTAAATTTTTACATAGGGGAGACGTCCACGCATCTACGGGATAGAGTACGCAACCATCGACGGGATTGTAATATTGAAAATGGGCCCTTATTTGTAAATAGACATATCTATAAATGTGCACAACACCTACAAGTAAAATTCCAAATTTTCCCTTTTTATAAAATGAAAGTCGATGATACCACGAAAAGGAAATTAATGGAAAACCATTTTATTAAAAAATACGTTCCTCGACTTAATAGTCAATAAGTAACAATTGACCATTAGCTTCATTAATTTTCTTAAATCTATCCCATGATTATCTTCCACTCATTGTTCATACATTGAACCCATATACTATAGATTAACACACGTTATTAGTTAACGATATACTATGTAACCATAGACAATGGTAACTATAGCCAATTAAAACCACAGTGTTACTATGTAAATATGTATAAATATACTATACTGTCCATCTCTATACAATGACATTATTTATGTATAGTCCCAAGACGGACGAAAAGTACTTTAAAATGTTTAAATATTATTAATCCAGTGTTGAAATCAGTTTGTGTCGGCATACCCTTTTTTTTTATCTTTTCATCATTTACCGTAAACAAAGTAGTGCAGCTTTGCTACTTTGTTTCACGGTAAATGATGAATATATATATATAGTGCTTTTATAGACCAACCCAATATCAGATTTAACAGGTTTCAGGGGTTTGTGTGTGTGTGTGTGGAGCGGGGTATCGTCCAGAATAAGTACCTCTTTGAAAGTTTTTTGGGGTTTATGTCTTCCAGATTTAGTACATCTTTGGAGAACAACGGCACCAGACTAAATTTCTTTTATTCTTTAAAGATTTAGTACATCTGTATATAATATAAACAATGATAAAACGTTCTATCAACACCAGTTACGTTTCTCAATAAAAGACAAACGGATTGGAATATAAGCCGTCTATGTTGGTATTATAACAAATTCATTTAAACTAGTCTCACCTATTGTTTACGTCACCAGTCATAACTCTACAGATATTTAGCCAGCAGCTTATTGTCAATAATGTCTTCATAGAAAGATTGTTTTTTTTGTATTTTTTGGCGGTTTTCTTTATTCTTAGCTCTACAAAAGACAAGTTTTATATTGTAGAAAAATTTAATTAGGGAAATAATGAACAATGACGATTTCTCTTGATGTTGAGCTTAACGCCCGCTTCCATCCAGGATGATATCGCAGACGAGTGTTTCCTAGGAAACCTGCTAGATGAGCCAATTGGTAAAGACGGTTTCAATTAATTGCATTCTTATATAAGATAATTCGTATCATTGTCTACATCATTACTAAAGTTTATGTTGAGCTTAACGTCCGCTTCCATCCAGAGGGATATCGCAGACGAGTGTTTCCTAGGAAACCTGCGAGACGAGCCAATCCTTAAAGACATTTTTATATAAGATATTCGGATTATTGTCTACATCTTGCCATATGGACTAAGATATGTTCCATGACCGTTTCAGGGTACTGCAACAAAACAAATAATAAGGTTATTTTTTTATGACATTGTAACTGCACAAACAGAAGGTATCATCGGCGGAATTTGTTTTATATACTGGAGTTAGGAATCTGCCGTTAACGCATAGTAAAAAGTCAAAGCTCTGAACTGAATTCTAAACACCCTCATCAGAAAGAGAATGTCATGGCTGTTCTGTGGTGGCTTCGGTGTATTGTGTTAATTTGTGGTTTCTATTTGTCAATATGTGAAGTAATTCATCTTGGAACAGGCTCCTCGTACAGAGAATTCAGGACTATCCAAAATAAGGAATCAGAGATGGTGGGGATAAAAGGGTGCAAGGATGCAGTGATAGGATTATTTGAGTCGACTGATATTTCTAGTTTAGTTTTTGAGTTGGTGATAGGAGGATACGAAAACAAAAAGACAACCATAAGAGAGACATTCATTGGCACTAATATGGTGGAATCGTTTCATCCTAATATGATGTTAAATCCTGACCAATATACACCCTTTTTGATAAAATGGACAAGTACTACTGTATATCTCAGACCAGGTACTATGGACAACAATGGACCAGTTCTACAATGGACACGTGGTGGTGCTGTATCAGTGAGATATATGGCCTTTCGTAATGGGCATGGATGTTCAATCAAGGTTATACGGAAGTTAACATGCAGAAAAGTTGATATTTCATACTAAACAACATTTTCAGGCCATATGCAGGTCTTAATAAAAACAAAAATAGATGTGTGGGTTAATGGTCGAGAGCGAGACATTAAGTAATATATTGAAACAATAATTTCATGTAAAATCCATAAGTAATATCAGACACCTGCCACTCACACACTTGTCCGATCATTAGTGTTTTCGAGATTGGGTTATTGTAATAGCATCCTTATTGGTCTAAACCAAAATCTACTCTCTAAACTTCAAAGTTATCCAACACAATGCTGCCAGAATAGTTAGTCAATCATCCCGACACTTTCACATTAAACCCACATTGAAGGAACTACACTGGTTACACTGGTTCCAGTCCTGCATATCTATCAGAGCGAATAAACCATTACGTACCACCCCGTAACTTAAGATCACAAGATTTGTGCTTATTACACATTCCAAAGTATAATCTACAAATTTTGGGTTCTAGAACATTCCAGTACAGTGCACCTATATTGTGGAATTCTTTACCCATCACCTTAAAACAGATCCATCACTTGAATCTTTTAAAACAAAACTTAAAACTCATCTATTTACCAATATATTTTTAGCTTGAATGGATCAAGATATGTGTGTAAATAGTGACCGTAGAGTACATAGTACGCGCATTGAGCATGCATTTGTGGATGGATTGCCGCTCTAAAAATATACATTATTATTATCATTATTGTTGTTTCTATATATTACGCAATGTCTTGGGATCAAGACCAATAAACAACTTAAACTACAGACACTCGCACGTGCTTTGCAATGAAATATGTCACACGGGTCCAATATTTCAACTAGTATAAATAATGTACGCTTGGCACGTTGTCCGTACCATTATTTGAAATAATGATACGCCAACATCACGTCACATCTGTATTTTAAAAACATTTATTACCATGTTAGGCCATATGCGGTCGGTCTTAATATATGTTGCCAGATATGTTTAATATATGTTGCCAGATCATATGTACGTCTAAATAATGTAGTAGGGCGAATACTTATTATTCTCATGGTTTGTGAATTCGGTTCATTATTAAATGTTTGATATATGTTGTCACACCATCTGCAGTCTTAAACAAAAAAAAGATACAAATGTAGGATTGCTAAACAAAAAGTGTTTGTCATTTTTGTGTACGAAAGATAATATCTGTAGAAAACAGATCTAGAGTCAAAGTCTCGTTGTGTCATTTTAGCACATGATTCAGTTCCGTTTTTTATCTACACAGATGCAGGTCTTGATAAACGAAACACGTTCATGATACAAATATCATGGAGCTAAGAAAACCATTTTCCTGTCATTTTGGGTAAGAAAATGAAATGAGTTGAACGTCCTATTGTTCTGCTCCAAACTGGGTTAATGAAGATGGGCATACGCCATACAGTGTGCTTTGAGGGAAATTTGCCAGTGGCACAGGACGGAGGGCCTGACAATGACAGCTGTCTAGTCGTTCGGATGGGACAACAAACCGGGGTCCCGTGTACACACTGGTATGCACGTCCGTCTTCATTAGCTCAATTGGTGCAAACAATTGTACAGTATGAACCTGAATGTACCTCACACCCTACAAACCAATAATTAAATAATTAACAGTTTATCCATCTGAACGCATTGCTTAACTAACATTTTTCAAATCACCCATTGAAAGGTTTACTCGAGGTTTATTATCTTTTGACCTCTATAGATGATAATCTCGATCACCTGAAATATACAACCAAACCAAACAAATATTAGCAAACTGTTACACAATTTGCTAATGGTATGCATACTTTATCGTGCCATCTTGACACATGATAGCAGAATTGATTAAGATATCTTTATGTCGGCTATTGACACCCATGGTTGCTCAGATGGCAGTCATTAGTCATTACCATAATATACAGAGGCAGATCCAAGGGGGGGGGGGGCGATTTTCGACAGTGCTCTTTTTTACTGCTTAAAGTGCCCTTTCTCAGACCCAAATATGTCCGTTCCCAACTCGTTGCAGGGATCCCAAATGACTCAAACCATCGACACAAACACACCAGTCTGGACTAATTAATGCTTCCACTTTCAAACGAATTTATGTTGTTTAGCTGACGGTGCCCTAATCCTATAGAGTGACTATAGACAGACAGCAATGATAGCATCTTGTGGAATCGGCGGCGTAAACACTCGTGCCCATCACCGACGTGCATGAGTGCAACTTGATGCAGCATTGTTTCATGTGTGGACAGTACGTACACAGTACAAGTTACAAGGCTTAAATAGTGAAGTGGCTAGGGAGAAGAGTCGTCTTTTTCGCCATCATAATGCCTCGCTCGCCTTGACAATTTTCGAGTCGCATGTTCAACTGGCTTTTTTGCTCGAATTTAAGGCTTTTTCAACGATGTCCGAACGTTTACTTAGACGAAAATATCAGCCAAATAGCTCTTGGAATGGCTACAGCTGCACGGGAATGGTGGATAATTTTCTTGGGGACCCCCGCCCCCTCTCAACGACGTGCCCCGTCTCCGCGGTCAGTGCCCTCATTTTGCGGATCCCCCACCCCCTTTTTCAAAATTCCTAGATCCGCCCCTGATATAAGTCTATAGCTAGTCGGGTTATGTAATGTCCGTTGTCTTGTAAAGCAATTTATACCGAAGGTTTAATCTGGTATATGCTGCAATATAGTCAGCTGCATAATCTCTTCGATCATCTTTTATCTAGAAAGGGGTTATATAAGCAGGAATAAAAAGCCATTATCATAATATAAACTTATATCTAACTGTGTTATGTACATGTAATGTCCTTTGTCTTGTAAAGAAATCTGTACTGAACGTTTAATCTGGTATATGATGCCATACAGCCAGCTGCATAATCTCGTCGATCATCCTTTGTCTAGAAAGGGATTATAAGCAGGAATCAAAAGCCGATTATTCAGTGAAGGCTATGGGCGCCTTGGATTAAGGCTAGAACATGGGCCATGTAAGTTGGCTGGAATGGGGACTGCAACGGTCTCAAATCCAAGCCAGAGAGTCGAGCTGGAAATAGTCTGCTACAAGACAAGGAACCATCAACTGAGTATTATTTAAGGAATTTTGTACATGATATGTTTGAAGAAAAATAAAAGTATTATCTAAAGTTTAAACCAGTGTTATCATCACAAAGAACAACAAGTCATAGTATTACCGGTGACGAATTCACAATTTGCAGTATTTATTCTATTCCACTGTCACTGATATAATATTTTACTTTGTAATACTTACATTAATGAAACTGAGATGATGGCCCCCGCCAAATTAGCCCAGTCGGTACAAAAACGTGGGACGTTAAATCCCATTTCAGTTCACTTCAGTTTTCTTCAAATCCTCCACAGAAAGTTCATTGGGATTTTCAAGTGTGGTTCCCCCGTGTCAGTGATGCAGGGCATGGAGCCTAGCAGTTCGGGTGTTAGGACAATTTGGTGTTCCATATAAACATTGGTGTGCAATTAAGAGAACCCTTGGCAGTTGAAATTCAATATAAGGGACTGCTGGGGCACAATTTATATTCTTCCCGTTCAATCAAATCTCATAAGTACAGCAACATGACAGCCCCCCCCCCCGCCGTTTAATCTGGAGTCTTCCCCAAAACGTTGGACAGTGATTTAAGATATTAAAAACGGTGAAAGTATTGTTGGTCTCCAAACAGTATTGTTTACATTGTAGCCATTAGTTTATCTGCAATATTCTGCTATTGACTGGTTAATTGGGAGTAATAAATTTCGTGAATCGTTGCGTAACGTTATGTACCAGCGGCTGCCAGGCAGGATACGCCCATTTTCGAGAGATGGATAGAGAACAAGCTAAGAAGAAAGTAATTTTTCCTACAATCAAGGGCCATAATTCAGGAAATTAAAATTCTATATGCGCGAATGGGTGCAGGCTGTTTCGTAACCTGGCTGTTTCGTACTTAGTTCAGTCGTACCTTGGTTCGTACCTTTTCCTAAATGTTTCGTACCTTTTCCTAAATGTTTCGTACCTTTTCCTAAATGTTGTTGAAATCCAACCGTACCTCAAATTGATTCGCAATAATATCCAACGACTACGCGAACTGTTAAAAATGACTGCTAGCTACGCGAAATTTATAAAATGGCTGCTGAACCTCAGATTCATTTGTACATTTTTAAATATGTTTTTATAATAAATTAAAAATAAGTTGAAATATACATTTATAGGAAAATAAACGATTGACAAAAAAACAAAACAAACACTGATACGTGCCTTTTGTTGTTTTTAATCTGTCGATTGAGTTGTGATTCTTGACGATAATTGATTGCCGTTTTTAATGAGCTGAGTGAGTTGTTATTCTTGACGATAATTGATTGGCGGTTGTTAAAGCGCTTAAAGGCTCAATAACACTCTTATTGTTGTTTCTATATATTACGCAATGTCTTGGGATCAAGACCAATAAACAACTTAAACTACAGACACTCGCACGTGCTTTGCAATGAAATATGTCACACGGGTCCAATATTTCAACTAGTATAAATAATGTACGCTTGGCACATTGTCCGTACCATTATTTGAAATAATGATACGCCAACATCACGTCACATCTGTATTTTAAAAATATTTATTACCTTCTTAGACCATATGCGGTCGGTCTTAATATGTAGTACATCCAAATAAACCCTTTACGCACGGTGTATGAATTCGGCCCATTAGTAAATGTTTATCATATGTTGTCAGACCATATGCAGGTCTAAATAATGTAATCGGGTGAATTTTAGTCCAAATAATTATCATTCGCACGGTTTGTCAATCGGCCCGCTAGCAAATGTTTAATATATGTTGCCAGATCATATGTACGTCTAAATAATGTAGTAGGGCGAATAATTATTATTCTCATGGTTTGTGAACTAGGTTCATTATTAAATGTTTGATATATGTTGTCACACCATCTGCAGTCTTAAACAAAAAAAGATACGAATGTAGGATTGCTAAGACAAAAAGTGTTTGTTATTTTTGTGTACCGAAGACGATATCTGTAGAAAACAGATCTAGAGTCAAAGTCTCATTTTAGCACATGATTCAGTTCCGTTTTGTATCTACACAGATCGACTGGCGTGGTTTCGAATCCCCGGTTGTACGTGGCAAGGAGTAGGGTCGCCTGTCCAACCTCGTGGGTTTTCTCCGGGTCCTCCGGTTTCCTCCCACTGCTAAAGACCCCTACGCGCAGTCGAATTATGTAAATAAAACTAAACCATATGTTAGTCCCGAAATGACCTAGTTTGTGTCGAGTGGACGTTAAACCCCATTTCTCTCTCTCTCTCTCATCTACACAGATGCAGGTCTTGATAAACGAAACACGTTCATGATACAAATATCATGGAGCTAAGAAAACCATTTCCCGGTCATTTTGGGTACGAAAATGAAATGAGTTGAACGTCCTATTGTTCTGCTCCAATGAAGATGGGCATACGCCATACAGTGTGCTATGAGGGAATTTTTGCCAGTGGCACAGGACGGAGGGCCTGGCAAGGACAGCTGTCTAGTCGTTCGGGTGGGACAACAAACCGGGGTCCCGTGTACACACTGGTATGCACGTAAAAGGTATCTTGACAGTTGGAATTCGATATAGGAGTAGGTCGTGGCACCGACGTCCGGGCGTATGCCCGTCTTCATTAGCTCAATTGGTGCAAACAATTGTACAGTATGAACCTGAATGTACTTAAAACCCTACAAACCAATAATTAAATGAATAACAGTTTATCCACCTGAAGGCATTGCTTAACTAACATTTTTCAAATCACCCATTGAAAGGTTTACTCAAGGTTTATTATCTTTTGTCCTCGATAGATGATAATCTCCATCACCTGAAATATACAAACAAACCAAAATAAATATTAGCAAACTGTTACACAATTTGCTAATGTCATGCATACTTTATTGTGTCATCTTGACACATGAAAGCACAATTGATTAAGATATCTTTATGTCGGCTATTGATGGCACTCATTAGTCATTACCATAATATAAGTTTATAGATAGTCGGGGTTATGTAATGCCCTTTGTCTTGTAAAGCAATCTGTACTGAACGTTTAATCTGGTATATGCTGCAATATAGTCAGCTGCATAATCTCTTCGATCATCCTTTGTCTAGAAAGGAATTATATAAGCAGGAATAAAAAGCCATTAACATAATATATACATATAGCCAGCTATGTTATGTAATGTCCTTTGTCTCGTAAAGCAATCAGTACTGGGCGTTTAATCTGGTATATAATGCAATACAACCAGCTGCATAATCTCGTCCATCATCCTTTGTCTAGAAATGGATTATAAGCAGGAATCAAAAGGAGAGTATTCAGTGAAGGCTATGGGCGCCGTGGGTTAAAGCTAGAACATGGGCCATATAAGTTGGCTGGAATGGAGACCGCATCGGTCTCAAATCCAAGTCAGAAATTCGAGCTGGAAACAGCCTGCTATAAGACAAGGAACCATTAACTGTGTATTATTTACGAAATCTTGTACATGATATGTTTGAAGAAAAATAAAAGTATCATCTAAAGTTTAAACTAGTGTTGTCATCATAAAGAATCAAAAGTTTAACAATAAGTCATAGTATTACCAGTGGAGAATTCACAATTTGCTGTATTTATTCTATTCCATTGTCACTGATTCTTTGTAATACTCACATTTATGAAACTGTGATGACGACGAAGCCAAATTAGCCCAATTCGCCAATATAAAAAAACAAGGAGAAAATGCAGTTTTTATGTGAATTCACTGCTCAGGCATCCTCTTTTATGACATCCTTAGTTCTTTATAGAAAACTTATTGAATCAAATGTGTTTTGCAGACATTTCCGTAGATCCATCCATTAAATCTGCCTTTTCGATATTCAAGTTTGAATATCGAAAAACGAGGAGAAAGAGCCTTTTTAAAAATTTTAATCCACTGCTCAGACATCTTCATTTATGTTATGTTTGTTCGTTTTAGAAAACTTATTTTATCAAATGTGTTTTGGAGACATTCTGTAGATATTTTTTTTAGATTAAAGACTAAATATCGAAAAACGAGTTAGTTGTTTTTTGTTAATTGCTAAGTTCAGTTCTGATTATTTAACGACATATTATCAATCGATTTAATTGTTTGCCTTTACAATGGCATATCTTTGGTGCCTTTTATAATGGAGTTGAATTATTAATGCGTTCATTGTCTACATAAAAATCGCTGTAGGTATTCAAATATTACATACCCTTAATTAATTTGTTGCAAAGAATTACATTTGGATACTTCTAATCAAGTAAGATTATTGTTTATAGCATGGTGTATGGGCTTATACTTTATGCTCTATGACGGTTTCAGAGTACGTTACGATCATCTTTCAGATATCGAAGTTATTTTCTATAACACTGTTACTGCATATAAGTCATATTATATTGGACTGAACGTGTTTTTTATATAGTGACTTAATACTTAATTAAGGAATCGGCCCTGAACAGTGCGTCTTATTAAATACATAGTTAAACTTTCAGCTGTATCCTAAAAACGGTCTTGATCGAGACCACAATGGCTGTTCTGTGGTGGTCTCGGTTTATTGTTTTAATTTGTGGTGTCTGTTTGTCACATTGTGAAGTAATTAAAGTTGAAGCAGGTTCCCCTTACACAGAATTCAGGAATATCCAAAATAAGGAATCAGAGGTAGTGTGGATAAAAGGCTACAAGGGTGGAATCATAGGATTATTTGAGTCAACAAATATCTCTAGTTTAGTTTTTGAGTTAGCGATTGGGGTAGCCGAAAACCAAAGGACATCCATAAGAGAGACACTCAAGGGCCCCAATATGGCGAATTCGTTTGATCCTAGTATGCTGTTAAATCCTGACCAATATACACCCTTTTGGATAAAATGGACAAGTACTACTGTATATCTTAGACAAGGTACTATGGACAACAATGGACCAGTGCTACAATGGACACGTGGCGATACTGTATCAGTAAGATATATGGCCTTTCGTACTGGAGCTTACTATGCCGTTAAATATGTGGTGGATTTAACATGCAGAAAAATTGATATTTATTTCTAATGATTTCCGTAACCGGCAACCCGATGATTAGGGATGTCTCCTCGAGTGACGTCAAAGGTTGCACGCAAATATTCTCTGATCTCTCAGCGTTAGTGTGCTCTTGATGTATATGTTAATAAACTTAATGGTTAACTTAATGAAGAACAGTTTCTGAGATAAAAACCATGGAAAAAGACCTGGACAGTGGATAATCCGGGAATTTATTTAATCATCGATATTTATAAATGACAACATGGAATTGCTTTAGTGATAATATGTATTTACAATATTTCACATGGATTTGTTCGATGTTGTTAATGTTAGAATAGCCCCAAACTTCGAAAGCATATAATAATATAGGCTTTATCAAACACATCCAGTTAATACATTCTATGCTTGAATTATGTTTACCACATTTTAATAAAACTCCGTACATAGCTTTCTGAGATTTCTAATTAGTTTAGATATCCATTTTACGTGAAATAAAATCAAGAACATCAATACCTGAGTTATTAAAATAAAAGATGCATTTATCTGGTTATTTAATAATTTATTCCATAAACAAATCCTCCAGACAGTTTCAAACGCTTAATAAAAGTCGACACAAACTAGATCATTTCGGGACTAACATATGGTTCAATTGTCATTCAATAAGGGACTTTAGCAAGGGGGGGGGGGGGACCAAAGGACCCGGAGAAAACCTACGAGGCTGGACAGGCGACCCTACTCCTTGTAACGTACAACCGGGGAATCGAAACCACGCCAGTTGACTCAATGACAGACCTTATGATACAGCATGTACGTGCTAACCATTCGGCCTCCCCCCGAGTCGCGGTCGAAGATCCTTAATAAGTTTCGACATTAGCGTTTCTATCCAACCCTAGATCTACCAGATATTATACAGTGTCTATTGCACTAAAAGCGCAGGCTAGATGTAATACACTATAAACCTCAGAATGCCCCTTTAGGCAATTCTGTCCAAACGAGGCAAAAATGTGTCAAAATTTTTGCCCCGATTTTGCCTCGTTGTAACGAGGTAAAAAAAATACCTCGTTTCTCTTGAGTTCCAAAACGTGGTTTTTTTTAAATTGCCCTGTTTTTGGAACGAGGTATTTTGTTCAGAACGAGGCTGGGTAAAATTGCCTCGTTTACTAAACGAGGTATTTTATCCAAGATAATTATTAGCGGTATTTGCTGTCAACAAATAGAGCCATACAAATAATGTTCAGACCATCATGTGACCAATTGCAGATCTACAAATTAGATTATTTATTTGGGACATGATATTGTTCATAGTTCTATTGTGTATAATAAACGCTTCCCAAGCGAAACAAAACATAACAATGTCACGTGACAATATTACATATGGCGGATACAAGCTTCTTTGATTACATGCTGTTTGGTTTGATTGTTAAATAATACGGCAATCTGTATTTATGGGAAAAGGAGAATGAATTTCCCCAAATCCAAAACTAGATGACTGGAATATTTATTGAATGGAAAGTAAATATTTTATAAACAAAAATATTCGGATTTGCAGTTTTCTAGCTTGGATGGATTTGTATCTCGAACTCAGTGTTTTATACATTTTATTATAAAATTGTAATAAATGTTTTACATGAATGAATAAAAGCTACAATTTAAAACAGTACAATAACATTGTGATTTGACGCTCTACAAATCACTAAGTGTATAACAATTGCTTGTTGAAAAAACGTTACTAATATGGTTTTTTCCAATGCAGCAAAACCTACTGGACTGTTGTACTTAACATATTATTTTTTAAAAATATATTCAAAAAGAATGCGTCTTCTCAGTTACTACTTCGGCGAATATCATTTGATAATTTAGATGATCAGAATTAAACACTGTTTTGCTATGTTATTATTTTTTTATGATTTGGTGGGGGTATACTTAATTAGGGGATTGGATTGAAAGATTATAGCTACCATCTTATGGAGACATAATGTATGGTGCATTTACGGTCTTATAAAGCTCTATTCTTACATAAAGAATTCTTGAATCGCACGGAATTGTTTTAGCCGTGATCATTTTAAGTCATGCTTATGCCAAGATCTGGGTAATTATTAATTTAACTAGATCTCAGAAAAGTACCATGTTTTCATAAATGTACTCTTTAGATAAATTGTACAATATTTATCAGTTCACTAGTTACAATAAAATCATGCATTATAGCTATTTTTATTTATTTATCCCTGGTGCTTCAAATTCAATTTAGGGAAATCAACATATTTAAAAATATGTTTTAAAGCTTTAGGTCATTTTATTATATCTTTCTACCATAAATAATAGCCCGAATTTAGGTATACCAAAAGTTAAAGAAATATAAACAGTTTTTGAGTCATTCAGATATGACTGCCAAAATTTTCACCAACACACATGTCGTGTTTAGGCTCAAATCTAACCAGAAAAGTATTGTCAATACATAATAAAATTTATATTCCATTAATCAATTCCATTCCGCCATTGGTTTGTCTTAAACTCGTCATTTGTGTTCATGGGCATCAGGGTCGAGATGGCAACGTTATATGTTTTATTCGTCTAATTTACTATAAAACACAATATTCGGTTAGCGACACGGGTTAACGGCATATTAATAGCTTTATTCACTGAGATGGTTCCTTTACTTATGGTTTACCTTCTTGTAAACCGTTGAAAGATTTAAAGTTTGGATTAAGGTTAAGTGAATGTAGGTCAAACATGCCGTTTGACAGAGTGTGTATTAGGGTGTTAAAGATTAAAAGTTATTCCCTACAAGGTGGTTCTACGGTTCTTACCGTGCAATTCAGCTGTGAAATAACACAATTTCTTTCATTATGTGTACAACAATAAAACTATTTCAATTTCAAGTTGTCTAATCCAGGGTGTTGTGAGGTATGCATAATTTAGAACGGGGACCACGTATGTGTCAAATAATGCTAAACCGGTTTGTATATTAAATGGTTGTCTTTGATGGTTTACATTAAACTAAAGCAAGATTTCTGTCCCTGTAGAGCTATAGTTTTCCGGGTAACAGATAATTGACCGTTATAGTTGAAAATTATACCAAGGTAATTAAAGCTACTGACTACTTCAACTAAAATATTTCTATGATACCACATTGCATTACACATGATCTTACCACCGTTTCTAAAAACGACGATTTTCGTTTTATTTGCATTTAAATCGAGGCAATTGACCGAACAATATTCATCTATACCATTCAACATATTCTGTAAATTATCAGGTGAGTAGCTAAGTAATACGGTATCGTCTGCATACATTAGTAGACACAAATTGATGTCACCAATACTTATAGGTTCACTATTACAGCTAAGCAGTTTAGTTTCCAAATCAGTGACATACAATGAAAACAAAAATGGTGAGAGAGACTCGCCTTGTAATAAGCCAGAGGTACATGTAAAGTAATATGAAAATTCGCCTTTAAATTTGACACATGATTGTATTTGGGAGTACATAGATTTTAACAATTTGAGAAGTTTCCCGGTTACGCCATGTTTGAGTAGTTTCTGTCATATTTTTGTGTGCGAGACATTATCAAATGCTTTGGAAGAGTCGATGAATCAGCAATATAGCCGCTTTTTTCTGTGACAAAGTCTTAAGTATTAAATTATGTAAAGTGAAAGTTGCACCCCTAGTACCCAAACCCTCTCTTAATCCGAACATCGCATCTGACAATATAGTATGTTCAGAGTTAAAGTTCTGCAGTCTCTTATTAAAAATAGACGTGAACATTTTACCTAAATGACTATTCAGGGTTATACCACGATAATTGTTAGCATCATGGGGGCCACCCGTTTTATATAACGGTATAATAACTCCTGTTGACCAACTATTTGGATATACACCACAATCAAAAAGATAATTAAACATTACATGTAAAGTTGGGATGAATATCGTCTTGTATTCATTTATAAGATTATCTATACCCGCACGGGTGAAAAATCAAGGAAAAATTACAATGCGACAGTAAATATACCACCTTTTCACGACTATATAACAACATCATGTTGGATTGTAAATTTTCCTTGATTTTTCGCCCGGAACGATATGGTACACGTTCATTGTGTCTTAAATATTGGATATCAGGATCCCACATTTTCACGACTACATGTATATAACAACATCATGTTGGATTGAAATGGACCAATATTGAATTTTAATTTGTGTTTTTAATTTCGATTATTATGGAAAATATCGAGTGAGAGACTTAGCTCCTTTAACACCCTAATACACACTTCGCCAGGGGCATATTTGACCTACACTCAATTAACCTTAATCCACACTTTAAATCTTTCAACGGTTTAACAAGAAGGTGCTAAATAAATGATTACAAACACAAATTGCATTGTTGTGTAGGCCTCTAAGACATGTTATGACTGAGCAAATCAGTTATAAAGAAAAATATTTAGAATATTTTCAATTAAACTTTTAACCGTTGTAAATTAATACAAAAAGCAATTCGAAAAATATACCATAAGTAAAGAAACCATCGCAGTGAATAAAGTTATTAATATGCCGTTAACCCGTGACTTTTTGGTTTTTTTATTTAAAGTTAAAAATCGATGCTTATCTCATCATTTAACCCGGGAGGCTCAATAAATTTTAAAATAAAATCTTTAGCACTCTCATTCTTTTCGTAGATGTGTACGCAGGATGTATTATCTATTATATATAGCTAATCGTATTGTACACATAATAATATTACATAACTCTATTGGTGGAGTTTTACTTGACCGCTGGAGACCAAATAAAATTACAGTGCCTAATTCATTACTACTTATATTTATTTTCATTATATTCTTAATTAGAAGTTTAAAAAACTGTTTAATAATGACATCTAGTAAATATTGAATATCTTCGTGCATTGGTTTACAAACCGGGCAATATTCGTCACTTACTTTACCTATCTTAAATAGCTTTTCCTTTGACCATAATATATTATGTAAAATTTTATAATCTAAGTCAATACATTTAGGATTTTTAAAAATACAAAAAATGGTTTTCCATATGATAGGAAAATTACACAAGAAACCATTCTTTTCCCAATAATTTAAACAAATAAGTTTTACAAATTTAGAGCCGAGACATTTTTCATAACAACACTTAGATTTTAATTGATTCGGTGTCACAAATTCATTCATCATCTAACTCGTGTTGGTGGAAGACATTGTTGTTATATTCAAGTTGGTTTGATTTTCTCTCACCCATGATTGGGGAATGCTTAACTTAATTAATTCGTATTATCTAATAATTGTGCTATATCTGCGTTTAGGACAGTAGGCTTGAAATAAATTGATAATATGTTTTGAAGATGTTAACCTAGGCTTAGTATTATCTACAAACAATATCAGCCATTAGTTTAATGCCCAAAATATTAAACGTATCAAGGTTTAAAGGTTTGTTATACTTGCTATATGTATTATTGAATCTGGAACCGGCTTGTGCCTATGTTTAAATCATCCTAAGATTCTAATAAGTTTAAATAAAATTAAGTATATTTTTCAGGTCGTCAAAACACTTAGATGCATACCTCACAACACCCTGGTTTAGACAACTTGAAATTGAAATAGTTTTATTGTTGTACACATAATGAAAGAAATTGTGTTATTTCACAGCTGAATTGTATGGTAAGAACCGTAGAACCACCTTGTAGAGAATAACTTTTAATCTTTAACACCCTAATACACACTCTATCAAACGGCATGTTTGACCTACATTCACTTAACCTTAATCCAAACTTTAAATCTTTCAACGGTTTAACAAGAAGGTGCTTAAATATTTCCATTTAAACTTTTAACCTCTGTAAATAAATACAAAAAGCAATTCGAAAAATAAACCACAAGTAAAGGAACCATCTCAGTGAATAAAGCTATTAATATACCGTTAACCCGTGACGCGAACCGAATGGTGTTTTATAGTAAATTAGAGGAATAAAACATATAACGTTGCCATCTCGACCCTGATTGCCCATGAACACAAATGACGAGTTTAAGACAAACCAATGGCGGAATGGAATTGATTAATGGAATATAAAATTTAATAATGTATTGACGCTAAGTTTTCTGGTTAGACTTTAGCCTAAAAAACATGCGTGCTGATGACAATTTTGGCAGTCATATCTGAATGACTAAAAAACTGGTTATATTTCTTCTTTAACTTTTGGTATACTTAAATCGGGCTATTATTTATGGTAGAAAGATATAATAAAATGACCTAAAGCTTTAAAACATATTTTTAAATATGTTGATGCACCCTAAATTGATTGTGAAGCACCAGGGATAAATAAATAAAAATAGCTATAATGCATGATTTTATTGTAACTGGTGAACTGATAAATATTGTACAATTTATCTAAACATGACCTTAATCGTCAGAAAATTTATGAAAATATGGTACTTTTCTGATATCTAGTTAAATTAACACGTACCCAGATCTTGGCATAAGCATGATTTAAAATGATGACGGCTAAAACAATTCGTGCGAATCAAGAATTCTTTATGTAAGAATAGAGCTTTATAAGACCGTAAATGCACCACACATTATGTCTCCATAAGATGGTAGCTATAATCTTTCAATCCAATCCCCTAATTTAGTATACCCCCACCAAATCATAAAAAAATAATAACATAGCAAAACAGTGTTTAATTCTGATCATCTAAATTATCAAATGATATTCGCCGAAGTAGTAACTGAGAAGACGCATTCTTTTTGAATATATTTTTAAAAAATAATATGTTAAGTACAACAGTCCAGTAGGTTTTGCTGCATTGGAAAAAACCATATTAGTAACGTTTTTTCAACAAGCAATTGTTATACACTTAGTGATTTGTAGAGCGTCAAATCACAATGTGTTTTAAGATGTACATAATGTATCTTACTATTTTTCGCTTATAGAATTTGATGTTCAAATACAAACCATTAATACTTATCTAAGCATTAAAACAATCAACCATTTGTGGTTATATTGAAATCTGTAAAAGACGCATTCTTTTTGAATATATTTCAAAGTAGGTTTTGCTGCATTGGAAAAAAAACATATTAGTAACGCTTTTTCAACAAGCAATTGTTATACTTTTAGTGATTTGTAGAACGTCAAATCACAATGTTATTGTATTTTCTTAAATTGTAGATTTTATTCATTCATGTAAAACATTTATTACAATTTTATAATAAAATGTATAAAACACTGAGTTCTAGATTCAAATCACAAATCCACCTAAGCTAGAAAACTGCAAATCCGAATATTTTTGTTTATAAAATATTCACTTTCCATTCAATAAATATTCCAGTCATCTAGTTTTGGATTTGGGGAAATTCATTCTCCTTTTCACATAAATACAGATTACCGTATTATTTAATAATCAAACCAAACAGCATGTAATCAAAGAACGCTTGTATCCGCCATATGTAATATTGTCACGTGACATTGTTATGTTTTGTTTCTGCAATTGGTCACATGATGGTCCGAACATTATTTGTATGGCTCTATTTGTTGACAGCAAATACCGCTAATAATTATCTTGTATAAAATACCCAGCCTCGTTCTGAACAAAATACCTCGTTCCAAAAACAGGGCAATTTAAAAAACCACGTTTTGGAACTCAAGAGAAACGAGGTATTTTTTTTACCTCGTTACAACGAGGCAAAATCGGGGCAAAAATTTTGACACGTTTTTGCCTCGTTTGGACAGAAATGCCGAACGAGGCATTCTGAGGTTTATAGTGATATTCCATCATTTTGATAATCCTTATCATAAATATTACCTCCCTTTGACATTAAAAGTTCCATTTTCTCAATAGCTTGTGTTTTAGATAGGCTACACTGTAAGATACATATTCTACCTTTAAAACCTCTGGTGGTTATCTATAACCCGAGATCTACCAGATATTTTACAGTATCTAATGTACCAAAAGCACAGGCTAGATGTAGTAGACCATCATTTTGATCATCAGTATCATGGATATTACCTCCCTTTGACCTTGCAAATTCTATTTTCTCAATGGCTGTTGTAGATAGACTACACCGTAAGATACTTGTTCTGCCTTTAAAACATTTTGTGTCGATATCTAACCTTAGATCTATCAAATATCTTACAGTATCTAATCTACTAAAAGCACAGGCTAACTGTAACATGCCATTTTTATTATCATCAGTATCATAAATATTACACACTGGACCCTTTGTTTTGACTCGGGTGTTCAAGTTACTGATCAACCTGTAATGTGTTGTTTTAGCACGTGCACAGGTGATCATTTGAGGAAAAGTGGGTGTTCATATAAATGAAAACCCCAACATACTAACCCGGTGATTGTCAAAACAGACCATGCATTTTCGTGCGTGCACTGTTTTATAAGTAACAAGAAACACCGTGTTAGTTACAAAATATAAATACATGCAGTTAAAACAATAAATAAATATTTTTCAATGTAGATTGTGAAATAGTATCATTAGCTAGAAAACGCATCCAATAGTGTAAGGAACAAATACACAAAACCTAGCGAACTGGGATAAATTTCTGTTTGGCCATGTTTTAGATAATTTGTAATCTTGTAAAATACCTTTCCTACATCATCGCACATGCTATTTTTTTCGCACATGGTTATTTTGTTCTTTGGCTGACAAATCGTGAATGTAAAACGTATTCCAGTCAATGCAGCATACCCCATTCACACCAAATAATTATTATATTATTCATTGGCCTGTTGTGGATTTTAAAGATAGGTTGCCAGACAACGACACATACGCCCACAGCAGCTAAGTCGTCCGGGCAGTCAATAAGGGTGTCGCATATTTTTTCTTTTGTGGGGAAGGAGAGAGAAATGGGGTTTAACGTCCACTCGACACAAAAGAGGTAATTTCGGGACTAACATGGTTCAATTTTATTTCAATAATTCGTTTGGGCGTAGGGGTTTTTAGCAGTGGGAGGAAACCAGAGGACCCTGAGAAAACCCACGAGGTTGGACAGGCTACCCTACACCTTGTTAGTTACGTACTACCGGGGAATGGAAACCACGCCAGTTGACTCAATGACAGACGTTATGATACAACGCGCTCGCGCTAACCATTCGGCCATCGAACCCCCCTTGTCGGCAAGGAAAACATTTACAACACATTAAAATATAATTACGAATAACAACCTATTAAGTAATTGTCATACTTGTTTGGCTTCTAATTCTGCCCCTATACTGACGTTGAGTACTCAAAACATTAAATATCAAGGGCCACAAATCTGGAAGTCATTATCGGAAATCATTGAAAATCAATAGGATTCTTCGTCTCATGACCATAATTGTTCAGCCTCCAGGGCGTGGACACCGGATGGGAGCGACATAAATATACATGTTGACGTATAAAAAGTGCCGAAAACCTGAAATCAGCAAATAGGCTTAAAATACATTTATCCATATACCAATCCAAATTCCTTAAAGTTGTATTTAAAAAACCTGACATTGGAATGATCTGATTTGTATGCATCGTAAATAAACAGGTATACACTGGCTATATTCAGGTTATGCCTCAATCTGCTGAATAAACGACAATACGTGACAGTCAAAATAATATATTGATACCTGTTATAGACGAATTGGTAAAATTATTTTGTGTGATAAAGGGCCTCTGATTTTCGTCTCTCTCGTATCCGTCCATTTTCATTCACTCATTCATCTTCTTACAAAAACAAAGAATCCAGTTTGTAAGTGAGTTATCGACCTTCGACCCTCGGGGTCAAGTTAGATGAACACCCAAGCTCGCGCAATTGAACGCTAACGCGTTCTCAGTGTACAACCTTGCACGAACTCGGGTGTTCATCTAACTTGAACCCCTCTGTCTCAGCCGATAACCCTTACTTACAACCCTTCGACTTTATTAATTCTATTTTCCCAATGGCCTGTATTTGAGATTGACTACATAACAATATACATGTTCTATCTTTAAAACCCTTTGTCTTTATATCTAACCCTAAATCTATCAGATATCTTACAGTATCTAATGTACCACATGCCAAGTGTAACATACAATCATTTTGTACATCTGTATCATGAATATCGGCCCCCATTTTCCGTAACAATTCGATTTTGTCAGTTGCTTGCGTTTTAGACTGACTACACGCCATGATACAAGATCTATTTCTGAATCGTTTAGTGTTGATATCTAACCCTATATCAACAAGATACTGAACGGTTTCTAGCATACCTAAATCACAAGCCAAATGTAATATACCATTGTTTTCATCATCAATATCTTGAATATTGCCCCATATTGAACTTAAAACGTTTATTTTTTTCAATAGGTTCAATGAATGATGTACTACAAAGTAAGATAAATGTTCTACCATATACGTCGTTGCTGTTGACATCTGTATCTTGATCTATCAGATGTCTAACATCGGCAACTGACCCATGTCTACAAGCTTCTTGTAACGCATTCTTGTTACTATTCTGCGAAGCATCGCGTTTAAATGTTGACATGTGTACCATGGCCTGTCCGGGTGCTAATCCGTGTGGTAAGTGGCTGGAAGAAGCTTCTTTTTCTGGTAACAATATATTTTGATCGGGCGACTGGGTTTCGGGCCTCTTTATCCATTCGTCTGTTGTCCTCTTTGATGGGTCTATAAATTAATATGAAAGAAACAAAAATAAATATACTCCTTATGGGCATCTTATAGAGTTAATATTTTCAGATAGAATGAATAATATCCTGGATCATGTAATTATTGTAAACCATTAGTATGTTTAAAGTTTAGCTTACCCTTCAAGGAAGCCATATTTCATTTGTTTGATGATCTTGTTGGTATAAAGTTTCCAGGAAGACATGGAACAATTTGGTAATTCAGGTGATGATATCAAATTATAGCCATAACATCACATGTCATAACAATCCAAAATACGAGGTTAATTGATTATAAAGTAATCTCCCTAGTAAATGGTAGTCATAGCAAGTATACATTTTTTAGTCACCCTATTTCAGATGGATACGCTTTCTAATAATGTCAGCCAAAGAATAAAACTAAAATTTATAAATTATTAGCTGTAACAAGATACAGAACATTCTCATCATCGAACTTAGCCAAGGTATTGATATAATGAATCTATACTCGGAGTTTCATCGCTCTCACCCAATTACAACCGAAGTCTCGACCAATGAAATTGACAATCCCTGCTTAGCCTTAGTGGAAAATGCGCATGATCGAAATATGTCAGGGTATTTATCTAATAGACACCTACGCCAAGTTTGAAAATTCTACCTTAATAGTGGGACGGTTAAGCAAAAAATCGTGCACTTTGGGTTAAAAGCTCCCCCTGGTGGTCGTTGCGGCCATCTTTTCCAAAATGGCCGCCTATCCATTGAAATATACATAACTAGGGTGTCACAATAAGACATTTTTTTACAAATCATTTCAGGCCAGCAATTTCCAAAGG